>NW_017306328.1:2137825-2138548 GCF_000935625.1 Nanorana parkeri | reverse complement strand
ACCCCTCCCCCCCCCCCCTGCAGCTGTGCCTCCAGTGCAGGGGATCCTTGCACCTTCAGGAAATGTGTCAAAGAGGTTGTGGAAGATCAAATCCTCAAAGTAAGGCATGTTGGGCATGTTGGGCTCTCCCTCTGGAATAGTGGTAGTAGATCCCCCAGATTTTTCCTTTGTTTTGGGGAGGTGTGAAACATCACCCTTGAAGCCTTTGACCTCCTATTTCTTACTACTTACTATGTCTTACTACCAGCACCCCAAACCTTCTCCTAATCCTCTGTAACCTAGTTCTTCTTACCACCAGCACTCTAAATATCATCCTCTTTTTATTCCTCCTATTTCCTCTACTGCATCCATGGTATTCCACATGCTGGTGGAGGAAAAAAAACATTTTGGCTGATGTATGACCTTCTTGGAAAAAATAATGGTGACTGGATACCTGACCACAAGTAACACATGCCACAAACTTGCAGATAAAGAAAGAAAACTTGATGTTAACATAAAAAAATACACATGTATGGGCACTCAAATTTTTTAGGTGCCACTATAATAGATTGGACATACTCCTCAAATTCTGAAATGTCTGAGAAGACATAAAAAGTGAGGTGCTTATATATGTATGTATGTATGTATGTATGTATGTGCATTCTTTTTATTATCATTCATTGGAGATGCAGTGTGATGACCTATTTCGCTGGTGCAAATGTCTGTATGTATGTATATAAATAC
>NW_017306328.1:2059674-2137266 GCF_000935625.1 Nanorana parkeri | reverse complement strand
CCATAGATTTCAATGGGGTTCAGTTTTAAGTGTATAATTTTCCAACTTCACAATGAGTTCCACTAACACTCTGTTAACTAAACCCAGAAACCCAGTCTCCAGTCTATGACAGTCTCCTGAAGAATGACCCCAGTCTTTAACAACTCCTAAACTCCTATAGTATGTATGCAGTCTCTGACCATCCCTTATAGCATGCATGTTGTTGTTAACGATATCTAACTGGGCCATGTCAGGGACCACACTTGAGGTATCCTATATCAAGAGAGATGACAAGAATTGCTCTAGTGAAAATAGGTTAGGTATACCAATCCATTTAAGCAATCCAATTAGTTCTGAATCTTACCTAAAGAAGAGTTGACAGACTACTGGGTCTATTACTACTTAATTTTATTGAGTTTTTAGCATGAGTTAGAATAACTAAGTAACTATAGGGGATTGGCGTGGTGACATAGTGCCAAAGGAAAACGCTAAAGGTAAATAAAAAGGAATATGTATGTTGTCAATAGCTACCAGATTCCAGTTGAAGCTTTTTTTTCTTTAGGGAAGCTGAAGAGAATAGACAGACACTCGACACTACTCTGCTCGTCAATACACCCATATTTAGTTTCTTCCTTTTTTATTAAAAAAAATGTAATGCAAATCTGACAGCATAATTTTTTACCATCTTTTTTTTCCTGGCACCAGTTTAATAAATGCTAATCTGTCATCTGCTCTTTGCCCTTTGGAATGCTTAGTTATATTAAATTTTTATAAAAGTGAATAGTGCTGTACCTTATCCATTTTATCACTGAGATCAATATGTACTGATAGGACATAAGGTAAATCAAGGATTGTCTGATGCAATACATATCTAGAAAACGTATTATACAAAAGTGTAAACTGAATTATCTAAAAGCTATTTGCAGATAATTTTAAACTAGCAAGAGTTCTGTGTCTATGAAGCACATGTAAGAGTTTGGCTGGAAGAAGGAAATATGGATCACTCTGTTACCTTTAGAAAGTTCACTTATATGCAAGAAACAATTGGTATTGGTAATCTTCATTTGTGCTTGTTTTGTACAGCAAAATTGCCTAAGACCTGAGAGTGTGGATTCTCTATTTTTTAATATTTATTCTGACCTATACTATATAAACCTTTATTTAATTTTTTTTGCCTGGGTAAGTAATTATGCAGTAACCAAAGTTTACAACTTTTACCAAAAAAATAACTGTTTTGTGATATTTACAGTTCAACAATGATACCGAATTATATTATATAGTTGTATTCCCTAACACCTAGAGGGTTATTCACAAAAGAGCTGAAGGATCCAGCCATAGCTTGGGATGATCCTTCAGCTTGCTTCGGCCGCCTGAGCCCTTCAGTTCAGTTGAACCGAAGGGCTGCTGTACAGGCTATTCAAAATAGCCAGTACAGCATCCGAAAGCAGCCGAGTGACTCTGCTTAGCTGTAGTGACACCCGAAGCAGGGAGGGAGGTTGGCCGAAGCCGACTGATCTCCCCTCAAAATATCATAGTTGGCTCCGCCCAGTTGTTGTCTTTCAATGACAGCCCAGTGCCCTCAAGGACGCTGGACTGTTATTACATGTAAACAGTTGAGCAGAGCCAGCCATAATGTCATGGCTGGCTCCGCCCAGTTGTTGTCTTTCAATGACAGCCCAGCATCCTTGAGGACATCGGGCGGTCATTATATATAAACAGTTACCGCTAGCTCTGCCCAATTGTTTATATGTTGCCGGCATCCGTCACAATGTAATTATGTGGCGGGAGTTCGTCACGAGCGGAAAGGTCTGCGGGCGTCTGTTTTTTTGTTATTATTATTTGTATTTATTTTTTATTTTTTTATTTTTTTATTTTGTTGAATCATTATCATGGCTGTTGTGATTGACCTTAGGATTTCGTCAGTGGATCCATTTTTTTTTTAATTAAAGGACTTATCAAAAATGCTTTATTTAGTTTTTTTTTTCAAATAAATAATTTTTTCAAAAGTCTGTTTTTTTATTTACAATTTAGTTTAACCCTTTAGTGAATGGGTAGGGGTACAAGTACCCCTTACACATTCACAAGGGGGGTGCATCTGGGTGAATACCCCAATGTGAATAACCCACCTGCCTGCACCCCCACAACCAACTCCCCAGGACTTGTGTGGAAGAGGCCCTTGTCCCCATCGGCACTGGTTCAAGGTGCTTTTCCAGAGGCAACCCGGAAAAGCACCCTCCAGTACTGAGGGCATGTGCCCTGGTATGGCAGGGAGTGGTGGCCACTCACTCGCCCCCCCCCCACCAGGCCTGTGCTTGGATCAAGGGTCTGGCTGGGAATTTTAGGGGGGACCCCACGTCTATTTTCCCCATTTTTGGGGTGGGGTTCCTCCTTAAAATTCCTAAAGGGCTTGGTTTGATTTTTGGGGGAATTCCACTTTTTTTAACCAGTTGACATCCGCGGTGTTAAACCCCCTTCCCATCCAGGCCATTTTTCAGTATTCAGCGTTGCGGTACTTTGACTGACATTTATTCCGTCATGCAGCGCTGTACTGAAATGAATTTTATACCGTTGTTTGGGGACAGATAGAGCTTTCTTTTGGTGGTATTTATTCATGGAGCCGGTCCCTGGATCCAAGATGGGGCAGCGGATCCCGGGATTCAAGGTGAGGGGTCAGGGGGGGGGGACGCGAGCACATATAGGCTATGGACCCGCTGATCGCCTATATGTGAAACACCCGGTAACGGTGCAACGGTCGGGTCTTTTCTGCCCGTGCGTGCCCGCTAGGGGGCAACCCGCAAAATGCAGCAGTGCCGTCCGTCCGTTTTTTTACTACGGGCGGACGGCAAGAGGTTAAAATGGGGTCCCTACTAACTTTCCTACGAGACATAAAGGGCCTGGTATGGTTTGTAAGGGGGACCCCCACACTGGTTTGTTTTTCTTTACGTTTTTTTGTTATCTTCTTAACTTTTTAACTTTTTCTATTTTTTTAAATTTATTTAAATAATTTTTAAAAAATGTTTCCATTTATTCTGCTTTTACTCGGAGGTAGCGAGCAGAATAGCCAAGCCGAATGCCACTTGGCAGCATTTGGCTATTCACTCACTGCCTTTCGGTCCCTATGAGAATAGGGGTGAACGGCAGCGAGCGAGATTCTGGAGCTTTGGCTGAGCCGATCCAGATGTTGGATCGGCTGAGTCAAACTCCTTCTGCACTTCGGCTCAGTTGAACATGTGATTTACAGCTGAAATCAGCCATACTGAGCTGAAGTGAATAGCCGAACTTTGTTCGTCTCTGTTCACTTCGGCTCGGTTATTCCTTTGGCAGCTAAGTGAATAACCCTCTTAGAGGAAAATTAATTTTCAGAGAAGAACACACAAGTTCATCAAATGGAATACTTATGATGCTTCAGCCTGCCAGGTCAGAACATTTTACTTCACAGCATGCCCCTTACATCTGATAGGACAAAGGCAAGATGCCACTAAATTTATTTTCTCCAATAGTACATATTTTGAAAGTTAAAACAGTTTCTCTACTGACAAATCACCCATATTCATTGAGTCCAGAGGCTGACTGGGAGTAGGTTTTAAGTAGCAAAGGGATGCAATCTGTATTTTTTTAGCTTTTTTATTTTAAACATCTGCTTTGTTTGTACATATGTCCTTCATAGATTTAGTATACAGTGTATGTACTGCACCCACTTTTGTAATATTATATATGTTTTTTTAGTTATTGCTCTAAGGCATCATGATCATGATCTACCAGTAGCTCTCAAAGCTGATGCTAGTAGATCAGGAAGTTTGTGAATGTTGGCCCCTTTATTGGATTTTGGTATATTTATTTAGTTGTGCACACATTATTACATATTAGCCTGAGTCTGCTGAGCCAAGCTCCCTGACACCTTTCTGGTGGATTCTGGTGGTTGAAGTGCTGCTATGTATTACATCAAAGAATATGAGTATACACAGCTCGTTGCAAAATACAGCAAGGTGAGCAGGAGAGAGAGCGGTGAGAGACAGACAGGAGAGAGAGGAGAGCCAGCCAGGGGAGAGAGAGTGAGGAGAGCCAGCCAGGGGAGAGAGCAGGGAGAGAAAGCCAGGAAAGAGAGAGAGGAGAGCAGCCAGGAAAGAGAGAACAAGGAGAGAGAGCCAAGAGAGCAAAGAGAGGCAGCCAGGAGAAAAAACGAGGAATGACTGCCAGTAGAGAGAGCGAGGAAAGACAGCCAGGAGGATGAGCAAGGAGAGAGAGCAAGGAGAGACAGCCAGGGGAGCGAGGAGAGAAAGCCAGGAGAGAGAGAGCGAGGGAGTTTTTTTTCGTTGGTAGATCTCATGTAGCTCGTCATTTGAAAAGTAGATCTTAACACAAAAATTGTGGGCACCCCTGCTCTAAGGTATGCACAGATTCAAACAGAAAGTACGTCTGTTGTTGCATGTCTGTGTACCATTCCTTTAAATGAAACTGAAAGTGCCTTGTTTAAACTAAAATTGTACCTACTAAAGAAAGCAACATTATTATGTTAATGCATTAATTGATTAGTGTGCTGGTAAAATTTTGGAAATCATGACATTTCCTTTTTTCTTTAATCCCTCTTTATTCATGACAATAATTTTAGTAATTTGATTAAAACATAACATAATATATTATTTGCTGTAGATATAGACAACTGTGAAATCCATATTCCTATTAATACCAAGAAAGGTGATCTTTTGCCACCAGCCAGATTATTTCTTTATAACTGAGCAAAATTAGGAAACAAGTGGTTACAGTGTTTAGTGCTACTTTGATTGGAGCTTAAAATAAATTTTTGTAAGGCAGATTTTTTTTCTAGGCTGCCAATTGCAATGATTAGTTTAACCCATTGGTGTTCATCTAAAACCAACCTAATTTGGGTGATATTGAACTATGTTGGTAACTTGTCAGCATAACGACCCATCCCGGCCGCATACGTCGCATGCCGTCAGTGTTGTATGCAACCATTATAGGCAGCCTTTTATCATCATGAGGAAGCTCCGGCAAAATGCATAGAATGATGGACCCACAGCACAATTATGCTTCATTTACAGGACTAAGGTGATCTTTTGCCACCAGCCAGATTCTTCCTTTATACCTGAGCAAAATCAGGAAACAAGTGTCTACAGTGTTTAGTGGTATTTTGATTGGCGCTTAAAATACATTTTTTTAGGGCATATTTCTTTTCTAGGGTCACAATGCAGTGGATAATTTAACCCATTTGTGTTAATCTAAAATCAACTTAATTTGGGTGACTTTGAATTATGTTGGCAACAAGACAAGCTGGCAGGAGGACTGAAAATCTTCCCCAAAATATTTTATAATCAAACTGCATCAAGGGAACACAGGAAAAGAATACTCACAGAAGTCTGTCAAAATAAAATAAATTGTGTAATTATAATTGCCATTTCAATGAATAGTTGAAACTTTTCAAAGAATGATATACCTGGCTGTAGCATAAAATCATTCTTATTGGATGTAAATTACTTTTTTATTGCACAAAATATTGCAAGATTTCATCCCCTGTGCTCGAAGCAGTCTCACTTTATGATTTTTGTTATTTTGTTTATGTTACAAGCTCTATATGCAAACACAAGTCAACAAAATTGGAAAATAAAAGCACTTTATAAGATTGAATTTTGTGGAACTGTTTTATATATTACAATGAATCATGCTGTTTGAAATTCTTGGGAATGTAAAATGTAAAGGAATTTTCTTCATTAGGGCAGTAGGAAAGGTTAAAACTACTAGCAAAATTATATTGCTTAAACTGTTCTGGTGTCATAGGGAAGTGTAGGGCCATTAGAGATCCCACACTTACAGTTGTGCTCCTATACTGCCGACCACCCTAACCTGAAAGAGTTGTAACTTATTACATTATATATAAATGGGTTATAAAATAAATAGGAATTATAAAATAAATGTGTATCTGACTGCAAACTTTACAGGTATGATAGAATGATAGAACCGGTCCAGAATATGTATTAGAATATTAGAACAGCTGCTGTATGATATAGAGCGATATTTAGGGCATCATCCCCTCCTCTGTTTTTAGGTAAGGAAAGAGTCATATAATGAAGGCGTGGCCAACTAGAATTCCAAAAGGAATGTGGCAAAAAGCTTCTAAACTGATTATAAAAACTTTACGGGCAATACTATAGGCAAAGTATGAAAAAGGTATAATAATCTAGGTAATATATCCATTTTCAATGCATTCATTATACCCAGTCAGGATAAATTAGACCGGCCATAACTAGTAAGATCTTGCTTTGTTTTCTGAAGCAACGCATCAAAATTCATGGAAATTACAATACATGGGTCCGGGGACAAAAATATCCCCAAATGCTTTTGGGTGAATCTAACTGCTGTTGGAGAATTTACATGCACATGTCATGTAGAAACAAAACCACATGAAGTGCATACTGATAACATTAAACCCAACTAATAATTAAAAAGCTGTTCTGTGCTTGGAGAATCATGCAAGAACCTGGAAGGAACAGAAAATGAACATAGCACTTTTTATAACATCCACTCAACTACAGTTTAGGCAAAGATTTAACATTTTCGGTGGCAACTCCTAAAAATGAAAAAGCAGCTGTAGCTTCTATTCTCCTGATCTCCATCTCTTTCCCCAACAGACTCAGCAATCCATCAATGTGGCACCAATCCTTTCCAGGTTCACTGATGCCCAGCATCATTTAACCAACTTCTTTTGAGCCTAGGGAATCAAGGTTTCACTGCTCACCCTAGAATCAAAAGAGAATGCTGCACAGCATTTCCATGCCAGCACAAGGCACTGTTAGGGTACCCACCCTGAGAAATGACATGCAACTGTGGGTGGAGAAAGTACATGTCAAAATAAAGTGGCTACAAAGATGCTGTAGGAGATCAGAAGCAATGAGATAGAAATAAATGAAGAAAATATGTAAAGTTGCCAGTTGTACACATCCTGTGCTTTACAGAGCTCTATACCTTAAGCTGCCATGCACACACAGAATTGAATAAATTATTGTAATACCTTGTAAAATCTCTTCAAAGTAAGGTTACCAGGACAAACTGAGAGGGTGAATCTCCTCAGTGGGCACATAGACAGCAATGAAAGCCTGAAAAGGGGTTTAACTCCTCCAAACTCCAAAATTAGAAATGTGTTGGCTTTATATACTCTTTTGACTGCCACAAATGTGATGTATGTTTTATGATTGCTAGGCTATACACAGTAATTGTGAGAATGGTTCTTTAAAGGTAGGTAAGCCCTCTTAGTATTGGCAAACCTAAAGCTAACTGCACATTTATTGTACATTCTTCTTTACATCTACCAAAAAACTATATATTGTGAGGTCCTGCCAGAATAGATATTAATTGAATGGGATGTTTAGGTAACCCTTATAGTTTTGGTGAATCTGAAGCTAACTATTATTACAATCTTATTGTACAATCTTCTTTTGATCTAGCAGCATTTATGCTTGCTTGGGTATAAATAGATTGTTTAGATAGACCCTTACATTATCTAGCTTTGGTAAATCTATCAGAGATTGTACACATATTGTACAATCAGATTATATTTTGTGCAACCATTTTAAAGAAGACTATAAACGTTGACCAAATTAAGCTTACAAGGTAAAATACCCTTTTGCTTGGTACCCTTTACGTCTGCTATTTTGACGGCCAAACTACTACATTTTTATGAGGTAATCTTTAAAATAGACATATATTGTCTTGCCTCCCATTTTTTTAAAAAGATATAAGAAATGTGCTTTGTAAATAGCTTAAAATTGAGAATTTCTAATGAAAAAATGGCTCATACATGTTTCTTGTTAGCTCACAGGGTAATGGTTCTCCAGAAGGTTCATTTCTCATTATCCCATTGTAAAATGTCATGAACGCTATTATGAGGGAGCCCTCAGGAAGTACTGGAATGACAGCTGCTATCCAGAGGCTGCACATTCAGGATCATCAATACATTTACTGTTATTTCACCTCAAAGTCATTATGGTGTGCAAACCATAAATATTATGGAGAGAATTTGATTTCTACATTGAAGTGTAATAGTTTTTCTTCTTTAATGTTTATGTTTGATTGCAGAGTTGTGAATAAAACTTATTTCTGAGCTTTTATAGATTACAAGTGTTGTTGAGTCTAAATTTTATGTAATAGATTACATCAACATACAAATCAAAAGTGAATTACATGACACAATGGGGTATATTTATTAAAGGCAAACAGTTCACTTTGCAAGGGAATTTGGACTTTGCAAGTGGATGAGGCTTATATCTGCTGACTTCCATAATCCATGTGCAAGAAAAAATACTTTTTTTTTCCTTACATATGATTGGTTATTCTTAGCAAAATGATGTTTCACCGCATTCACTAAGTTAAGGGAAAATTCCCCTGCAAAGTGCATTGAGAACAACACGGCTCCCAGACCCAAATAGCATTCGGGAGTCACAAATAGTGGATTATTATTATTATGACAGGTCTGGTCCTGAATGTCAACAAATGGCCAAAACATGTTCCGTGATGTCACAACTTTCTCCATCCCTTTGTTAACATTCGGGTCAGAGCTGTCATTTTGCGGCTATGTTCTTTGGGATCAGACAGGTTGGCGAGCAGCGTTTTTTTTTCCTGTCCCTGAGTCGGCGACTGTCATTAATTGTGATTGATTGATTGCTGGATGACATGATTTTTTCAAATAAAGGACTTTTTCAGTGTGGTGTGTTTATTTACATTTTTAATGTTTATTTGGTGAATGAGTAGGGGTAACAACTACCCCTTACTTATTCAAGAGGGAGGAGGTGGCTTCATGAAAGGGCCACAAAGAGGCAGATAAGCCCCCCTGCCTGCAGACCCCCACAACCACCAGGCCAGGGTTGTGGGGAAGAGACCCTTGTCTTCTTTGACATGGGGACAAGGAGCTTTTACAGGGACTCCCCCCCCTGGCAAAGCACTCTCCCCTTGTCGAAGGCACATGGTCTAGTATGGTGCAGGAGGGGGCCCGCACACTTGACACGAGTAGTGACTGGCAGCAACAGTTTTTGTTCAATTTGATTTATGACAACAGTCAATGCAGCAATCAAAGCAACCATCTGATTTTAGGAATCATCAAAATACACGGGCTGTCATTGCCATTGCTGACCTGCCTGGCTGCCTTCTGAATGTAATATTTAGGAATGCAGAAAGTGAAGTTAGATTGAATGTAGAACTCCTGATCTACATGCTTGTTTCAGGGGACATATCAGTGAGTAAGAAGGTATTAAACCAGTTGGTCAGCATAACAGATTTCCTCTAAGCATATTTGTTTGAGTTTATGCCTAACTAAACTTGCTTTTTTGTTTTTTACAGTGGGAAAAGAGTTGGAATTGATGTCAGATTTTTTATTGCTGTCTGTGTTCCCATTGGAAAGATTTACACATACAGTACTTCCAATCCTGTTGTTATGATGTCACAAGGACAGGATGTGATAGGATATCTCTCTGAGTGGGATACACAAACAATAACAAATGTATTCAGACTCATGGGAAGGGTTATACTATCCATAAAGTTTTGTCTGCTCTCTCTCTTTCTTCCTGCCCCCCAAAAAACCCACACCCTTTAATTTCTTGTCCTGATGTGAAATATACCCATTGATGACACACGCAGCAATTTGGCTGGAGTTGGGATTTAGACTATCTAAGGCTAGCTGTGTGGTCAGAGAGGGTAAACCCCTCCCCCATGGCTGTCTGACCACACAACTAGCAAGGAGCCAGATGCCTTGATGGAGTGTGTTTTTTTTCTGCTCCAATCGCTTGCCTGAGACACGCACCATCACAAGGAATGCAGGTAAAGTGTCAGCTAAATTGTTCCAGGCACTGTCACATCAGACCAGAGCACAGTGCAAGTCACGGCCAATGCTCCGCAGGCATGCACTGTTCCTATCAGAGGGGAGTCTGGAGACTCAAGACTCATCTCAGGGGACATCAGTGTGTGACACTGGTATTCTCACTATGCAAGGAGGCAGTGGTCTGCCACCGTCCAGCAACAGAAACACCAACAAATCAGAGAAGCAGAGAGGTGATAGAAACTATACAAAGCAGGGAATCTCTGCTGAAAAACAACTGTAAATCATACAAAAATATTTAAAGGTATTGGACATGGACATGCTTTTCTGGACCACTTTTTTATTATAGAAATGACCATGAGAGTTCTTCTTTAAAATCAAGGGTTTTTTTTTTTTTACTGAAAGTAACATTATGCAGGCTCTGGTGCTAAAGAATTATGTGGTTTATTTGTATTCTTTAAAAATATACTCCTGTACTGCTTCTTTGTCTGAATTTTTTTTTCATGCTTTCATAACTGATTAAGGAAACAATGGATGAAAAGTAATTTATTTAGAATTTGTAAAGAAATTACTATTATACAGTACGATGCATAAACAATTTCTATTGCTATTTAAGAGCAAGGCATATTAATATTTTAAAGAGGTAATTGCTTTTTGCTCAGAATGCACTTTCATTTGTAAATGCTTATCTACTGTAAAGAGGAGTATGTTATACATGACTACAAAAATTCTTTAGATAGCTCTAATTATATTCTGTTTATATTGAGTGCTTCAGACACTTAAATTTGATGTGCGGCACTTGTAACAAACAATAATGTTTATTGGCTAGTTTTAAATTATTGCTGTAAATTGGAGTTGTGAAGAGAAAAATGTGATTCATCTACTAAACTACACATTAAACATAAGTATGACCAATATGGTGCAGTCATGAAAAATCAGAATTGTTTATTTTAATCTACTAGTTGTTGCTGTTAGCAAAACTGCAAGTAATAACACTGCATGTTTTCGTTTCAAGAATGTTTATATTATCTTTACTGTACTGTGCATTAGCTATTCCTAAGCCAAAAGATGCAGAAATGGGTTCAGCAATGAGCATAAAGTAAGGCAGTACCCTAAGGATTTAGAAATCATCACAGGGTAATGAGACTACAATTTATTCAATTTAGCAGTCTAAGAGCAACAGGACAGCAGTCATTAGAACAGTTGAAGATTCCATTCCTGTGGGTGTTAAACAGTGTGCATTGCTCTTGCTGTTAGTTTCGCAAGCAGTGGGACATCGTATGCTTATGCACAGTTATGACATGAGAACAGTGCCTGACAATTCCCTTTTTCTGTAAATTTGATATTATTACAAGAAATTCAGTGTTATATACTTAAGTATAAAATAGCCTTTAATTTGCATCTTCTAGTAGAAGGTGAGTAACTACAGATCATGGGGACCCATAGTACAATTTATTATATCGCAAGTGAGTTGCGCTCGGTCTCGACAAATATAAATAAAATAGAATATGTGTGCTCTATAGGACGTGAAGAAGTTACTAAGTTCAGATTCTACTGTGAAAGAATTGTAAATCTCGGTAGTCACTACCTCGGTAATAATTGTGCAATATAACAATCTGGTGTGGGAAAAGGATTTTCAATCGCCAGCCGGTGTATTGATTAGGTGTTTCTGTGTACTAAGTGTACATGGTTTGTCCAAACAAACCTCTTAGTGATGTGACAATCTATTCAAAGACACCAATCCAAATATAAATGACTCGGTGTCACAGATTGGTCGTGTATAAGAAAAACAAAAACAAATTCTAAAATCCCAATCTCTAAATCGTGACGAATTTTAAATATAGTACGAACACTTAAATAATAAAAATTGAACAGTATGAAAAATGATCACATATACAGTGCTACTCCGTGCACTCTGATTCCGCTCAAAGACAAGGATTAAATGCAGGGTTAATTTAACTAAAATACCGGCATCGATCTTAGTGAGCAGTCAGTTCAGAGTGGTCAGTTCAAAACGTCTCAAACCAGGGTAAATTCATAGAATCCGGAAAGTCCTATGGTTTATTGTGATCCGTCCTCCTTTCTGTCATTGAATATAAAATAAAAGGGGTTAGACCAATATCAATATTCAAATTGATATTTTTAGATGTATTATACCTAATCTCTTATGACTGGGGTTATTTAGGTTTATTCGGGAAATTATTATTTTTATAAAGGGATGTTGAGTCCGTGTGGATAAAAACTGGTTAAAAGTTTTTATCGTCAGATCTGGACGAAGGGGGCGTGGCCTTGGAAATGCGTCATCATAAGGAGTCCTGTGCAGCTTGTTTCAGATGTCATCCTGGCTTACCTTTTACACTTTTGTCTTGATTCACTTTTGTGAGTATGTTTTTATTGTTACCTCAATATACAATATTAAAAAGAATCTACACTAGGGTGGGCAACCTTCTCTTTTGTTTTCTCCCACAGTGTTGCAGCTTCCCAGGCTGAAGTGGGGCAGCACCCCTAGTAATCCTCACCCGCAACTATCCTTCATTTGTTGGTCAACGTTTGGCGCTTCTGATTCATTTTTTATTTTTTTATAGGGAAATTGGAATGTTTTAAAGTAATTTTATTTTATTACTTAAATTTGTGCATATCAGCCTGACTCCCTTCCATCATTGCTGCAAGCTAGCTTTGAACCTGTAGGGCAGATACAAGCTTTTCCTAGTGTGGCTTTAAACAATGCTTCCAGTTGCTGTCTTATCTCTCTACTCATTGAACTTTTTTTTAAAAAAAGTCACATTATTTTAGTAAGTCTTTAAAAATAACCAGATACACAAGCCTACAATCCATGCAGCTACCTATCTGTGCATACAGGCCCTTTATAACGTTGTCCCCCAGTGAGAACAACTGCATTTTCTGCATATAAGTAGGCCAGCCTCATAACTGTAAAATAACTGGCTCCCCTGAGCTACATGATAGGCATTCAAATTCTCAACAATAAGCCTCGACAATAAGCTATTCATTTTAACGCCGAACATGCCAGGAATAAACTAAATCATTTATGATTTACAGAAACATACATTTCAACACATTTAGATAAATGGTTTAAGACTTTAGGCTACTTGAAGGGAACTACTAATCTTTTGCTATCTATGTGGTATGCACTTATAAAGACTACAGAATTTATTACCTTCCTCACAGTATGCGAGGTAACAGCTTTCCTCCTAAGAAATAAACTGCTCTTTCCTGATGCTCATGTTAACTCAGTGGTAATGCACTTTTGTATTCTGCTCCTGTCAGATCAGCATATGCAAGTCCATTCCTAATGGAAAAGGCTGTTTTTGAAGGGTTGTACTAAGGTTGTTATTATTATTATTATTATTATTATTATTATTACTACAATTTGTATTTCTATCAGTAACAAATAGTTTAATTGCTCAAGGTCTTTAGATGCAGGAATTGTTTTTGAAGGGTTGTACTAAGGTTGTTATTATTATTATTATTATTATTATTATTATTACTACAATTTGTATTTCTATCAGTAACAAATAGTTTAATTGCTCAAGGTCTTTAGATGCAGGAATGCTCAAGCACATGTACTTTTAATGCTTGACACTTATTGAAAAGAAGACAGGCTTACTCATTTTTATCATTAATAATATTTATTCATTATTATTACTATTAACCAATAAGAAAGTGACTATAACCCCATCTTTTTTTTTTACATTGTACTGTCTAATCACCATAATTTTATATGAATATCTTCAATTTGGTTTTTGTCTGATATTCTGTTCATCCATACTAAAAAGGCAGAAACGAAAGATATATCTGCTCTTCTTTGGGCCTTTTGTAATAGTAGTTGGCCTTGATGTATAGAATAGTGGATGCACTTATGAGGTGGAAAGACACTCATCCAAGATCTCTGGGATTTCTTCCTGTAAGCCAAAGAACAAACATAAACAATTGGACATGTTGATCAGGGGGTTTACTACAATTTCTTGACTTTGGCTGTTTCTTGACTTAAGGGACAAATACAATTGTCACTCCCGAAATACTTGTGTTGGTATACCCAATGTGATTATACAAACAATCCAAGGACAAAATGGACTCATTATTTAGCATATGTGTAACATTACTAGTCAAGGGACAAGTCACCTTGGTAACATAGGTTGAAAAAAGACACACGTCTATCAAGTTCAGCCTAAAGACCTAAGGAAAATAAAAGAATTAAAACATATTGCATCTTTAGCTAGGATCAGTAAATGTGAAAATGTAGAACAAATCAGAATAAGGCAATCATTTCCAAAAGCATTGTTCTGTGTGCTTATTTTACAAGGGCATACAAAAAAATTGCATGCAAAGAAAAATTACTAAAATTATATACAACAAACAGTAAAGTAACTAACTATAGCAAAAAACAATATCCATGCCTCAAATTGTAGCTGCTATAATTTCATCACACACAATCTATTCTTAAATTCTTCACCTCCACCCAGTGAGTGATGACAACAAGTGAGTGCTCACACAGGCCTAGTGAGACACTGCACACAGCCCTGATGAGACTGTACAGCCCTGGTGAGATGCCGCACACAGTCCTAGTGAGACCACACATACATTGGTAAGATCGCACAGCCCTAGTAAGACGTCGCGCAAAGCCCTAGCGAGACGCTGCACACACCCTGGTGAGACAGTACAGCCTCTTGGGATGCCGGACACAGCCCTGGTGAGACCGCACAGCCTCCTGAGATGCCGGATTCAGACATGATGATACTGCACAACCCTGGCAAAGATGCTGCACACAGCCTGGTGAGGTGCCACACACAGCCCTGGTGAGACTGCACAGACCTAGTGAGATGCCATGCACAGCCCTGGTGAGATGCTGCACACAGTCCAGGTAAACTGCATAGCCCTGTTGAGATGCCACACACAGTTCTGGTGAGATGCCGCACACGGCACTAGTGAGACCGCACAGCACTTGTGAGACACCACACACAGCCCTGGTGAGGCACCTCATGCAGCATTGGTGAGACCCTGCACAGCCCTGGTGAGACACTGCACAGCCCCGGTGGTACCCTACAGAGCTTCCTGAGACCCCACATATTTCTGGTGAGACTGCAAAGCCCTAGTGAGACCCCGCACACAGCCCTAGTGAGACGTTGCACAAAGCCCTAGTGAGACACTGCACACAGCCCTGGTGAGACTGTGCAGCCTCTTGGGATGCCAGACACAGTCTTGGTGAGACCACACAGCCTCCTGAGATGCCGGACACAGCCCTGATAATACTGCACAGCTCTAGCGAGATGCTGCACACAGCCTGGTGAGCGTTCACAGCCCTGGTGAGATGCCACACACAGCCCTGGTGAGATGCCACACACTGCCCTGGTGAGACACTATAGAGATTTCTGAGACCCAGCGCACAGCCCTGGTGAGACTGCACAAAGCCGTGGTGAGACCGAGCAGCCCTGGTGAGATGCCACACACAGCCCTGGTGAGACCACAAAGCCTAATTGAGATGCCATATACAACCCTTGTGAGACCGCACACAGCCCTGATGAGCAACTGTCTAGCTTCATATTATTCTGCATTGCTGTATAATGTATTGCTGGGATTTGTAGCCCTCTATAGCTGGTGGTATTCTGCATTGTTGTATAATGTATTGCTGGTATTTGTAGTCCTATATAGCTGGTGGTATTCTGCACTGCTGTCTAATGTAATGCTGGGACTTAAAGTCCCTTTACAGCTTGGAATCAGTGGCTGACTTACCAGGTCATCTGTGTTTGGGCCCTGGCACTCTACTGCTTTACTAACATCATAAGTCTGTACTGATTTTTAAGAATGTCACGTCACTAAAAAAAAGGTATTGTAAACTCTGGTCACAAATCCTTAAGTGGGATGTCTGTGAGCTAGAAAAAGTTGAATGAATAAGGGTAATGGAGGGTCCAAGTTATCAGGAACGCATACAAAAATTTGGATTATTCTCCTTAGTGGAGAGACGCTTAAAGGAGAACTATGAGGTGAGTACTTTTCACTCACCTCATAGTTCTAGCCGACCTGTGACAATGAGACTGTCACAGGTCGGCTCAGTAGATCGGGAGGTGAGCGAACACATAGCGCAGCTGGATTCCCCCCCCGCTCCGATCCGCCGGATACAGCTGGCTCTGCCTCTAGATAGGCAGAGCCAGCTGTCAGTCACGCAGCTGGGGGGATCCCGGCACAATTGTCGGGATCCGCTTCAGCTGCGGCGTCTCAGCTACAGCTCGCGGTATACTGAGCCTAGGGTTGCGGGAGGATGCTAGTTTGTGTCCTCCCATTAGCCTAAGGAGAACTATGGGGAAAACCCTTAACCCCATAGTTCTCCTTTAAGAGGTGACAGGATCGCATTTTACAAACTCATCAATGGGGATAGCAGAACTGGGAATGCATTACTTAAACCAAGTACTCTGAGGAAGACATGAGGGCACAACAAGAAGTTGGAGGAGATGAGGTATAATCATACACTTCGTAAGGGGTATTTTACTTTGAGAGTGGTGAAAAGGTGGAATTCGCTTCCACATATAGTTGTATCAGCGGGAAATATAAACTGCTTCAAAAAACACTTGGATGAGTTCCTCAGTTCATGAAACATGCATGGTTATTGAAATTCATAGCATTATACACATACACACACCATATAGGTTGAACTTGATGGACCTGTGACTTTATTCAACCTCACCTACTATGCAACTATATGTAACTGGTATTGCATGCTTGAGAAAAAGTATCTGTACTTGTACTCGGTCTTAAAAAATGGTATTGGTGCATCCCTAATTTTAACTTGAGTAAGCCAAAAGTAGAATGATGATTTCCAAAATCCATTGCATGATTGACTTTAATAATGCAATACCTTTCAACTCCAGCCTTCTAATGAAAGAATTACAACATTGTTGAAAGCAGAATAATGAGAAAGCTTGTTTCTGGGATACAGTGACCTTGTCAGTATAAGTATAGTCTCATTATTTCCCAGTGCTAAAACAATACCAAAATTCCAATAGATCAAGTTGAATTTCTGGATTATTGCTGCATACACTTTTTATCAGATCAACGATGTATTCCATCCAATAAAGTATTATGTTTTATAAAGTTTAGTTATTATTATTATTACTATTATTGTTGTTGTTATTATTAATATTTACAGTCCAAAAAAGTTGTTGAAAATGTGAACTTAAATAAGATGAGTAAATACTGAAAAAAACGGTCTCTCACTGCTAAATGTATAAAATCTTTTGGGCTTAGTAAGCATGTTGACCCTTAGAATCAAAATGTTCTCCTATCTGTGCCAAAATCTCAACTATAAAATGAATGTGCTAGGATTAAGGTTTTGACCATAAAATGACCTAATGGAATGCTTCTTCTCCACTGATTGATTAGCTGATAACTTGCCAGTGGTTTAAAAATGCTTAAAGATAGTCTTCCAACTCACAGCATTTACTAATGGACTTTACTAGAGGACAGGTTCACAGCCTCTGTGCACATTAAAATGTATAAATCTGGAAGCATAATCCATTTTACTATTCCTATTTTGCTTTTCCGTGGTGTACTGTTTGAACAATCATGATTTTGGCAGTGTCCACAACCTTGCATAGTTCGTTGTGATTAGATTTAAAAGAATCCCGACCTTTCAAGACACCAACTATGTACCAGTGGACTATTGGAGTCTTCATGATCTTATTGGTACACAGAAAATGAAAGGTTTTATGTGCAATGTATCTGCTGTCAGTGGAAAGTAGACCATATTTAGTGCACTGTTTTTGTTTTTTTTTGGTGTTTTACTTGCAACAGGGAAATCACAATGTCTAACCCTACTAACCTGTGGCTGCAGAAATGTGTATGACTTTATGTTTACAATTTTTCATAGTAAACCAGGCAATTCTGTTTTTTAAGATCCCGGCTTAACCTTATTCAAGTTTAACCAAACTTTTCTGAAAATGTGCTTCAATAAGCAGTGGAGCTAGTTCATAGAGCTTAAAAACCTGACTCATGCATTGACTGCCCTTCCAACTCTTTCTAGTTATATCACATTATTTCTCTCACCTTGTGACTGCAGACTGTTCTGAGCCACAGCGAGATATAGGCGTGGTTGGATTCCACCTGCTGATTGATATAATAGCTGCGTAGCTAGTAGACATGTGCGATTCATCTTGTTCCGAATTTTAATTCGGATGAATTTTTGGACATTTGTACATTTGGAGCATACAAATTTCTGAAATACAAAAATAATGAATGCAAACAAACCCGAATTTCCAAAAATTTAAATTTTGGATTCATCTAAATTTCTTTACCGAATTAGGTTTTATGGTGTTAAGCATCAACAAAAAAAATCCAAACTATTATTAATGGTAGAGATTTTTGTTGCAGCAAAGTGACATTTTTTGACATTCTGCAGAAGAAAAACAAAAAAAGCATGAAGTCCCCCCCAATTGATACCAGACCCCTGGTTAAAAATAAAAAAAGCATGGGGTTCCCCCCAAAAGTCATACCAGACCTGGTAGGAATTTTAAGGTGGAACCCAACCCCCCAAAAATGGAAAAAAATAAGTGGGGTCTAAGTGGGGCACTCGCCCCACCTTTCCTGCCCTGTGAGGCCTGTGCTTGAATTTTAGCAGGGTCCCCACTTTTTTTCCTAAAGGGCCTGGTATGACTTTTGGGGGGAACCTCACATACTTTTTTCTTTTTCTTCTGTAAAATGTCTTTTTTTTTTCCTTTTGTCTAATGTCATTTTGCTGCAATGTACATACTACTGCTAATGAAATTAGCGGAAATTCAGATTTAATCCGAATCCCGAAACGAATTGACTTTCAGAAAAAACTAAATAATGAAAAATCCGAAACAAAAAGAAATGAAACTAAACAAATTTTGTGTGGGCGCACATGTCAAATAACTAGTTCCCACCCAGCCTATCAGTCATCATCACTATTTAGCAGTGTCCATGCCAACACTCATTACCTGAGCAATAGGTTAATTTCCTAGCCCAAGTCTGTGTTAGCTCCTGTAATTTCACATTCCCACTTCTCTGGTTACTGATTTTGGCTTGTATTTGACTATGCTGGTTCACTGCCCACCCAGATCGTTGGCATGTACCTGTTTTTTTAACTGCCTGTCAACTTTGTACCACACTCTACTTATAACCCCTGGTCAGCTGACTTATCCACAGGTGTTTCTGAGATTTACAACCTGGTGCACCCTCTCTTAAAGTCCATGCCCTTTATAGTGTGCACTAGTGAAGACCAGGCAACATTTACTTAAACACAGCATGAACTTAAACTATGAATGTTGGACTTACACCCTCTCCAATATGCATATATCACAATTGGTCCACTATCCATTATCATCTGTGACACTGGCACTTTTATACATGTCGCTGAGATTTTTTAAATTTGGATTCCCACATAGTATTATCCTCAGTAGTAATTCTTGATGCTAAGCACATGCACCAAGCATATAAATATATCGGTGATGCACATTAACCAATATATTTACAGCATGAAAATAGGGAAAGTTAGAGTAAGCATGTATCATGTACAAGTATATCACTGCAATAAGCAGTAAAATTAAATTTGACAAGGCTGCATTTGGGACAGTGTAATGGACACATCAATGTCATGAAAAAAGAATATAAATTAAATAACATTAGAAACATATTTATGTATATACAGTATGTCTAATATAATTTAGACTGGCAGATATAGACTGTATTTAAAGAAAAGCCTTTACACCTAAGATGTCCAAAGCTGCTGTTTCAAGTAAAATATGTTTTCCTCTGTACACAAACTGGCAGCTTCGAGTGATGTATGTAACTGGCATTTGTAAAACCCCACCAGATAGGGCCTTGATATAACTTTATGTCTTGATATCTACAACATAAAGAGCCTGTGATCATTTTATTAAAATGATGCTTTGCTTATAACATATAAACCAACAGGGAATTCAAAGTGCACATTATGTTGACAGTGAAAAATATGAACACTTTAGTGTTCTAACTTAGTATGTTCTTTGTAATTTATTTCAAGCTATGTCCTTATTTTCCTGTGATAGCTACAACTGGTTCTGCTATATATTTTTCAAGATCCAATCTAACAGCTAAAATTTCCCAAGCTGTAGAATTTATCAAGACGCTCATATGTATTCACTGTTTGGTTTCCTCTTTCTAGTCAAGTTCTAGTGCAGAGATCATAAGAGTAAAATGTACAATATTTTAACCAACTAACATAGAACCACAAGACATTTAGAAAAACATACTTTGTTTCCACAGAGTTCTTTGTTAAAATGAGAAAACAGAATTATTTTTGAAAAATATATTTTAGTACGTCCTGACCCTTCCTTCTCCAACAGTGAAGAGTTAAGGGAGTAACACTGTGCATGCCCCATTGTGACATATCAAGGTGAGTGCTAATGTTTCAGAGACATACATTGAGATGCCTGATGTTCTCGGGGAGTCATCTGTTTATCTTTGGTCACCCTCTAATAATGAAGAAATTACAGGTATAAGTTGTTTTGTTCAATGACTGTGCTGGGATGCATTGGTAAATGCATGTTGTTTGATTATCCCATTAACCAAGAAAAGTTAGTCTACACAGTAAAATACAATGTCACCAGTAAAAATAAAAAATAAAAGCCTAAGTGGGGCATTGGTGCTTAGTAATGATTACTAGAATAATTAGATATTAGTTGAGGTTCAAATCCAAAAATAAACTTTTAATTTAATTTTTAATTTACTTTTATATAACTTCTAATTTTTTTAATTTGGATTTCAGTGAGATTGCTACTTTTATAAAAATCCATTGCAGAAATACTTATGTCTATGTTCCCCTGGTTGCTTTATTCCATTCAACAATTTCCAGCCTATTATTGCAATTTTAAATAGACAAATAGCAGTCTTGCTATCGCTCCCAGCTATTTACATTCACCTTACAGCTGCAGTAGCTAGCCAGCAGCTGAATGGGGAATTGAAGAACCTTGGGGAAGGTTGCTTGCGAGCTACTATTAACACTCAAGCAAGCAGAAACTACAGCTATCGGGCACCTACAGAACCGTAGGTGCCAAATAACTGGGAGTTTACTGTACAGTAAACTCCATCGTAAATGCGAAAGTCAGAACTTGATCGATTGCAACCCAAAGAGCATTTGCACTAAAGTGCAGAAAAGTTATGCAGTGTGCGTGAAAGGTATGCACTGTGCAGGAAAGGTATGCACTGTGTGGGGAGTAAGCACAATTCAAAATTATGTAGAAACATTACACCTTATAACCATGTCACAAATGCCCAATACACTACAGAATAGCTAAAAACAAGAGTTAAAACTCCATAGTGCAAGAGAAATAATTAAAACCGTGATAACCCGCACAAATAGCAATACAGTACCGCTATCATCTGTCAGTTATATACATTAATAAAACCATATTACTCTTAAAATAAATTTACAAGGAGAGGAGGGAAGATTAATCTACTCTATAAAAATATATAAAACACTTAACAATGGTAGAATTAAAAAAAAAATATTACTACAAAATAAGGGCTAAAAGTGAGTGGTTAGGTACACGTTTGATATAATTATATAGCCCTATCTGTCCTCTAAAAAAAATATATAGTATGTGTGGGTACATTTAGTAAGAAAGTATATTACTGCCATGGAAGAATCACACATCAAAAAGTGTGTCAGTCATTTATGAACAGAAACTGAAAACAAGCTCAGTCATGAAGCCTCTTTGTGGAGTATTGTCACTGGTAATTTTTACCATAGTGGTCCCCATGTCCCTCTTTTTGTATCTTATTTTTAAATGGTCTCATATTATTCTTTTCATCTCTCACTGATTTAATTTTGTTTATGTCTCATTCACTTTCTTGTATTATTAGGGTTTCTGTTTAATCGTCTATCTCCCTCATGGGTGAGGATTGTACTGAAACCATATTTTGTATCCCTTGCTCATCTGTAGACTGCTATTTAAGTACTTTATATAATCCCCTAGATCTCTGGGGAAAAAAATTTGGTTTTACAATTCTCCAAAAACTTCCTCAGATCTCCCATGAGTGTAATACATTCTGGTAACTGTTGGAACTGTGTTAATTTGTCCCTTAATTCCTTTATATCACTGTAAATTTTCTGCAATTTCCTCTGTTTTCCTCTTCATCAATAGGATTGGTAGCTCTTTCTAACAGTTGTTTTAGAATATTTTATTTTTATTTTTGAATAAATGGTTTTAAAATGGGACTACACTATATGTCTTCATCTTCTTTTATGAGTGCAGTATTATCAGAGGAGTTGAGAAATATCTTGCTACTGGTGAAGCGGATCATTGTCCCCTTAGGTTGTGGGAAGGCATTAGTGACAATACTAAAATATTTTGGCCATGGTCCATATAAGAAGGTGAGCAAAATTAAGGGGTCTATTCACAATAGTTTCCTATTGTCCGGCGTCTCTGCTGCTGTAAAAAAAAAAGTAAAAATTTTTTTAAAACTCTCCCTGGCGCCCCGGGAGCCCCCCGCTCCCGGACGCCAAGGAGAGAAACACAGCTGTGTCTTTTTTTTTCTTCATTCTGGCACGAGCGATGTCAGTATAGAGTCCGAAGGATCGGCCGAAGCTACGGCCAGATCCTTCGGCAGCTTTGTGAATAGACCCCTAAGTGTGGATATGGGAGCATGGCTTTGCCCTGAAAGTTCATTAATTGATGAATTGAATGTGTGCAGTGAAGCACAGGGACACACCTATGATAATTGGATCACTTCACAGTGTTAATATACATTTCTACACAGGACTTCTACACGGGAATAATATATCTTGTTTGTGGACACTTTTTTGTATTTGTTATTGCAGTACGCTATATATATTTTGAATCACTGTTTTTTATTGTGCTGCACTATTATTATATAGATATATACAGTATGTGTTTGTATTATTAAATGATTATAAATGGGCAAACATTTGAAACATACTAGCTTCATGAGCCACCTTAAACTATAAATTTAAAGGGATTATGTAAGAAATATTGCAAATGTAGTAGCTGATGGAGAATTAAACCACAGTAGTTTTCACCAGCACCACTTGGCTTGACAAAAGTCAATGTAAAAAACAAGCCGGGTGTAAAATTGTCAGCCAGTGACTCTCAGATGCAGATACTGTTCGGGTATTCAGACAGGTACAAGTGTCACAACTGTAGATTCCTCCATCCACACGTTTTAGCTTGGGTTCAGAAATCTATTGATTTCCTCTTGTTGAGCCTATGGGCTAAATGAGAGAAATGTACATGTGTATGGCTAGCTTTAGCTAATCATCGATCATATGTTATAATAAGGAAATGTGAATGTTTCCTGTCAGGAGAAACTGCAGCGCTCTGCATACTGGCCCCCTATGTTTTACTTTATATTTATGAAAAATAAATGCCATTTATAAATAGGCTATGCCTTCCATTTAGGCATTTGAATTACAGTATAAAAAAACATAAAACTGCTATCAGGACCATCCTTTTTGCTATCAGCACTTGACAACTGAGATTTCTTCCTAGAGTATAATATACATAGCCTTTCAAGTTGGATTTATTATTTTATACTTTCACATTTTAAACTCAGTCCATAATAATAAAATTTGAACTTCACAGAAATAATATCTAGGTATAATCTCAGCCCACTGAGAACTCTTAAAAAGTTTATACCAAGCTGCATGTCTAAAAGGAAGAGAGATGGAAAACTCAACATGTTTCGAAAAAGAGATCTTCAAACTATCATCAAGAGAGAGAGAAAGGATTTAATCCAAAATAAAATCACATAAAGAGTCTGGCAAGTACAGGTTTATGCTAAACTGGGTAAAGCATAGTGTTATCAGCAGCACAGTGGCAAACAATAAAGAACAGTCATTTTATTTACAGTGAAGAACCATTGTAAGAAAGTATATGCAATTAATGTCATCATATTTCTGACAAATCTCTTTTTAATGTCTTGGTTTGCTTGTTTTCTGATTATTCATAGTGCAGCAGTTTATCCTTTATAGATAGGAAAATAAGAAGTGCAGAAACTCAAGCAGAAATAGTGTGGTCAAAGTATATTTAACAAATGAAGAAATAATGTTTTTTGTTTTTTTATCAGTCAATTCCAATATGGCTGTTACGTAACTTATACATAAGGACCTGCTAACAATGAATCAGTCTAAAAGGTAGAAGTTTATGTTATGATCATCATAACACAAATGTCTATCGAGTTCATCCTTTAATATTCTATCATTTAACAACAGCTTAGACACTTGATAGCAGAAGATTCTGTTGGAACAGTACTCGTCACCCAAAATGTCATCAAGATTTGGGAGATTTCCGCTAAATGTTTTATTTTGGCAAATATTATTAAAGTCAATGGAGAGAGTGTAATTAGGTTGCTTTTTAAGGATGCTATGGGGCTTTATTGGCTCCAGTGGCTACAGAAGCTCCTTTTCATTATCCTGGACCTGTTCTTGTGACAAAAATAGTCCTTAATTTGCCTCATTATTCTACATTTTTATGATATATTAGCCGTAATAAGTACAAAGTTAATCAAGTTTACCTAATAAATTCATTCAATTAAACTGTTCATAATTTTAAAGTGTATTCAACCCCTAGCAACAATCTTCTCTTATTTGCTCACTTTTGATCTAATAAAATTACTTTTAGTAAGACAAAAAAGATCAACATAGTGGATCCATACTGATCCCTGCAATACTATGTGGGAGTCATACCTTAGATTGTAAGCTCCTTAAGGGCAGGGAGTGATGTGAATGTGCATTATGTAAATGTGCTGTGTAAATTGTCAGCGCTATATATATATATATAAATATCTGTAGTAAATAAATAAATACAAAATGAATTACATCCTTATGGTATACAGTATGTCCAGGTAGACAATTATGCATAGTTTTTTTGGTAACAACTTTAATGTATAAACATAGTAAATCATCATGATCCACTAGATAACATTCTAGGTCATTTTGACAAGACGGTATTAAAACTGTATATCAAGTACTCCGGCAGATAGGAAGGATGCCCACACAGGCATGCGTTCTTTTATAATCTTGGCCAGAAAATGATCAATTGTATGATTATTATTTCCTTATTCTTTTCTAAACAATGTTGTGTGTGTGCATGTTGAACTACACTACTTTGCTGTGGATATCCATACTTTTTAGAAAAATAAGTGAAAGCTGTAGATCATTGTTTAAAATTAAAAGCAGCTCTGTCACACAGTACAGCTCTGTCTAGTGGGGTAGAAGGCCTGCTATTTCTCAGCTGTAGCTAAAAGATAAGACAATCCCAAACATTTTTTGCAACCCTTTTGCTAAACTAAAATTCTCCATAAAATATATAACTGTAAAAGTGTAAAACATTCACCTTTCCTTCTGCCTGCATGCCCAAACACTGCTCCATTGATGAGGAATTAATCATATACAGAAGTATTCTGGGAAAGTCTTCTGGGTGCTCAGTAGTTTGTCCTGCTAACCTCCACATTACTACAGGATATTCAAACTAAACTTTCTATTATCCAGCCCGTTAGCACTTGCTTTAATCCTTCCACAAAGTATAATTGTGCTGAGAAAAATCTGGAAGCTACCCTTAATCTTTCTGAAAATGCTGATTGCATGGCATAATAATGTATTATCTTAAAACTTTGTGAGTCACTGACCGGGAACAAAAACTCAAATCAGGGGTTGTGAATTCACTGTGACTTCATTTGCTGCATTATTATGCTATGTCATTTGATGTCATAGTATCAAAATAACGACCAGGCAACTAGCCTCTTGGTTTTTATCCACACAGGTTTCTTTTTTTTTCCAAACAAACTTTATTCAGTTTTTCGGCCACCCCCACATGGCGTATAACCTTTTTAACAAATGAAATGAAATGGAATAAAATAAAATAAATGAAAGTAAAGTAAAGTAAAATACAGGTTTTACATCTTGGGGTCGCTCATCGTAACCCCCATAAGTGCATCTTAACTTCTTCTCTTCTAACATTCCCAACTATTTTTCCCATGCTGGTTGCCACATTAATATTACTTGTCAAAATCGACACTCTAAGTACTGAGTGCTCCTTAGGGTGTCACTCGTGATTCCTGACACCTCTCATAAGTTACACTTTGACATCTACAGTGCACTTTAAGGTACTTCCAGGCCTCTCAGGCTATTTGACAGTTTGGCCTTAAAGGTACCATTTAGAGTATATAAAGGGTTGCATAATATGGACCAACTCCGCCCCCTCGAAGGTTGCTTCCACATAGTGTTTCCACCGCTTGGAAAACCTAGTAGTTAGTACATCCACCTGCATTTCAGTGTCCAGTTTTTCCCGAAGAAATTGGATTTTCAGTTCTGAGGTGACCTGTGCAATTGATGGTGTGGAAGATGCATTCCAAGATCTCATTATGCATCTCCGCGCCGCCAACCGGCATATATGTAGCCAGTCACTACCCTTGTAGGTCGAGCATTGCGGTTCCTCGGCCGAGTATTCGGGTATACCGAATAAGTACAGCAATGGATTCAGTCGAGGAGGCCACGTTTGACCAGACCTGCCCCATGGAAGGGCACATCCATAAACAGTGGGCCATTGATGGGCGAGACAGTCCACACTTGGGGCACAGGGATAGCAGTTGTTGTGGTGTCGCTCCGGTGGGTAGGAAGTACACCACATAAGCCCGATGCATTATTTGGAATTGAGTCTCCCTCCAGTTTTCATTAATAACCAGCCTGCGTACCAGATTGTATCCATCCACTATGCGTTCTACTAGGTCTGGAAGTCTTTCGACCACTCTTTGACATTTGAAGAGGATAGTTTAGCCACATATGTGAGCTGTAGCCCCGGGTAAATATCAGAGATAGAAAAACTCCCTCCCGAGATTAAACGCCTCTATAAATGTAGTGGTGAAACATTTTTTGGGGTCACTGGAGAAATGTTGCCATGTCATTTTAGCCTGTAGGTAATATAAGAAATGGGAGGTAGACAGGGAGTACTGCATTGCCAGTGCCGGGAAAGACAGGGCCTCAAAAGGTACCATTCTGAAATAATTGTTTCCAGTGTGTAAGTCCCTTTCCACACCATGACTTGTATGCAGCACAGTCTTCGCCTTGAGGGAACATGGGGTTCCCGAGCAGTGGGCACTTCATCGAAATGTAAGGCAAGAGCCCCAGCCTGTGTCTGACCACCTTCCAGGCCAAGGCTGTGTCCCTGATTAACAAGTGATGGCCTAGCGCCCCCGGTAGCTTGGACAGTTTGCAATGCATTATAGCCCTCAAGTCCCAAGGGTGCACCAGAGCCGCCTCCGGTTTAAAGTTGGAAAATCTTGAGTTTTCCGTGAGCCAGTCCACAGCATGGCGCAATATATATGCCAAGTTATATAGTCTGACATTTGGGAGATTTGAACCCTCCTCGCTCATCAGGAGCCACAGCTTTTTCATAGCAATCCCCGGGTGCCTAGCGCGCCATATGAATTGACCCATGGCCTTATTGAGACGTTGGATATCCTTGTGCTTTAATAACAAAGGAACCGTCTGGAGCGGATATAGCAGTCTCGCAAAGCTAGTCATTTTCACTAAATGATTTATCCCGAAGAGCGATAGGGGCAATTCTCCAATTCCCGCACTATCCTGTCTATGAGGGGAGGACAATTCAGGTTATACAGTGTTGATGGCATTTTAACTACTTTAAGTCCCAGGTAGGTGATGTCCGAGCGTGCCACCGCAAATGCTGAGGGGTTGTCCCACGTAGAGGAAGACAGTCCAGCTAAGGGTAATATCTCACTCTTGGCATAGTTTATTCTTAGCCCTGAGAAAGTAATAAAGGTGTCAAAGAAGTTTTGAATGGTCAGTGAATCCTCCCTCGGGCGGGAGGTGAATAGCAGAATATCATCGGCAAAGAGGGAGATGCGCAGTTCCTCCTTGCCAATTGCTATTCCCTGCAAGGCGGCTGTCTGGATGATATATCAGGTCAAAGGTTCCAGGGCCAAATTAAATAGTAGTGGGGATAGGGGGCATCCCTGCCGTGTCCCTTTACATAACCGAATAGGACGGGAAAGAGCTCCCTGAGTCCATATCCGTGCTGTTGGAGCGTCGTACATCTTTTGTAACAGGGAAAGGATCCTACCTCGCAGCCCCATCCTGTCCATGGGCAAAAACAGCCATTCCAGGTTAACATTGTCGAATGCCTTTTCCGCGTCAAGAGTCACTATGGCATACTCCTGAGCTGGATGCACTTTCGCTTTTTCCAGGGCCAAAATGACCCGTCTCAAGTTCATAACTGCCGCTCTACCCTTAACGAAGCCCACCTGAGCGGGGTGTATTAGGCTGGGCAATATTTCAGCCAGTCTGCTTGCTATAATTTTCGAAAAGATCTTGGCGTCCACATTTATAAGTGATATATGAGCCAGGGCTGGTAGGATCCTTTCCCAGTTTGGGCAGGAGTTTAATGTACGCTTCTCTCCCCGTAGGGAAGTAGGCTCCTTCCCCCCACATGTGATTATACAGATTGTGTAATGTTCCCATTACCTCATTGTTAAGTATCTTAAAGAAGTCGGCCGTGAACCCATCTGGGCCAGGCGCCTTGTACCCTGCCATGTTTTTAATAACCATTTCAATTTACCCCTTGGTAATATCAGCGTTAAGTGTTTGGAGTATTTCGTCTTCCACTGTGAGTAAGGTAATCTGTCCCAGAAAGTCCTCCGCTGCTCCTTTGTCCATGTCATCTTTGCTATAGAGAGATGTGAAATAGGCTTCAAGGGCCCCGTTTATCGCCTTCGGGTCTGTGAGGAGTGTACCCTTTGGGTCTTGTAACACAAACATATGTGTCAGGGAGTTCCTACCATTAACCAGTCTAGCCATCAGTTTCCCTGCTTTATTCCCGAATTTATGGAAGGAAAGCTCCATGTAGGAGGTTTTCATAACCTCATACCTATCCGCCCACAAATCAAAGGTCAGTTTCGCCTGCTCCCATCGTGTTTTCGTGACCAGCACTTGATCATTCAGTAGCTCTTTTTGCGCCAGCTGAACAGCTGCGCTGGCCTCCTTGAATGCTTGGGTGGTCTTTTTTCTGTAGGCGGACACATACGACATTAATCTGCCTCGCATGTAGGCTTTCCCTGCTTCCCAAAACAGGGAAGGGGTGTCTACATGTTGGCTGTTATTTTCTGCGTAGTCCTGCCAGGATGAACGGAGAAAGTGATAAAAATCCTCATTAGTATTGAGGTACCCCGGGAACCTCCACATAATGTTATTGGCTATCTCACAAACATATGTGTCAGGGAGTTCCTACCATTAACCAGTCTAGCCATCAGTTTCCCTGCTTTATTCCCGAATTTATGGAAGGAAAGCTCCATGTAGGAGGTTTTCATAACCTCATACCTATCCGCCCACAAATCAAAGGTCAGTTTCGCCTGCTCCCATCGTGTTTTCGTGACCAGCACTTGATCATTCAGTAGCTCTTTTTGCGCCAGCTGAACAGCTGCGCTGGCCTCCTTGAATGCTTGGGTGGTCTTTTTTCTGTAGGCGGACACATACGACATTAATCTGCCTCGCATGTAGGCTTTCCCTGCTTCCCAAAACAGGGAAGGGGTGTCTACATGTTGGCTGTTATTTTCTGCGTAGTCCTGCCAGGATGAACGGAGAAAGTGATAAAAATCCTCATTAGTATTGAGGTACCCCGGGAACCTCCACATAATGTTATTGGCTATCTGTGGGGTAACAGAGATATCTACGGATATGGGGGCGTGGTCTGATATGACTATGTCGTATAATGCTGCGGTTTTGACCAACTGCATCAAGGGGTTCGTACAAAACAGGTAGTCTAGGCGCGCAAAGCAGTCGTGCACCCTAGAGAAATGTGTGTAGTCCGCCTCCAAAGGATGCAGCACTCTCCACACATCATGAAATCCCAGGTCCGAGGTCAGCTCAGATAGGGCGGATTTTGAGCTTAATCGAGGTGGCTGCGCGGCTTGGGAGGTATGCAGGGCTCTCTTCCTGTCCTCTAGTGGATTCATGGTCCAGTTAAAGTCTCCCCCCACCAGGTGGTGTTTGGTGCTTGTCTTAGCAAGCCAAGAGACAGCTGTGTAAAATGCAATTTAGTCGGTGAGTTCTGCATATAAATGTTGGAGATCGCCAACTCCAGCTCAAAATATTGTAAATGTATCGTTAGCATGCGACCCTCGTCATCCGTCTCGACCTTTACCACCCGGAAGGGGAGCCTCTTATGCAATAGAATCATCACCCCCGCTCTACGGCCGTCTGAGGGGGAGCCAAAAGCTTCACTGACCCAGAGTTTTTTAGTACGTTTCACATCCTCCGTCCTTATGTGGGTCTCCTTTAGCAATGATACGTCCGCATCTAGCCACTTAAGGTGTCTTAGAATCATGTTACGTTTGTGTGGGGAACGCATTCCCTTAACATTCCATGAGACTATTCTCATACAGGGTCTCTAGTTAGATGACATGTAAGGGCAGCTATTATCGTTAACGCAGCTTTGGTGTGTATGGGAGTTCCTAGGGATAATGTACTCACCTGGTTAGAGTCCGTGGACGGCTCGGGGCTCAGTTCTGTAATTAAGGAAGACACCTGCAGGACAGCACCTCATCCGGGTCTCCAGGACACCAGTAATCTAAGAGGCAACCAGCAGGATGGGAAAAGTTAATAACCATTTTACCTTCAAATAAAACCTTAAACTTATAAACACAAAGAAACAAAAAACATTGTAGTAATGGCTCCACTTTTTTCCTATGTGGGCGGAGCGAGATCTGTGTTCCCGCCACCAGACGCCACTCTAATGTGGAGACTAATAGGATCACCATACCCCACCAAACCCTGAAGGTGGTAAACCCGGCATTTTGTAGCTATATCCAACATCAGTCCCTGTGTTTTCAACGCAATCTGTATTTATGCGGTGTGTCACTGTTGCGTCCTGGGGTCTTAGTAGTCTTACGGGGGGACCCGAGTGGTTCAACGGCTTTGGAGGGAGACCCAGAGTCCATAGTCATTGAACGAAAAAAAGATTCCGCCTCCAGGGGGTCCTGGAACAAGCATTTTCTTCCCGTTGGTGTTTCCATGTGGAGAATGGCGGGGTACGCCAATGTGAATCTGATCTGCTTCTGGTAGAGCGCTGAACAAATCTTATTGAAGGATTTACGCTTTGTCGCGACCTCCGCCGAGTAGCCAGCAAAGAGCAGTACCTTGTGGCCGTCCACCTCTAGCGAGCGAAAGGAACGGTATTTTTGCATGATGAGGAATTTGTCCGCATAGTTCAGATACCTGACAATGACCAGTCTAGGATTAGCCCTGTCGGGCTGTTGCTGCCACAATCTATGCGCGCGTTTAACTACGCATGTGGAGGGGAGGCCCAAAGCCCCTGGTATGGTATTAGAGCATAGATGGGCTAGTACTTGCGGTTTGTAGGATTCAGGCACTCCTATGATCCGAAGATTGTTTCTTCTAGACCTATTTTCTAGGTCATCGATCTTGGTTAAGAGTGATTGAGAAATATCATCAAGTGCGGTCACTTTGGTGTTAGCTTCTAGCACTTCTTCCTCCAGGATTGAAATTCTCTGCTCTGCCTCTTTAAGAGATATGGCCTGTATCAACAGGTCTTTGTGTATCTGTGAGAGACCCTGTTGGATGGCAACTCCCACTGCAGCTGTGATGGTAGGTTTGAGCAGATTTGCAACTGTCAGTGCGATCTTTTCATATGCCTCCTCCTCAGCACTCACCTCTTGTAGGAATGAGTGTAACACCCCTAACTGCTCTGTCAGGATCTCAACGGCAGAGGCTTGTAACATCAACTGTGGGGCTAGTATGGGAGTAGGTTAATCCTGTTAATGGTCACGTCAGACTGAACTCCAGGCGTCGCTCTCAATCTTAACCGGAGAGTTTGGAGTTGCTAGCATCATCCACCATTATTTTAGAACAAGGAATTAACTAATTAGTTCACTAATATTATGGGGCAGAGAACATTAAGTAATGGCCAGGATTAAGTTGTATGTATGTTCAGTAACAATGATATGGCAATGTGTCCAGGGCAATGATGATAAATCATGCAGTAATCAGCAGTGGTCATATGACTATGGCAGCAGTAATGGCAGGAAAACAAGCAGTTAATTGGCAGCAGTGATAGTACTAATCCAAGGAGTTAATCAGCAGTATACTGTGGTAATCAGGCAGCAGTAATGGTAATAACCAAAGCAGTTAATCAGCAGTATCCTATGGCAATATGGCAACAGTAATAGTATTAATCCAAGTAGTTATTCAGCAGTGTCTTATGGTGATAAGCAGCAATAAGGATAAGAAGCCAATTAAACAGTACAGTCACCAGGGGTCAGGCAGTGCTGACAATGGTACTTGCGGTATTATGCACAGGACTGTTCCTTGAGAGGGAATAGGGTTAGTTGTCTCCTGTAGTCCTGAGATTCCTCCGTTCCGTGCAGGCAGAGTGGTATCCGTTTGGCTCTCGTGTGGGGGAGTTTAGCAGGGCGTCGACTACATTAGTGGAACGCCGCTGCTAAGCTCCTTCCTGGTATATATGGGGTCAGAGCTTCATGGGGCGGAGCCAAGCTCCTTGAACACGGCCTTTGCTTGCGCTCCACTCTGGAGCGCAAGCCGCGACGTAGTCAGGGCGTCATAGGCGCTGCGCTCCCTGGTGGAACGCAAGACGCCGCTATCCTTACAATGAGGTGGCTAAGGTCGTTGCCGCGATGTGCCCCCGGCGCCCACAATCTTGGACCCCTTTGTGTCCCCCTTCCCCTCGCTCGATTGCGGCACTGACAACGAGCGGGACCGCGTCCCGGCCAGAAACCTGTCCATTAGTGACAGCCGGCACAGCGGGGTCCGAATGTGGGTCGGGAGGGCGGCGGTGCCAAATTTTTATTCGTTATGTGGCCGCGGTTGCAGGAGCTCGGTCTCTCTGCAGCTGATCACATGGGCGCCGGAACCGGAAGTCCCACAGGTTTATTTTAAGGCTGGTCATACACTATATGATCTGATTGTACAATCTCTGTACAATCCCCATTAGATTTACCTAAACTATTACTGAATGTTTACCAAATTAACAAATGTAATATATGGACAGATTTAAACAATTCATTCAATTTGTATCAAAACAGATCATTGGTACCCTTTAGATATATCATCAACTAAATATTTAATCAGATTGTATAGTTTATGGTCATCTTAACCACTTGAAGACCAGGTTTTTATACCCCCTTCCTGGCTAGGCCCTTTTTCAGTATTCAGCGCTGCAGTACTTTGACTGATGTTGATTCCGTCATGCAACACTGTACTGAAATAAATTTTATACCCTTTTTTGGGGACAGATAGAGATTTCTTTTGGTGATATTTAGTCACCACTGTGGTTTTTATTTTTCACTATAACAAAAAAAATACCCTAAATTTTGAAAATGTTATTAAACATTTGTTATCACCTCAATTTTTTTGTAAAATATGAAAGACAGGATCACATTGGGTAAATAGACAAACATGTCAAGCCGTAAAATTGTGTGCACCCACAGAAAAGGGCCACACTCAAAATTGGCCATAGGTGATGCTTTAAACGCTTTTATTGATCATCAGTTTAGTGTTATCAGTAATTAATGGCCCTAAAATTATTGCACTCACTCCGACGTTCACGATGATATGTAACATGTGCGTAATGGGCGCAATCGTCGTTTTCGCACATAGGCGCACCCAACACATGTTTGCATGTGTATGTGGGGGGGCAGGGGACTTTAAAAAAAATTGTGTTATTTAAAAAAAAAATTATTTGTCACTATTTTTTTCAATTTTTTTCATGCTTTTTTTGTAGCTATAAACTATAAGCATTAAACTTTTTTTTTACACTTAACTTTGCTATCACACAGGGGGCTAAGAAACCCCTTATGCGATAGCCAATTTACATGACAGGTCTTCTTTATGGAGACATCAGGGGTCTGCAAGACCCCTAATGTCACCTAGGGACCCCCAGAGAAGCTGATGAAGCAGAGATCTGCTTCAGCAGCTTCTCACCGGCATCTGTTGCCGGAGAGTGACACTGAATGCGGAAGTGATGTAATATACATCACTTCCTGCATTCGGGAACAGCAGAGCAGATCAAAGGGAGATCATGTTCTGCTCTCCCTTGAATCTCCTACAACAGAGTCGCCGTGTCGGTCTCAACCGCACCGCACACCCACAGCTAATAAAAGCAATCGGGCGTCTCTAGAGACGAGTGTAAACAGCCATCACTTGCTGTTTACATTGCTAACAGTTTCTCCGTCGTGTGCATGCTGAGCGCCACACAGGAGCAGGGGGAGGGGCAGGATGTTTTAAGATCCCCTCCTGCTACTATAAGGCTGCCATCCAGCCGTTCAGGAACGGCCATGGATGGCAAGTGGTTAAGATCCTTGACTTCATACTTCCTCTACTGCACTAAAATTCACTACACCAAACACCAACCTCCTAGTGCTAAAGTTCTGGTGGCAGAATTTCCTGCTTTGCTCTTGGAGTCCTTCACTTACCTACGTATCACAGCCATGCACGTCTAGGGCTGCTCACTTGCCCCACTGCATGGGTTAAGTGCTGGTTATACTACTATAGTAAAGTTATACTCATCTGATCCTCAGAGCTGGCTTGCTCTTGCACCAGCTCCTGGAGCCTATCTCCCACTCTGTTGCAGTGGTCTAAGAATTCTTGAGTCATCACATCCAATACACTGTGTATAGGACATGAGGACACAGAGGGACATACCATCACTTCAGCACTATGAGACAGACTTCAGGGACAAAAGTAGCAGCCAGCCAGCTTCACATCTTGGGTGAGTATAGGTTATTTAGCAACTAGACCAAAATGAGCACTTAACACTTCCAGTGGGGGGTTTCCCCACTGCAAGGGTAAAGAAAATATTTGCCCAGAGTTCTGCTTTAAATAAATGCACACTTGGCACCCCCTCACAGACAGGCAGACAGTAGGAGAGAACTGCCCATTTTCATTGAGACTGCCATCTGCCATTGAGGATGCCAGCATGTGTAACTTTGAATTGCAAACAAAGTATCTTTGAGTGACTTTAATTAAGTTGCACATACTGTGGAGGGATGTTTTATATGGGAGATGCAAATAGTTGTGTATTAGTTAATAACATGTATCAATAATTTGGAAAGTGAACACCATCACTTCTGAATTTCATGTATGCTTGTTATCATTTCATCACAGGGGGGCCCCTATGTTACCTGAATATCAGTACGGCAGCAGTCATTTTAGGAGATGGAGGACTGAACTGCACATGACCGAGAACATGCTGACAGCATGCGAGAACTGATTTAGCAGAGTGATGACTCACCACAATGCTGCTGCTTCTCCCTTATTGGCCTATCAGCAGGCTGGGGCTGTGGTCTTGACCAAGGTGTGCTTTCAAGCAGTGGTGACTGGATCAAAATGTTATTAGCATTCCAATTGCAAATCTTTTGGCAGAAAAAAGTATTCCCAATATATGCATTCCATTTGTGTATTTAGCAGCTTCTTTAATTTTTATTTTCCACTACAGTAAAATTGCCATTTGTATTAAAAACATTACAAAAAAACACAACAGAAGTAAACAGGCCTTTGGCTAGGCTTTTTCTACACAAAATATCATTAAACATGAATGTGTCAGATATGTATAACTCATGAATTACATTGGCAACACAATTCGTATTTTGTAAATTATACAAAGATTTTCTAATTCTCTAAGCGAACAGATTTCAATAAGATGTCTTACCTTGAAGGTTCAAGGAAATATTTCCATTTAGAGAATTTGAAGGTTTTCTTCAGTATGAAGACAGGGATGTGGAACACACTCATGTGTAATGTAACCTTGTTCTTTTTCAAATATTACCAAAAAAGTATTGTATTTTTCCAATTTAATACAGTACAAGGAGCCAGGAGTCATCCCACCAGTAAGTCCTTTCCAAATTGATTTATTACATCAGGCATACAAAATGTTTAGACTTTTTTATTCTATCCTGGACCTGTCCTTGTGCCAAAATATGACCCCTTATTGGCCTTATTGGGGTTTTTTCACAAAAAGAAACATAGAGTAAATAAAAGAGCAAAGAAAACAAACTCCAGATAAGTATGCAACTATCAAATACACACACACACAAACTAAAAAAATACAAATAACACTAATTAAAATGAAATAAACTGGTTTACCTTACACACAAGCACTTTGATGCTATGTATAGCATAAGTAGTACAATAGAGAGGGATCTGGCCATTCAGCAATTACTTTGGCTCACAGACACCTAGAAATTGCTTGGAATGTAGACAAAAGGCTGGTGTTTTTGGTGTGGAAAGGTCACTGTAGGCATGCCAGTAAAACAATGATTCTATATAATAAATCTATGCAAGTGTTTACTTATTTTGCTTTGTCATATATTATTGAATAAGAAATAAGCAAGAAAAAAACTGTGATAAAAAGTTAGATAAAATATTTATTAACACTACACAAAAAATATTAACTACAGTGTAAATCATGCAATAACAGAATAGTGCAATGTAAATCAAAAAGTACAATGCATTTGGAAAATGGCAAAAACTAATACAGTGCAATCAACTAAAATGTGTAAAAAAAATGCTCAGTTCATAATAATGGGGATGCCTATGTTCATCCACCTATGATTATTTCCATGCGCTCCTGTTATTACATATAAAAGTCCACAGGAATCATCCGCCATATAAATGTGGCGCCACTCAGCCTTGCCCCTCCCCCAGTCAGGGTTAACTCACCAGGCGGCCTTTAACTTATAATAAACAAGGTCTAATGTGCTTTATTCTCACCTGGGGAAAGATGCAATTTCTCCAGTGAAAGTCAAATTCCAGCCACTCCAAACCAATTGTATCAGCAAGAAAGAAACAAAGAAAGCTCCATAGCATAAAATCGAACACTTTATTAAAATTTTATAAAAAAACAGTAAAACTTTTTTTCTGGTGCTATAACAACACCAGCCTATTGTGCTCAGTCCTCCTCTCTCTTATTGAGAGTAGGCGCATAGCTCCATATGTGATGACATCATTGATCCCACCTAGCACATTTAATTACTTCCAGACTTCTTCAGGAGAGAGATTATGCTAAATTATAACCTCAAGCTCCATAAATCATGTCAATTCATGGCTTGCTGTTTAATGAAATAGAAAGGCATTTTTATTAACATTAAATTACAATATGGCTTGTGTAGAAAGGATATATTATATAAATCTTTTACAGGTAATGGAGTTTTCTGTTCATGCAATAAGGAAATTTGAAAACATTGATGGTTTTATATTGGCAGGTATTCCTACACATTTCTAAAAACAAATATGACAATGCATTTTTTAATTCTCAAAGGGCCATCTAGAATTATTTAACTAGCAATAATAAGGAGCTGTCTTTCTTCTCTTCACATTGTATAGCACAATACTAAATGTAATGTTAACATCATATGCTGTAATCCTTGTTCATCAAAAAGGAAAAATGGGGAAGTGAAAAATGGTATGCAATTTTATTGATGAACAAGTTGGTTTGAATACCAGACAAAACTGTAAAATTCACAATTTTGTGAATGGAGATAAAATTATTTTTCAAAGACAATACCACCAAAAGAAAGCTAACACTAAGATACATATGACAACATTATTTCCAAATATACAGACCCATATACAAATGTAAAAAATGCGGTACTACAACTGTGGTAAACATGGCTGAATTGGTTAAAGATAATTTGGCCCGGGAAATGTTGCAATATTTTAACAGTGGGAAAAAACAGACTTTCTAATATGATCCTACAACACTACTTTTGTCCTGCAGCATCATAGTGGTCAGAGGAAGGAAGCACAGAGCACAATAGGGGACCAGCAAATCAACATTTCTGAAAGTGTCTGTTTTTAAAGGTTCTTCAGCCAACTTATTTTCTTTATTAAAGTGGCACTACTATACAAACCCAATGTACTGCTAGACGTACAGGTTTAATAACGTCTTCTGTGGTTCTTCTAACTAATTTCAGGGCTGTAAATAGTTGCAAATAGGGATTTCCAGATACTAGTTCAGATACCATTGCCGATACTTGGCATTTTCACGAGAACTACCAGAGTTGCAGCGGTTGCAGCTGGGACCGGGCTCTGGCGATTCACCACTGTCCTGAAATCATTAGTCTGTATTGTTTTAGAAAAACTGTCACATGACAAACAAAAATGTATCAGTGCTTGTATCTGTGAGTACTTGGACAAGTATCAGTACTTGTAATTGGAAAAATGGTATTGGTGTATCACTTATATATAGTTAGAAAAAAAATACATTAAAAGGGGGATGTACAAACCCCGGGAGCTTTGTATGCTCCTTAAAAATTACAGCTGCCTCCTAACTTTTGATTTTTTTCCCCTAGTTTAATCCTGGAGCTGGAAAAGCATCTGTACATGTACTTGTATTTGTACCGAATAAGGTACTTGGTATCTGAACATCCCTAGTTGCAAATATTTTGTATTTTCTGCTATTTATTTTAACCGAAATTCACATATTATATTTTAACACTGCACAACCTTGTCTTGTACTTAGATGCTGGGATGTATAATAAAGTTTACGTTTTTTTTAATCCTTATGTTAAATAAGAAATATTGTTCTTGCTTAGTTTCAATGCAGATGTCGTAAACTATAAATATTTTAACAGAGATATATCACTAACATGTATTTTTTAAAGATGTGTGGGCTTTTCAGTGCGGAAAAGCACAAAACTGCAATTCCCTGCAAAGTAAAATTCCTTTCATTGGATAGTGTGATGTATGTATTATTTTTGTGAAAGAGAAAAAGGCTTAGACCAGAACTCCAGGGAGATATAAAGAACATCAATAATGCAGTTATGTTTAAATAAAAATATTTTTTTTTCTTTTAATAAGATTAAAAAAGAGATAAGTATAAATAATAATTACATCAATGGCATATTGTCTAAAACTATTTGTTCTGATAATAACTTATAGCAAAACAAGGAAACACTGGGATTGTTATGGTCATGTATACACTACATCCATTATGTATGGAAAACTTGTATAAAATTTGACACTACCAATTGCATTTTTGAAGAGACCCTTGACTAAATTGGTCTAAAAAGGAGCAATCGGTACAGTAATATGCAGTGGTTGAAAGGCAGAGGCAGACATTGTAAGTAGCAGAGAGATGGTTCAGGGTTGTAAGGAAGTCAAAAGATGTGGGTAATGGTTGAAAGGAAAGAATAGAAAGAAAAGCACAGATAAACTAACACACACAAAACAAAGAGGTGGGCAGAGGGGTGTAAGGGGAAAGGATTACATTTCTCCCACCCCCAGACATCAGAGTTAATAGTATTAGAAAGACATTAGAGTTAGAAATGAGACATGAAGGCCATTTAGGTGGGTATAAGATATCCAGAATAACAAGATGCCAAGAGAGTCATGAAGTGTGGCATGTTTTCATGAATCATACCTGTTACTCTTTTTTTTTTTCATCTCAATATTTCTTTATTAAAGTCAAGTCATGTAATTCCGTGTGGTATTTAGCAATATCAGGAAGAGCGAGACCCCCCATGGATTTGTGTTTATACAGGATTTGTGAGGAGCATCTAGGTTTCCTATTTTGCCATATAACGGAGAATCAGTTTTTGTAGATGAGTAAAAAAGGTATCGGGGGGGCCTGTTACTCTTTGTATGACTTAGAGTTGGTGATTTCTATGTCCTAGCATTGTCTGTTTTATAGCTACAAAGATAAAAAAGACAAGATTGTGTTCTGGTTAAGTAAGATTATTAATAGGTTCATGAAGTAAGGCTTCCCTTGAGTTCTCATGTAAATTCTGGTTCAGAACTCTTCTGATTAAGTGGTAAACTTGGATCCATAGTCTTTGCCTTTAGGGCTAGACCACCATATGTCAAGCATTGTACCATTAACTGTACATCCATGAAAGTAAGTAGAGCTATATGACAGTATGTATTTTGCAATCTTTGAAGGTATACCAATATACTATTAGTGGAACTGTTTGAAGCCTGTATTTAAATGTTGTCCCAGTCTTTAGGTCACCACATACATTACAACCTCTACAATACCTTTAGATATATCAACAACTGTGTAGAGTAGGGCCCTGCCTGACTGGATACAAATTGATTGATTAGATTAGGTAGGTCATCATATTATATGGTTTTAAATGTCAAAAGTTGATTTTACAAAAATTGTGTGGTCAAATTATAACATGGTGACCACTATAAGGGTAGAGATTTACCTGATTTTTCCTATTTCAGCATATAGGACAATTTACTAGTATTTGTAATAGAAGTAAAGACAAGTATAGTTCTGAAATAATACTGTGTCTGTGTAGGTCAGGGTAATTAAATGTATTTTCAAATGTAACTAGTGTAAGTACCTGAATGTAATTTAGTAGCAGTCTGATGTAATCTTAGCAGTCTGATGTAGCCTCCTGTACAGCAGCATTCAGACTGGTAGAGACAAGGGCAGCCATATTAGCCAATCAGGAGTTCTCCATGCTCAAAGCTGACAACATTTATGACAGGAGGTGATAGCAGAGTGAGCAGATGGGTGAGCAGCTGTTGCTCCCTAACTGGCCAGTCACAGGCCAGAGGTCAGGCTGTGACAAAGCTGTTTTGCAGAAAGAGAGGTCAAGTCAATGACCTTTCTTTGCTGTCTGTTATAGTATAGCATATGGCTTTCCTATTAGAAAACAAAATAATGATTTTTATGGAAATAAATTGTGCAAAATGATTTTTTGTAAGCAATATTTTATACAATTATGAACATTTTGAAAAACTATCAAAAACTATTATAATTTCCTCTTAAAAATGATATTGTACACTTCCTGGACAGGGATAAAACGTTTTCTTTTGAAGGTAAGCCATTATTCCCTGCTGACATCACATGTGGTTCTCTACCTTACCTGATGCCTCTTAACAGCTCTAAAGTGCTTCAAAGGCAAAAGGTTCCCATACATTGGTCAAATTTTGGCCGGTTTTTGATGTAGCGGCCAAAATTCGCACAGTGTGTTGGGCTGTCGGCTCCCTTTCAGCCGGAATTCCTTGATCAGCTGGCTGGAAAATTTTCAATTGTTTAGAGTCGGCAGCCAATGAGCTCTGACAGTGGCACCTGTAAGAATACAATGTAAACAGAGGGATTCCTCAAATCGACACACATTTTTTAAAATGATAACTGTAAAGATTCCTGAAGTAATAGAACAATTACACAATATGAAAAATGCTGATCTTTAAGGCCAAAAGTTTCACCAACTGAAGTTATTGTCATTTCTTTGTACATGAAAGAAGGAAATATTTTGCTAAATAGCTGCTATGCTATGTTTTAACATGCAGTATAAATACTGTAAGAGACAGCATCAAATTTTACTGTATAGAACAGGATCTGCCCCTGATGTGAGACCACAGGTAATATAAAAGCAGGACATCACCTGTAATTCATTGTGAAAAAATGTAATAAATTGCTTTTACTTCTAAGAGCAAACAATAAAGCAGACCTAGCATCAGCTATATTTTTCATGATAAGTGGATGCAAGCTAAGTCATGGTAAAATGTGACACTTGCACATACTAACACAAACCATAATACTCCCCCTGAGAACGGCTTCATCTGCTTCTCTCTCCAGAAGGTTGGTTATCTATATTTAGCATCCTCCAGGGTCTGCACCTCTGCACCTGCTCTGCGCTTGGTGTTAACTAGCCCTCAAGTGCAAATTCCCCTGCAAAGTGAACAGCCTGTTGGCCTTTAGTAAATCAACCCCATTGAATGAGCATGTATCTGCAACAATTTGAGCAGTACATTACAACACAGTACAAAAGATCCATTCTCACTTTTTAATTAGATCTCTTTTCACTTGCAATGATTTTACTTCTGCATAACATAGGTGCATATTTATGTTTTTGAGAACTTCAGGTCCACCTCTGCTGATTGACAGCAGCAGTAGGCGGTTGCAATAGCCAGGCTATTCCAATTTGAAATGGCCAATAGCAGCCTAGCTATTCTTTCCTATGCTATTTGTATTTTTTTATTTCCTTACTCTGACGGCAGCCTGCAGCAGCTGTCGAAATAATAGAAAAAAAACATAGCAGGGGAATCAGCAGATAACAGGGAGCCAATGCTAATGCTGTGATCTGATATCACGGTGGCTCCGCCGAGTTCTGTGTGTAATGACAATTCAGCGTCCCCTGGTTACCAGGTAACCAGGGGATGCTGAACTGTCATTACCAGGGATGTGCGGTCAGGGGAGGCAGAGCCTCACCTAGAATTATGGAGGAAGCTGACAGCATTTTCTCCATTCAGATCGGTATCTAACAGGTTACACAGCAGGTAAATCCTCCCCGCTGTGTAACCTGTCACGGAGCCTCAGTGGTGAGAAGCAAGTGAGGGACAGGGAGGCTCCTCCCTGTCTCCTACCTTCCTCCTTTACACTAGCTTGGGGACGAGTTGGGGCTTCATCCAAAGGGGCGGGGCTTCCACCAGTGGGGGGCGGAGACAGCTTTGATATAACAGCTATCTCCGCCGAACTCTCATTGTAATGACAGCTGGTCACCGGCCAATAGACAACAGTTGGGCGGAGCTAGCAGTGATAGCTAGCTCCACCCAACTGTTTTCTATTTTTTTTAAACTTTTTTTAACTGTTTTTCTATTCTGCTCGGTACCACGGAGGCGGGGCAGCATTCGGCTATTCACTTACTGCTGTTCTGCCCCTATGAGAATAGGCCAAACAGCAGCGAGTAGCCTGCCGGAGGTTCGGCTCAGCCAATCCAGATGTTGGATCTGCTGAGTCGAACTCCTTCTGCACTTCGAACATGCTGAGCATGTTCGGCCGACCCGAAGCCAGCCAAAGCAAGCCGATGTATGGCTGATTTCGGCCGATGTACGGCTGAAATCAGATGTACAAGCCTGACGTGAATAGCTGAACAGCATTGGGTTCACTTCATTTCGGGTCGGTTATTCACACGGCTGACTTCAGCAGCTTTATGAATAACCCTCCCAGTCTTCTCTCCCTAAGTGATCATACTGCAACATTGTAATTTTGTAGCAGTTCACAAGAAGAGAGGCTGAAGCAGGGGCTTATTTGTGTCAGACATTTGTAAACACAGCCATGAATCTCAAAGGTATTAATATTTGTTACATTCACTTTAATATGGGCTGTTTAGTAGTGAGATCAGATGCAAGTGCCACCGTATAGCGGTTGAAATGCCGTATCTGTCAAGGAAGTGGGTGCAGCAATGTTGAAGAATAGCAGACTTATTTTATAACGCTGAGGAGCAGCTGTGGAGCATTTGTGATGAGATGTCGATGTGTTTTGTTTTTCTCTTGTCTTCTCCTCTGGCTTACCCTGCAATGTGCAGCTCTAGCTTTCCTCCTCTATCCCACCTTCCCTATCCACCAGTTAACAGACACCCACTGCTCTGCACAAAAAAAGATTGCAGCTGTGTGAAATGTATAACATACAGCACCGTGTAAAAGGTGACAAAGTATGGAATGTAAACCATACAGCACAGTGTACAGGGGTAACAGTGTGGAGTATATTACATGTAGTACAATGTACAGGGTGACAAAGTGTGGAGTATATAACATACAGTAAAGTGTATTGCGTGTAACAGTGTGGAGTATATACCATACAGCACAGTGTACAGGGTGGTACAGTGTGAAGTGTATAACATACAGTACAGTGTGTGACAGTAGGGAGTATAAAACATACAGCACAGTGTACAGGGTGGCACAATATGTAGTGTGTAACATACAGCACATTGCAAAGGGAGGAACAGTGTGGGATGTACAACTTACAGAACAACAGATTGGAACATTATTGAATACAGTATGGGGGGAATTTATCATAGCAATTGCGAGTGTTTTGAACTTGCACAGAATGTATTTGATGCACTTTGCGCCAGATTTATTATGCTAGTGTAATGTTCATAAATTAGGTTTAATAGACTGCAGGAAAGAAGAAGACTCCAGGCAAAAAGTGTGGAAGTGGTCATGGGGACTTCTTAAGTCATGATTGCTTTGTTAGGTGATGCTCCAGTTTCAGACAGCCACAGAACAAGTGCAGATGAAAACAAGGGCACAACAGGCGCACAAAACGTGCAATTGAAAAAGTAGTGTAAACTCTGGTCAAAGCAAGTGCAGTATGTCTCTTACAGCACAGAGTTTTGTAATCTAAGAGGGTTATTCATAAAGCTAGCTGAAGGATCAGCCGTAGCTCCACTGTCACTACTATCTCAGCCCAATTGTTTCTTTCGTTATTTTTCTTTTGTTAATTATCTTTATTTTATTTTTTTTTAAACTTTTTTTTATTCAATGATCTTTATTATATAGCACAAAAATCACTGCACTGGGAGTGTGTGCCTAACTATTTAATTGGACCAGCCGCAACACTGTGTATAAGTGAATGTTTGAGTAGCAGGTATGTTCCGCTCGCTCTATGTGAACAAAACCACTCTATAAGTGTTTATAAACAATATATCGTTGAAACAATTTGTGTGCAAGTTAACGGATATCAGTAACTTGGCATGTGCCGAGTATGTGAACCTCTAAATTGTGATGTATGTATATATCAAACCAGTGATGGTGATATTTGGCACTATGTTTTAATGTGACACTGACCGAGAAGGTTTCAGTGTTTTATGGTATATCACATTTCCTTTTTTGAATACTTTTATCTTACCGAGTGCAACATACCTGCTACTCAAACACTCACTTATACACAGTGTATACACAGTGTTGTGGCTGGTCCAATTAGATAGTTAGGCACACATAGTTAAAGAAAAATCACTCCCAGTGCAGTGATTTTTGTGTTATATTGTTAGACCTTAGGTCTTTATATTTACTGCAGCTATGGAATTATTTGGTTTTGTTAGGAATAGAGAGATTCATTTAGAACAAGTGTTTTGCACACACAACACGTTGAGTGGTGATTTACAAAAATATTCCAAAGCCTTGACATTTTTAAAAGTTAAAGAATTACGATTATGGTGGGATATAATATCACATGAACAATACCTGAAAGAGGGTCTAACCCCCAGAAGTTTAAGATGGGATATTCCTCCAAATGATGGGCTAAAGGGCCCAGAAGCGGATAAAGAATGGTTTCTATTTTTCCATCATAACGAACAACAATTGATACAGTTGTTGAAAGAGCGAAAGCAGAGAAAGCTAAAAATGGTAGAAAATAAAATTGTTGAACTGAAGGAAAGATTAATATCTTCCAAAGACAAGGAAGAATTTATGGAACTATGTAAAGAAACCCAGTTGTTTTTTAGCAAAAAGGGACAAACAGCTACAGGATAAAAAAAACATAAGAAATATATAAGAGACATAGGAGATTTTAAAACGAATTCAGTATATAAGTGGCAAAAATACGGAGGAGACCCGACAGCACATATTGAAAGTGATAAAGAAGAAGGTGATATGAGTGGAAGTGAAGAAGAAAACACAAGTTATGAAACAAATATAAGAAAAAATAAGAAAAGGAAAAGAGACGGGGAGGAGTCAAAAGATCAAGATGGTTCAGTCAAAATGGATGATTATGAAGAAAAGTATCAGTTTAATAGGGAAACATCTGGAAGACATCACCCGCTGCTAGAACAAACCCCAAAAGAACAAAGAATGGGAATGAAAAATAATAGGCAAGAGAAAATGAATTTTTTAGGGGTTCGGAACAGGGAGAGACCACTACAAGGGAAGGAAATACATCAGAAAGTATACAACAACGAATCACCCCCTGGATGGAAATATGAGAGACAGGAACAACAGGGATACCAGCATTCCATACCCCAATACAGCCCACCTGGGGATACAGAGGGAGAGGAAGAAAAAACTTCGGAAGAGGATGACGAGAGGTGGGAAGAGATTAGGAAGCAAGACAAAGATGAGAACGTTAGGGGAGTATTAGATTTAGGCCTGAAGTTCGCACCCATTAGAAATCTAGATACATTCGGCACCTTTATGGATTTGAACACATTCGTAAAGAAACTAAACATCAAAAGACATTTTGCACTAATACCGCCAATACCCACAAATAAGAATGAATCAGAAAGAAAAAAAATCAAACATTCCTCACTAAAAAATAGATCGGTTTTCAATCCTGAAACAAAATCAAACCACCATTTGGAGGTATTTAAGGTAATGGTGGAGGAGGACCTGAGAGGGTTAACAATTAAAAACAAGAAAAATAAAGCTATATAGTTAAAGAATTAGAGGAGAAGAAGGAAATAGTGATCCGCCCCTCAGACAAAGGAGGAGGAGTAGTGATATTAAATAAAAGCTACTATGAGAAAGAAATGAAGAATATCCTTGGAGATCAAGACACATATAAGAGACTAAGACGTAAGAAGGATCCCATAGCAGACATTAGCAAAAGACCCCAAAAAACTACTAAAAGATGGATTAAAAGGAGACATCTTAACGAAAAAGGAATACAAATACCTCTTGCCTACAGTGGGGAAAATACCAGTAATATATATAATATATATATATACCAAAAATACATAAAAGCTTGGAAAACCCACCAGGAAGACCAATAGTGAGCGGTATAGATTCGATCCTAGCACGTTTGGGAGAATACATAGACTGGTTCCTACAACCGCTAGTAAAAGGCACAAAAGCTTATCTGAGGGAGAGTGGAGACATCATAAACAAATTTGTCGAAAATAAAATATGAAGACGATATGATTTTAGCAACTATGGATGTAGTCTCCTTATATACAAATATACCCCATAATAGAGGAACAGAAGCCATAAAATGGGGTTTAAAAAACTTCACGGATCTGGAAAAGAAACAGATCACCTTTCTCATACAATGTACAGACTTCGCATTAAATAATAACTACTTTTGGTATCAAGGAGATTTCTTCACCCAAATTAAAGGGGTAGCAATGGGGGCTAAATTTGCCCCTAGCCTTGCAAATTTATTTATGGCAAAATGGGAAGAGAATGCCATATACGAACAGAAGTGGCTAGGCCTAGTAATTTGGAAAAGATACATAGATGACATGATCATGATCTGGAGGGGCTCAGTACCCTCGCTGGAGGAGTTCTTCAGATCAATCAATCAGAATAAAGAAGGTATCAGTTTCACTCATAGTTACAGCAAAGAGGCCATTGATTTCCTTGATTTAACAATCCAAGGGAAAGATGACAAATTAAGTACTAAAACATTTTTCAAATCGACCGACAGAAATGGGTATATACCCATGGGAAGTTGCCACCACCCATCTTGGCTGAGGGGGATACCAAAAGGACAATTGGCAAGAATAAAAAGGAGCTGTACAACATTGGAAGAATTTGAAGAACAAGCTCAGAAGATTAAGTCCAGTTTCCAGGAGAAAGGCTACAAAGAACAGGAGTTGGACAAAATTAAAAAGAAAGTGACCAAGTTGGACAGAGAACAGATGCTCCAGATGAAGATAAGGAGACAAAAAGAAGAACAGGCCACTATGTTCATTACGAACTTTTCAACACAATACAAGGAAGTTGAATACATCCTCCAAAAACACTGGCCGCTTCTTAAAAAAAGATAAAATCTTGGGACCACTACTCCCAGCAAGGCCAAGAATAGTATATAAAAAGGCCCCAGACATAAAAGATGAAATTATTACGGAACGTACTAGATCCTCCAAGAAATCCCTCCTCATTTTTTCAAGGAAAAGGATTTTACCCATGCGGCAAGTGTGTGGGATGTAGGGAGTCTGGAAAAAAGAAAAAAATATTGGAATTCCGATCTAATGCAAATGGACGGCAGTTTAAGGTTAACAAATTTACCTCATGCCACAGCACACACGTGACTTACATGATACAATGCCCCTGTGGACTACAATATATAGGTAGAACATATCAATAATATAAATAATAATAATATAAAAAAAGGGAAACGTGACCATAATTTATCTAGACACTTCAGGGAAAAACACAGTTGTAATCCAAAAGGAATTCAATTTATGGCTTTGGACAAAATATTCAAGCACTGGAGAGGGAACCATATGAAGAGAGAGATCTCTAGGAACGAGACCAAGATGATCTTCCTGATGGAAACTATGACACCGAAGGGTTTGAACATAGAACTGGACCTAAACTGTTCTCTATCAAATGACTAACCCAGGAGACTGATAACACCATCCCCAGGATACCTGACCATTAAGATGCCGGGAGTCCGAATATAGAAGTACATAGGACATAGTTTACCTCCCCATAACGGAATACAATATGCACTCTGGAGACAAATTGTAGAGATAAGAATACTGAATACTAGTCCCATGGAAGATAAAAAAAACCCCACCCAGATTGGATCTCTTAGAGAATTATACTGACATCACAAATCTACCAAAATTGTTCATTAAAAGTTTTTTCCACATCAACGAGTATGATTGGATAAGGCTGTAACATGCTCCTGATAAAATTAAGAACAGCCCCCTTATACTTAAGTATCCATAAATAGAAATGAACATAACTAATACAGCAAACCCTATCCGTAAAGTGAAAATCGTTATGAAGTAGGTAACCCAGGGCTACATCCTGGGTTACTGAGATTGCAGAAACATCTTCCTGTATGCAGGGAATTATGTCGGTTTGAAAGATTATGGCATTATAGTTTTTTCCTTAAAGATTGAAATATTGAAATGGAATATACTGTCAAGACCTATCCCACTAAGATTCCACTTATTTAACCCCTTTATCCTTGGTAAGTTAGCCGATGTTGAATGTATTGAGACTAAAATAAGCTACATACTCAATATAGATTCACACAATACACGTTTCAGATGGAACCTTATGCCGATTTACTTGGAAGCGGCACTTTTGTAAATGAGTACCCGATCTGAAATAGTCCTTTCATTTAATATGTCCTGTATACTAGCTTTTAACCTATTATGTCCTATATATGAGGTGTAGGGAACCAGTCTCAATGTAGAGGCAAACTCAGAGTCTCTTCAACAAAAATGCCAGCTTTAATTCCAGACAGCAATCAATTGACAGAAAAAAGGTTACAGGCATCCAGCTCAAAAATGTAAATTGTCATAAACAAATAAAAGTCCGCTCCACTGAGCCTTACTGGGTATTAGCGATAGTCCTCTGAGCTGGGTCCATTTCTTCTATGGGAACAGTTACAGTCCATACACAGAACCCTGTCCTTCTGACAGTCTTGGCTCCAAACACAGAACTTGCTGCATTCAGCACACTGTCTCTCCTTGCACTGAGACACACACTTCCCCCCAGCTAGGTGCAGCTGCACACTAATGAAGTGCAGTCTTCACTAAACTACGGTCCATGGAACTAGGAGTCTGTCCCACCCAGAGCTCTATCGGACTCCTAGTAACACCAGCCCCAGGATTTGTTTTACCAATACAAGGTAAAGAGCTATTTTTCTTTACCTCCAAATCTATGCTGGCATTACCTTAGATGATGAATCTAACACTCTACAACCATCACAAGACTTTAGTCTTGCGATGGTTGTACAGGGATTAAAAAAACGTACGATCTGCCTATCTTGGACAGGCCGATCGCACTCTCGATCATCGCAAGCCCGCCCCCCTGAGGGGCGGGCTTCCGATGACCGCAATGCTGAACGGGCAGTGTGCGCGTGCGCACACCGGCCCGTTCGGCATTTGTCTTCCGAGCACCGTTCTAACCAGCCGAGAATCGTACGATTCCCGGCTGGTTTTCGAACATGCTGGTTCGACAGAAGACGTGCGACCGTACAGTAGAAACGGTCTCCGTTCACACTGCTCGATTATCGTACGAAAAACCGATCGTACGATAATCGTGCAGTGTATGGGCACCTTTAGGATCAGTGGAGAAATGTATCTACCATCTATCACTTTTCCTGCCAACCTGGCAGGTTTTACTGGCACCATGTTACAGAGGTTTTAAGTCTATTCTAACAGTCCTTTCATTTTATGCCCTGTATATCAATTTTTAACCTATTATGTCCTTTATATGAGGTTTTAAATCCTAAAAATCTCGAACAGAAGAATATAGAATCATATGTATTGATATTATGCAATTTTTAGTAATATGTATGTATTTAATTTATTGGACACATCCTAAAAATCCCTAACAGAAGAATATAGAATTATATGTACCAGTATTATGTATGGGTATATATATATATATGTATATATAATGCATTCATGATATAGATCCCCTACTGGCATACAGCCCTATTAGAGCTCACTGTGTCCCAGACTGATCAAGTTTGGATCAGGTGAGAGAGATGCTGTTAATTGAATTAACAGAAAGAGATTGGACACATTTTAAATAAAGTTTTAGTGAGAGGTGAAGACAGGATTCCTTTTTGAGAAAGTTAATGAACGAAATGTGTCAAAGGAAGAATTGCCTTCACCTCTCATAGCTGAGTGCTGTTAATGCTCAAAAGCTCTGAAGTTCATTGTTTCTGTGAACGCCGCCGACTCGGGCGGTGAGTGATCAGACAATCGAAGTGGAAGGAGAGAACCACGCCTGATTGCCTGACCAGGAGACACAAGAAGGAGATGGAAAATTAGAATTTAAAGACTTTCCAACCTAAAGACCAACTTGGAGACGATTCAGCGGATATTTTGGGGATGATTGGACAGACCAACCAAATACCACTGAAAGAAGGAAAGTAACCACTTTAATCCCATTCACAGGATATACACTAAATGGTTTAATCCCCTTGAAATGGCTGTTTGTTTTATTGCTGCCATTATTTTAGAGATTTAATCTATCTATACCATTTTCGAGGAGGATCTGGGGTGGTCATCAACTTTAAGAGACCCCCTCTCTTTTCACAGTTTAAAACAACATCACGGTTAAAACACGTCCCCATCTAGCTTTTTCACTATATCACAATTTAGAGGTTCACATACTATAACGCACAGGCAAGTATTTGTAATGAACTGGATCTCAGCTACGGATCAATGAACCAGCTTGATCATTTATTAACAGTGTGTGGTATGTAACAACTATTCCTCATACAGGAAGATAATTAGAATGTTCATATCATTGAAATGGTTGGCAACATGCGTTGCTGAGGGAGGCCACAGTCTATAGCAAGTTGAGGAAATCTAGGGGAAGTTACTTCACTTCTTGAGATTCTCATGAAACAATAATAGTCAATGGTAAAATAATACTTGCAGTTTAGTAGCTATGCAGGGTGTCCTTGGGAGCCTTCTGGATACAACGCAGTCTGTGAGCAATTTTGTAAATAGGATGCATGCAAGTTGCAGAGACTCCTGCAAGTCAGAATAACTTGCTACGGTCTGAACATGGAGACGATTCAGCGGATATTTTGGGGATGATTGGACAGACCAACCAAATACCACTGAAAGAAGGAAAGTAACCACTTTAATCCCATTCACAGGATATACACTAAATGGTTTAATCCCCTTGAAATGGCTGTTTGTTTTATTGCTGCCATTATTTTAGAGATTTAATCTATCTATACCATTTTCGAGGAGGATCTGGGGTGGTCATCAACTTTAAGAGACCCCCTCTCTTTTCACAGTTTAAAACAACATCACGGTTAAAACACGTCCCCATCTAGCTTTTTCACTATATCACAATTTAGAGGTTCACATACTATAACGCACAGGCAAGTATTTGTAATGAACTGGATCTCAGCTACGGATCAATGAACCAGCTTGATCATTTATTAACAGTGTGTGGTATGTAACAACTATTCCTCATACAGGAAGATAATTAGAATGTTCATATCATTGAAATGGTTGGCAACATGCGTTGCTGAGGGAGGCCACAGTCTATAGCAAGTTGAGGAAATCTAGGGGAAGTTACTTCACTTCTTGAGATTCTCATGAAACAATAATAGTCAATGGTAAAATAATACTTGCAGTTTAGTAGCTATGCAGGGTGTCCTTGGGAGCCTTCTGGATACAACGCAGTCTGTGAGCAATTTTGTAAATAGGATGCATGCAAGTTGCAGAGACTCCTGCAAGTCAGAATAACTTGCTACGGTCTGAACAGGATTAACAGCCAGGTGGAGTTGTAGCTTCGTGTCAGTATCGTGGTGGAGTTGAGAAACAAGGGTTAACAGCCAGGTGGAGTTGTAGCTTCGTATCAGTAACTTGGTGGAGTTGAAAAGCAAGGGTTAACAGCCATGTGGAGTTGTAGCAACGTAGTCAGTCTATCTTGCTAGAGACAAAGCAAGGCAAGGTTAACAGCCAGGTGAGGTTTCAGCTAAATGAGTGTCTCTCTGATGTGGAAACACAGTAATGCAAGGCAGCTTTACAGCTTCAAGTATGGAGATCGTTTCCAGGGTGGAGAGCAGTTAAAACTGCTGTTGAGAGAGGTTCAGCTATAGCAGTCAATTGCCGGCGTTCATTCCTTTGCTCGAACACTGTGCAAATGAATTGCAAGGCTTAAACCACATACGAAGGAGGAGCTGTGTGATGTCATCATCGGGGAGCTGGAGCTCCACATCTATTACAAGACGACGGACAGGTGAGTATATTACATACTCATTATGTATATATCAAACCAGTGATGGTGATATTTGGCACTATGCTTTAATGTGACACTGACCGAGAAGGTTTCAGGGTTTTACGCTATATCACGTTTCCTTTTTTAAATACTTTTATCTTATTTTCTTTTTTTCACCATACAAATCATGCACATGCCAAGTTACTGATATCCGTTAACTTGCACACGAATTGTTTCAACTATAGATTGATAGATTGTTTATAAACACATATGGAGTTGTTTTGTTCACATAGACCGAGCGCAACATACCTGCTACTCAATGATCTTTATTGTTTTACTTTTTTTCTTTTGAAATCTTTATTCATTTTTTAAGATTTATCATTTATTTACCTTTTTAAACATTTTTTTCTACTTGTTTTTTTTCTTTTTACTTTTTGCACTGTTTTTGTATTCTGCTCAGTACCATGGAGGTACCGAGCAGAATAGCCGGCATACGGTTATGCACTCACTGCCGTTCGGCCCCTATGAGAATAGGCTGAGCAGCAGCGAGTAGCCTGCCGGAGGTTCGGCTCAGCTAATCCAGATGTTGGATCAGCTGAGTCAAACTCCTTTTGCACTTCGGTTTAGCCGAACATGCTGAGCATGTTCGGCCAAACCGAAGTCAGCCGAAGCAAGTCCATGTGTGAACCAGTGTGCTGCGCTTGGTATTGTGATACGTGCTATATTTATACCACAAACGAAACCAATATAAGTGATCAAATCCTACTTGCAACTAAATGCAATCCAAAGGTGCATATGTGCATGAACGTTAATAAATACACGTGTCATATAAATATGGTGAAGGTACGAATATAAAACTGATTGGTTAAATATGATAAGTTAAATAAGTTAATGAATAATGCATATGAGAATCTCAAGAAGTGAAGTAACTTCCCCTAGATTTCCTCAACTTGCTATAGACTGTGGCCTCCCTCAGCAACGCATGTTGCCAACCATTTCAATGATATGAACATTCAATTGCGGGCGGGTACGGATAACTCCGGTAGGCAGAAAACGTTCAAGCCAACAGTGATGCACAGTCCCAAATAACAGGGCAGCTGTGAGAGCGGTGTGAACACAAAAACACCCAACGGTGTGTAGGGGGCAGAAGGCCTTATGTGGAGGGTGGTGAATGCCGACCAGTGGCAAACCAGGAATGTCGTCATTCAGGTAGGGTCAGGGGGAGCTGACGACCCTTTTGGGCATTGGTAGCGATTCGTCTGGGATCTTTGTTTTCTCTCCCACAGGGGGCTCGGGGGCATGCGGCGTGGGTTAGTCGTGGGTTGTGCTGACGTCTTCTCTGGCGAGGTGATGAGCCCAATATCTCGGGGAGCCTGTCGTAGCTCTGCGGGAGTTGTAATCGCATAAGATTTGCCTTTATAAGCGAACAAAAGCTTAAAGGGGAATCCCCACCTATAAGCAATATTGTGGCTTCTCAATGTGTCCAAAAATGGCTTCAGAGCACGGCGACGTTGTATAGTAGTGGGGGAGAGGTCAGCAAATATCTGGAACGTGTGCCCTTGAAAGGTGAGTTCCTTCCGGCCCCTAGCCGCTTGTAACACTGCTTCCTTAGTGCGGTAAAACGTGAATTTAGCGATTATGTCCCTTGGTGGTCCATCTGGTCGTTTAGGGGCTAGTGCTCTATGTATACAGTCGAACTCCAGCCTGTCTACTGGCATCGAGGGTATGAGCTCTTGCAGGAGGGCCGTGATTGTAGATTGCAGGTCCTCTACGGATTCAGGTAGGCCCCGAAAGCGGAGGCTCCCGCGCCTTGCCCTGTTCTACATATCTTCCACTTCCTCCATAATGGCAATGAGGTCAGTATTGACAGTGACCAGATCATGCTCATGAGATTCCATCACCTCTATAACGTCATCCATATTTTTTTCCAACTGGTCAGTACGGGCACCCAGATCCCTAAGCTCCCTGGTTAAGGTCTCATTCAGCTTGTCAGAGACCGCCGTCAGCTCAGAGTGCAGCATGGCACGAAATTTCTCTAACAGTGCTGCATCTCTGGAGTCCACCTGGTCATCACCCTGGGTTATAGGGAGGCTGTCCATTGATGAGGAATCGTGCGCGTCAGAAGCGACGAGGCAGCCTGCTTCGGTGCTGCTCGTGCGGCCGCCATCTTGGGAGTACCTCGTTTCTGGGGCTGCGCCTTCCATACGTCCTTCTGCCATCTGCTCTGCCGCATATCGCCGCCACCGGAGGTGTAGGAGATTGGGGAGTAATGCCCAATGTCCCGGTGTCACTCAAGGTGAGATTAATAACTTATTGTAGCTCTCGGGGGGGCGGGTGTTGCGGAGCCCTGTCAGACCGCGGCCATCTTACTCAGCGGCTCGCCACGCCCCCCTCTAACTGTATTTTAAATTATCATCATAACATTATTATCACATTGATCTATAGCCTATTTTTTATTCCTGGCAGGGCTTTGATACTTAAACAGGGTATACAGTCACACACTTAAAATATATTTCCTAGTTGGGGCAGATTAAATACCTGGTGGGAGGAACTATTTTAATGATTATGGGGATCACCTTTTTGTGAACAATGTTATCAACCTTCCCAGTTCTTCTCTGTGAGCTGCATCTTCCCCTACCTTATGGGGATGAGGAGAGGAAGAGGTGTTCTGTAGTTCCGATTTGGAGCGCGCAATCAAGAATGACACTTTGCTCCTCTATAGATAGAGTGCAGTGTGTAAAAGTTGTCTCCCAGGACAGGAAAAGAAGTGTCAACAGGTGAGAAGAAAATTATTGCTGCCACTACCTCTAATAGCTGGTAAGGTGTGATATATTAAAATTTATGTTCTTGGGCTTAGACACTTCACCAACTGTTGAGAAAAAATATCATCCACACAGGGACTGCTTTAATTTAATTAGTTTCATTGAGTTTTAAACACGTCACACAGAGGCAAAATGTACAGCAAGTTAATCTCTTGTACATTAAATGTCTTTAAAAATAAAATTACAAAACGATACCTTCCCTATTATGTTAAAACTCTTTTTGTCTCATTTTAACATTTTAGTCGTATAAATGTAAACTTAAAAAATATATATATATTATAGAACTAGAAATATTAATTGTATCTGTATAGAATAAAACATCTATTTATTGCTCAGATAGTACTATGGGAAAACAATTTAGGTCAAATCTTGTCTATCAGAGGTTATAATTGAATTGGGCTGCCGTGAATCATATAAAACTAGTTAGTGGTGGGATTTATTTTACTTAAGCCTCTGGTAAAGAATTCTCCTACCACCATTTTAACACTTGCCATTTTTAGCTATTTTTCCAGAAGATTTATATACTTTCTAGTTTTTACAAAGTTTAAAGGCATTGCAGACTCCTGTGAGAGATCCCTCACTGGAAAACTGCTACGGGGATGCTATAAACATTCACTAATCATGTACCTTCACAACATGTAATTCAGAAAACATCTATATTTTTCAACAAACAACATTCAGCGAGAACATAAATACAACCTATATACTTTTATTTAGGTACAATTTATATAGAGGAATATAGAGGAATTTTGGAGGGCATCACAGGTGATTGTGGAAGTTCTTATAACAAATGATTTTGCTAATTCAAGCATCAGAATTTTCATAAAGTAAAGTTAATTTGTCATAAAGTAAAGTTAAACTGCTAACAAACCTGGACAATTCAAACTTACCAGTCTCTACACAGATAAACATAGCTAAAGTTATATCTAAATCATAACTTTTCCTGTAAAAATTAAACTTGGTTCACACCTTCTACCTTATCGTCCTTATATGAAACTTGTATAATGTTGTTTAAAAGGAAGGCTCCAGGGGAGATGTGTGCAAACTATAGGCCTATAGCCCTTCTCAATTCTGACTAAATTTTTACGAAAATATTAGCGAACCGTCTAGCCCAAATACTGCCCACACTTATACACAATGATCAGGTAGGCTTTGTGCTAAATCGCCAAGCAGGAGATAATACACGTAGACTTGGTAGATATTGTAAACAGAGAGAAACAGGAGGCACTACTGATCAGTCTAGAGGCCGAAAAAGCCTTCGATAGGCTTCGTTGGCCATTCCTACATGCGACACTGTCGCATGTGGGAATCAGGGGCCCCTTTGCCCGAGCGATCCATGCATTATACTCCACCCCTTCAGCATCTATAAAATTGTGAACAGCGACTTCCTCACCGTTCCAGATACGCAATGGCACCAGACAGGGGTGCCCACTGTCCCCTTTGTTGTACACTTTATGTATAGAACCCCTTGCGGCACGGATACGCAAGGCACCAGATATCACAGGGATACAGATGGGAACGCAACATTTTAAATTGGCTTTGTTCGCAGATGATGTAGTTCTCTCACTAACATCCCCACAGAGGTCATTACCAAACTTACTATCTGAACTGCATGACTACTCCAGGGTATCGGGCTATAAATTGAACTTAGGTAAAACTGAAGTACTTCCATTGAATATACCTCCCACTAAATTGACCTCACTACAAACCACATTCCCCTCCAGTTGGAAAAGTGAAAAAATTAAATATCTGGGAATTTTCATTACAAGTAATATATACTCGCTATATGCGACTAATTATAAACCATTGTTTCAATCGTTACGGTCAAAACTACAGAAATGGAAATCCTTGAGATTGTCATTCACGGGTAGACTGACCTCGGTTAAAATGACAATATTGCCGAAACTGTTATATTATTTCACTACGCTGCCAATTAGAATACCAGCTATAGATTTGAAATCTCTTCAACAAGAGGTATTGAACTACTTATGGGAGGGGAAGCAACACCGGGTGTCGCAAAAGATACTTTATGCGCCGAAGGCAAAGGGAGGTCAGGCTCTACCACATTTCCCTACATACTATCAAGCGGCCCAATTGAGAGTAGTGCCGGCGTTGTCGAGGTTTGATCCCCCTACGAGCTGGGCAAACATAGAAGGCCTATGGCTTGCACCGGTCCACCCTAATGCACTGTTATGGTCCAATCCAGTGCAAATACCCAAGGGTGCTCTGCTTTCCTCCACAAGGCTTACGTTAGAAATATGGAATAAGGTTAAGATATCCAAAGGCCTGACGACGGCCTGGTCCCCACTGACTTCCTTTTTGATGAACCCTAAACTACAGGCAGGGGTATCTAAGGAGTGGGTGGAGATGTGGAGATCCAGGGGTCTGTTTCATATTAGGGACCTACTGGACAGGGTTACAAATAGAATAATGCCCTTTGAACAACTTAGGGAAGAACATGATCTCGCCCTTGAGCTATTTACCCATATCTGCAAATCAAACATTTTGCTCAGTCAATTGCTAAAAAATCGTCCTTCCCCCCACGCACCTCGGTCGAAACACAATGTTTGGCACCAGACTCCTCTAGAGGCATGATCTCCTTTCTTTACAGCATACTAAATGAGGACCCAGAGCAGGAAGGGACAGGTCACCCATATATGCGAAAATGGGAAAATGCCCTGGCAACCACAATATTGCCTCAGCAATGGGAACGTATATGGAGGATGGCAGCAAAGTCCTCAATTTGTTCGGTATACAGAGAAAACCAGTACAAAATAATGTACCATTGGTATCACACACCGGACTTTCTCCACACGCTCAACCCAAAGCTATCTCCAAATTGCTGGAGGTGTGAAGGTGCAAGAGGCACCCTGTTTCACATATTCTGGACCTGTCCAGGAATCCAATCCTATTGGGGAGAAGTTAAACGCATCTTAGAACTAATAGCGGGACAGACACTCTCTGCTCAACCTATACACTATAAGGATTGCCCTTCCCGGACCTCTCAAAGGCTCATAGGAAATTAACTACACATATTCTCACGGCAGCCCACTGTCTCATACTGCTACACTGGAAATGAAAACTTCCTCCATCGAAACTGGATCTTTTTGCCAGAATTAAAGATGTACAGGTTATGGAATACCTGACAGCACGGCTAAATAATACAGTTGAAACACATAAAGCGGTGTGGAGACTGTGGGATGTCTATGAGGAGTACACGAACTGAGAGGCGGGGGAGGAGTAGATAAAAGGGGAGCGTGGGGAGAGACGGGACCTGGAGAAATGAACCAGAAGGACAGGGCATAGGAGGAACACTGATATGGGTTGCTCAAGTTAACCACATTGAATGCTATCCTGGAGGAAGACTACACGCACTTTCTTTTCTTTTCTTCTCTTTTCTTGTTACTTTATCTTTACGATGTTTTAAAGATGTTAACTCAACTGCAGACGTATCAATGTAAGAAGGTATTTGTTAGATATTGAACTAAAAAGATAAGATATACCAGACCAGAATATTAAGAGCCATGAGAAGATGTAATCACGATACTCAAACAGTCTAGTAGGTACTATAAGAAAAAACTGTTTTATAAGATATTGAGAAACAAATCTACCAATGGAAACGGAACAATGTTTGTGATGTGATTTCTGGTTAGATGCTTCATGTTTTTGATACCTCAAATAATGTTATAAGTTTTGTAACTCATATATGCGAATCTCATAATAAAAATTGTCAATTTAAAAAAAACAAAAAGGAAGGCTCCAAAGATGTGAAGGTGTTTGTTTTGATATGTAATTTCAGTAAAGGTTACGTCTGTTTATTTTTTTATATAATTTGCATGGTATGCCTTACTTTATCTTGTTACCGGTTTACTTTAAAAAGCATATGCCACCAAGCCACCATAGAGAGTGCCTCATTTAGCAGTTAACATATGTCAAGTAAGTTGACAATGTCTGACATAAGTGTGGCCCCTGACACCACCAGAGGTGTGCACATAATAGTCAGTGTATACAATGATACAGGTAATGGTCATACTATAGTAAATGGTAATAGACTCTCGGTAAGCTGCAGGAGATTGTCAAGGACTATAGGTGCACTTGGAGACATGCTACAGGAGACTGTCAGAAATTGACTGCTAGAGAAAATTACTGGCACCAAGTTTCATATTCCTCTCAAGATCCATTCTAAAAGGTTAGAGAAAAAATACACATAAAAACAAAAAAAGAATGGACAGCAGAGAAAAAGTAAGGAAGTGTGAAAAATAGACTAAATAATGTATCTGGTAGAAACCAGTTTAATAAATGTTTTCCCTTACTCTCCCTAAGTAAGCACCCAGGTAAAGAAAACTACTGGCTACTGGAACCTGAGGGCCACACAGTAAGGGCCCAATCACAGTTACAGGGGTGACTGGTATTTTTCACACTGGTCCAACACCAATCACCACTAGGGCACATAAAAACAATTGTATTCAGTGTTGCCCATTCACACCATATGGGGTGATCTGTGATGCAGTGGGCTCTGGGTAAATTCAGACATACCGCATTTTCCTGCAGCAAAATGGATTCCATTGGGGTCACTGCACCATAGCACAATGTAAAGTACTGCCATGTGGAGACATGAATGGAGTGCTCATCCTGAACACTAAATTTAAGTTACAAAAAAAGCAATCAGTACCTGCATTGTAACAATTCAGGGCACTGTGGCTCACCAATGCCACCCACAGGATATTATCTACATGCAAAATGCTGAATTTTACCATGCAGCTAGTGTGAACAAGCCCTAAGTACCAAAGGGCCACAGCTTGGGTACCAGGGACCTATACACAGCAAACCAGTGTCTGAAATATTGTAACAATGTAAGACAAATTTCACACATGGGAGCAGCCATGTTAAATAATTACCTGCAGTGCCCAGATGCAGAACAGCATAGAAAACTCATAGTACTCCATATTACTCAGCAATAAAAGCATTCATTTAATAAGAAAATGTAATATATTTTCTGATTATACCTGATCTATATTGGTAGAATCTCTCTTTTTAAGTAAAGCACTTTGTTTGAAGCAGAACTTCATAGAGTACAGCAATGTACACAGAAAATAGATAGAAGTAAAGCTATTTGAATAAATAGCACGTGTCTATGTTTTACATTTGAATAAACTGTGAACAGAAGAGAAGAGAAGTTGTAACTTCTGCAAATACATCACTGGAATACTTTTCAATAGCAATTCCCCATGTGTTATCCCTTTACAGACCCTGCTAGTACAGAAAATGATGGTGCTGATTGATGCATCTTCCACCCAGCATGTAGCTCCGTGAATGCCTCCCAAGAAGTCCTCTTGTGGATTGACAATGCACAGCATTTTTTGTAGACTGAATAGTGTAAGCTTGTGTAGTTTTCTTTTGCTAGACTACTCAGATCCTCCTACTCTTCCATCTCTACAACATAAAGGCTGATCATTCTGTAGTACCAAGATAAGGAGATAAGAGCTAATTACTCCCCTAAAGATAACACAGGAAGTGTGCATAAGACACATGACTATTCTGAAATTCTGACATGACCTACAAGAATTAAATTTATCAAACAGATATAATAAAACACTTTCAGTTGTATATAACAGAACAAAAGGTTGCAAATAATATGTTGATAATTTTTAGGGGTTGCATGCACAATTAAACATTGCACATAAGTTATAAGATCGTAAATACACAGAATGGTCTTATGCACATATCCACATATATCTCTTGGAGCTGACATTCAAAATGTACAAGGGTACATTACTTATTACAAAATACATAAACTTTTTTTAAAGGTTGCCTGGAGGCCTTCTTTAAAGATAAAACATGTGGCATGGCATATGTGGATACGTCCTGCCATATGGAGTGTATTTTGCAATAGATATGACAGTCAACTTTTCACATTTTAATATAGAATATAAAAAAAAGACCTGTGGTTTTCAAATGCAGTTAAGGTGCCCTGAAAGAGATACTTGTAGAATTATTCAGAGTGACTAATTTACAAAAAAAAAACACACTGCTTCAAACATGTAAATATTTGCTCAGCTTATGCCTATCTATCTATCTATCTATCTATCTATCTATCTATCTATCTATCTGTCTGTCTGTCTGTCTGTCTGTCTGTCTATTTATTTATCTATTTATCTAGTTTTGAAATGTAGCAGAAAACTTATACGATTTTGTAAAGTTTTTTTTTCCTTTGTAAAAAAATGTTTTATATAGTTGGAGGTAGCAAAATGAAAACTGTAAATGCTCTTAAAAAGGATTTGCATTTTGGGAAAAAAGAGCAGTAGTAACTGTATGCATTTAAATAGAAATGAGAACAGATGCAGATTAGTGCAGGCCATAATTCCATTAGCACCATACTGTGAGCAATAATGTACATTCATGAAATCATCAATAAACATCCAGTAGCAATCACTGTTTGGAACGTGATAACAGACAAATGCTCACAGCCCCGATTTATGTTTGTCAATGTACAATTGGAAAAATGAATGCCAGTGTTAATAATTAGTAGACAATGGGTTCATTAGTCAGTTTTGCTGTTAAAATTAGAGCAAAAAAGATAGCGGGGTTTGCCTCTGGTGTAGTTGGTCTTGGTGACTGCATAGACACCAAAAAAAAGTAAAATGTCCTGCCACGTATCATTGCTTATATAACTAAAACACAACAGCAAACTTAACTGTCATGACCAAGATTGTTTGTATGCTGTATATTTATCTAATCACTACACAGTCACAGCACTTTTTCTGGATACAAGAATTTTGTGCATACTCCTGGATGAACTGAGAGTGCTTTGTGTTTTTCAATAAAATTGCTGTTTTCTTGTTGAGATATGATTGACCATAGGAATTCGACCATAGGAACTTGTTTTATATTTTTTCATTACATTAATAATTTGGTTTGAATAATTTTATCTATTTATTGTGTAGATATTTTCAACTTCCCTAGTAAATCAGCCCAGTTAGGTATGCAGTCTTCTGCCATGTTGACACCAGCCTACATTCCATTCAGCTTTGAAGCATGCGTTCAGAGGAACCTCCAAAAAGGTGTACCCCTTTCCAAAGTGTTAATGCTTGATGTTGAAATGACAGGTACTTCATCACCCTGGGGACCAAAAGCAGGTGCCAACAGTAATGAATGGCAAGTAAGTTGTCACCCCCGTCCTGCTGACTGGCTAAAGGCCTCCTAACCACTCATCAGTGTGCGAGTGGGTGATGAGCTAAAATAAACTCTTTGCAAGTTTAATTAAATGCTTTAAATTTACCTTACAATATATCCAAATGTTCCATGTTGATTCCACAGTGGGTTTCCTCTTTAGTGCTGTTGCCAGGAAGCCAAACAGCAGAGCAATTGCTGTCCATTCCATTCTGCTCAGCCTGCATCCTAAAGGAAAGGAAGATCCAGGCTAAGAATTCATGGGCCATTAATGGCATGTTAACTATGTTAAATATACCAAATATTGTGTTTGTGTTTGTCTAAATGTTCCTACGGCTAAGGTACAAATTATTTTTTATTGCAGTCACTGTACACGGCTATGTATAGTGTATAATCTGCAAAGCATATGTTTTCTATATTTCAGCTGTATGAGATTAAATAACAAGCAACTTCACAAAAATACACACTAGATTAGTTACAAAGGTTACATTATAGTAACCCTATAGTAATGAGAATGTTTTAAAATAATATAGAAAAATGGACTTATAAATCATTGTAAACTGAATGAAACATTTTGGGTTGCTAGGCAACCAAACTCACAGTAAACCTCACCATGTACCACAATTGTCAGGATACTCTTCAGCATTACTAATTTTAAAATAGTCGCAGTTAAATGATCAGTTTTTTGAAAGGTAAAGACCAATTAGTCTAAGTTAGTGACAAATACTGTGATATAGACACATTTTAAGTGCAATTCCTATTTTATTGAAGAGAGGAATAAAATAATGCATAACAACAGTAGTAAAAAAAATAAAAATGTTCAATAGAAACTCTGGCATAATAACACATTCTCCAAAAAGAGCCAACAGCAATTACAGTATAATTCTGGTTTACAGGCATTTTCTGAAAAAAGTATATAACTTAGTTAAAGAAAGAATAGAGATGTGCATATGCAAGCTAAGTAAATGAGTTTTATACAAGCTAAGTAAATGAGATAAATTATTAGGTAGTAAATGGTTAACTGACAAGTTTTGTAAAATCTGGAGAAGTAAAATGATGTTGGTAAAAAAACAAGGGAAGAAAGGGATTTGTCATACGTACAAACATTGCAGTTAATATTATTAGTTAATGGTTAAAGCTAATAGCAACGCTATAAAGCTAAATCATCATATAAAGATAAATCAATTTGTGTACTTGGTGCTAACTAAGCTAACACATCCCATGCCCAAACACAATTATTTACTTAGGTCTTATTTAAACCACATGAATGTTGCCATTTCATGCATTTCACTGAAGACAAAATGTAAAGTCAAACATCAATATTTAAAAAAACTCAATGGAAAGAAAAGGCATAAAAGCTGCACTTTTGTGGCATTAACCTACATTTTCTTTTTCACATTAACTGAATTGGCTCCTTCTCAAATCATATAACATTCATATTCAGTCCGATGGTGATACATGATACACTAATACACAAGTACCATGTCAAATCTTCAGGCAATTGTTAACCAACAGAGGTTAAGGATTATGGCAGTCAGGCAGAGTTGTAACCACAGACAAAAGGTAATAGCAGGCAGCAGAAAGAGACAGTTGTTAAATACAATGAAGGTCAGGGCAGCAGAAAAGTATAGGAAACAGATCAGGGTGAGGTCCAAACCAGGGTAGCAGTCAGGATACATGAATGAGGATTCACATGAACAGAGGATACCACGTTCCTCACAGAAATATTTGCACACTATTTCAGTACAATTTTCAGGTAGCTAGTGCTGTCAGATATACACCAACTACAGGACTGCCAAGGCTGCATAATCTGCTTGCACTGTCAATCAAGAGCAATTTCGACCTAGCAGTTCTGAACAGGTTGCCAAACCCCGAGAAGTTGACATTTTTAACACCCCTGAAATGTGTCATTTTGTAATACAAGTTTTTTTTTATTATTTGAATATAGACTAAAACTCAACACATCCCGTCTTTAAACATTTAATCTATGGGACTCCTACATTTAACATCAAATTTGGAGTCCCGTGTTCTTTATTTAATTTCAGATATGTTATCAGGTCAATTGGATCAATATTTACTGTTAAGCAACACAATAGCAGTTTAATGAGAATAACATTTTTAAGAAATGTAGCGTTTTCTAAAGTCCCTTTAGGCTAGGTTTAACTAAAAGTTTGCTTCTTTTCTTTCCCTTTTGATTACATTGGGTAAGCTAAATTGATGGTTCCTGGCAGACTAACTCTAGAACAGTAATCAGTAAAATAGAGGCAGAAGGAATATTTGGACATTCACTCATCCTCAGAGATAAATCACCAATAAACTAAAGTCATATACAGTATTAATGACGTCCTCATATATTTTAGTTAGATAAATAGTACAGAAATCAACTTGCTTGAGTGTGCACTTTGTAGGACATGTTATGATTATTTTATACAGGATGCCCCAGGACATTTAAGCTTTTCACCTTATACAATATAATAAAGATTTGCTCTGTATACACAATTTTATTATTCACAGTGTCTCCCAGAATGCTCAAAGGCAGTCATAATTGTTACATATTTATTGTTGATGCAGTAAAGCACAGGTGCAGGGATAGTATTCCTCCACCTAACGATGTGGGAGTCTTACCCCAAGAGGTCTTTGCCTTTCTCTGCTCTTGCAATAAATATGAAATGATCATTGCTAATCATAAATTCATGTGTGGCAACTGCTGTTCAGACAATGTCTGCCAGCTTATTTGTAGCACTGCAGCAGTCAGTTAGATAATGACTCAGCAAGCAAAATGGTTTATTGATGTTTTACACATTATTGAAATTTATAGAATAAACATTTGATTCCTAATAATTGCAAAGAAAAAAATATATGTACACACAATTGTAATAATAAAAATTATGATAATATAATAATAACAATAATAATATTAATAATCCCGTTGCATGTGGACATGTCACATGGTCAGCAGGTGTTTTTTCTTTCGGTCAGCAGGCAAGCTTTACCTTGATTGGTGAGGATATACTTCACTGGATGATGTGATTAATGATGGATGTGCAGTGTGGGAACTTTTTTTAAGGACTTGTCCTTGTCAAAACGTGCATGTTACACTTCTATTTTTTTGTGAATAAGTAAGTAGGGTAGGGAATAAGTAGGGGTGGAACCTGGGGACCCCCTTTGTTCTTAAAAATGGTCTTCCAGATTTAAAAATGCCTCCCACCTGCAGACCCCCACAACCACTGTGCCAGGGCTTATGGTGAAGAGGTACTTGTCATGATCAACATGGGAACAATGTGATTTGCCAGGGGTATCCCCCCATTTTGAGGATGTAGCCACACACTTGTTCATCCCTTTCCTGGACTGCCAGGCTGCATGCTTGGAATATTGTCTGGTAGAGGAAAACAAATGTTTTGTTTTTTGCATGGAGTTCCCGCTTAAAATCCATACCAAACCCAAAGGATTCTTTTATTGTTTTTGCTATGGTACATATCCTCCAGGGTACTGCCCTGTTTCCAATACCCTTTGTTTGTCAATTCCTTACCTAGTAGCCTAGAAAATTGCTGTTAAAAAATGAATCTCCCATTTACTTCAATGAGGTTCGGAAAAGGCACCCAAACTTCAGCAAAACTCTGGTTTGTTTGGCTCATCACTAATATATCAGAAATAGTTGCTGCAAGCCCATCTTAGGAAATTAAATGTATATGAGTTTACTTTTCATAAGGAAAATTAATAAAGGAAACAACACAAATATTCACTGGAGGTGAATTTGTTACTTTAATCTAAAACAGAAGCACCAGAAATATTTACCTGGAATGAATGCTTGGGAAATATCATAGTTACTGTTGTTTTAACTATCTTGGATGTGAGCTGTTTAAGTAAAAATGTATTATAGTGAAAATGAGCCCTTTAGTAAAGCTGAACCTATATTTGTAAACTATTGAGAAGAGGAATGTAAAATTGTGTATAGTCCAATTGGATTTGTTAAAGGAAAAATGGTTTCCCAAGATGCCATAAATAGTACACTGCAAGAAATGCATGCCATAACTAATTTTTTTGTACAAAAAATACTTGCACATTGATAATTTGCCAATATTTGCCAACCAAATTATGTGAAACTGCACCCTCATGTTCTCCTTGCCAAAGAAGGTGCCTATATTTGGATTGCAAAAACAGTAAAAATGGAGATGTGTCAAGCACACTCACAATGAATAATGTTAAAATGGAGGGAACTGGAGGTGCCACTGGTAGCTGTGCAAGCTCCTGAAACAGGCAGAGGTGTATAGTACAACAGAAAAAACAAAGAAGGAGCGCTACAAGCTAACAACTTCTGGTGATAGGAACTGGATTAATAACTGATTGTTGCTAAATAGTAACTGTGGTGAGAAAACATTAATAAAAATGTAACACGTGTCCTGATTATGTGCAACTGTCCAGAATTAACTAAAATGAAATGGCCGTGAGTGCACATAATCAGGACACTCGTTACATTTTGATTATAGTATTCTCACCACAGTTACTATTTAACAACATACAGTTATTAATCCAGCTCCTATCACCAGCAATTGTGTTAGGTTGTAGTGCTACTTCTTTGTTTTTTTCTATATTTGGATTGCAATCACCAAGGTGCAACATATGTGACCAGCTGCGACCTCAACCATTTGAGGGCTTAAAGCACACTGATAACCTTGACAACCTTGAAAGTAACTGTTTTGAAAGACAGTTGAATTGGTTGGTGTAGTTCGGTTCTAATGGTGGGATAAACAAAGTAGTAGCAAAAAGTCTCTGCTGAGGATCAGATTATTTGCACAAACTATAAGCCTTCATATATGATCAGTTTTAGCTACAATATAATGATAAGGTGATTGACTTCAAACTCCCTGAAATACTGTTACAGCTATGTATGATAATTTAACACAATGCAGCTTGTGGGTGGGTGTAAGGAAATTTTTCATTTTACAAATTTTTATTTATATGGATTTGTAAAAATATTTAAATATTCAGTGTAGATGTATACCATTCAATAATTAACCATCATTTTTTATTGTCTGAAAAAAATGAAGAGCTGTCTTTGAGCAAAATTGTGTTGGCCAATTCAACTAAAACACTGACAAGAAATCTATGCAAGGTCACAAAATGCACAAGTGCTCATGATTTCTTGCTGTTCGGAATACATTTGAAGTCATTTTACACTGTGCAATGAGGAAGAAGAAACATTAATGAAATAACCTTGAAAAATAAGTTGCAACCTATATCAATCGCCTTCTGTTATAGGCTTTATAATTTTGTTGTATTAACTATCTTTGGCTGTAAATAAAATAAAGTTAAGCTGGCCTGAGGAACTAGATGACATTCAGATCATGGATCACTATGTCGGCACCCCTCTGCTTGACAGAAGTTGATTTTGGAATCAACTTTTGTCAAAGGAGGCAGTCCTAAAATTTTTGGACAGACAGTGCCTGCATTTAATCAGATGCAGACAATGCCCAGATATTCAGCACCCTCTGGAACAATGGCTTCTGAATATCATAACTGGCATCAGGAGATTCATCCATCTATGATGTTTGAAAAAATCTATTAGTGTATGGTCATCTTTACTGCTGTACATATAAGGGCCTATTCCATTATTGTTTTGTTTAATGCTCTTAGATCTTGTATGGTCTAGAATAATTGGTCACCCCTTCTCCTCTATCCAAATGATGCCAAAAGGCATTCAGCTGCAAAGACTTGTCTTTCATGCTCATGGCATTGCAAGACATGGGCTTGGGCCCCAACATGTTTTCCAGTATAATACAGCCCTCAGTAAAGATTAGAATTAATGGTGTTATCTCACTTTACAGCAATTTTTAATACTGAAGCAGCAGGACTGCCAATTGTTCTTTTTGCTCTTCTTTATTACCCTGGAACCTTTCTTGGCCAATTTACACTGCAATGATACAGCATAAGTCTGCAAGATAATACACAATCACAAAATACCCCTCAAGCATGCAAGTCTCACATCCGCGAACCAAGTTTCCATTAACCTGGTGAGAATTAATGTTGAAATACCTAGGCCTACATAATAATTGCTCAATCTCATTAGACATAACTACCAGGTTCTATGCAACCATTCTGTAACTGATTTGAGCAGATGGGACAACCCCAAATTCTGGCCTAGCCACATAGGAATTATCAATTTAATTTACTACCATGCAGAGGCGGCTCTAGAGTTTGTGAGGCCTTAGGCGAAACCTAAACATGAGGCCCCACTCTTTGTGGGTCTTTGTGGGGTTTAACCAGGCTGGTGAGACCCCGCAGAGCCCTGGTGAGACCCCACAGAGCCCTGAATAAACAAGGGCTCTATAGGGTTTTACCAGGGCTCTGTGCAGTCTCACTAGCCTGGTTAGACCCCTCAGTGCCCTGGTGAGACCCCAAAGAGCTGTGGTTAAACTAGGGCTCAGTGGGGTCTCACCAGGGCTCTGTGGGGGTCTCACCAGTCTTGGTGAAACCCCACATAGCCCTAGGGGGTCTCTCCAGGCTGCCACTCCAGTAGTGTGCTGTGCTGGCCGTGTCTTGCGGGCGGGTGCTGGCAGAAGCGTGCAGGATGACGTCTTCATCAGCTTCTGAAGTTAAACTCCGCCCTCCCAGCCAGAGATCCTCGTGTGGTGGATGGGAGGGGTGAGGTCTCTTCTCATTGGCTGGTGGGCGGAGCTCGGTGCAGAAGACCGAGCCGATGGTCCGCACCAACGATCGAGGTAACGGATGAGCTCTCAGCCCTGTCACTGTCAAACTGTCAAACTGAGAGTCTCAGTTTGACAGCTACAGAGCTGAGAGCTCACAACGCTAACTGGCTGCCGTTCTGACAGGGCAAACTAGGCGGCCGCAAGGCCCTCGGGAGCGCGAGGCCTGAGGCGACCGCCTAATTTGCCTAATTAAAGAGCTGCCTCTGCTACCATGCATTCTGAATATGTTTCACATTATATTACTGACAACAAGATTTCTCAGAACTCCAAATTCAATGCCTTTATCTGGTATCATAAAAAGCCCCGGATTCCATTCTACATATTAGGTAGAAAAAAGTAAATGGGGCATGGACCTCCCAGATATTATAAAATACTGCAACGCCTCATCACTCAATACAAACTTAGTCTGGAGTTCAGGTTTACCGAGACAATAAATTTGTGGCAAATCCATTCACAAAGTTCACTAATCATGAACTTTGGCCTAAAAGATTCACAGGTTTGCTGCCAGAAATAACCAGTGCATAGCCTTTGTCCTAATCAGCTGTGCCACAAGATCTAATAATTTTGAGAAATTATTAACTACTTTCTATAAAACGGTCGGCTAACAGCAGCCACATTGTCAGTGTGTGTTAGCTGTTAGAAAGACATGGCAGTTCTTTTTTTTATTTTAGTTTAGTCATTGGTTCATGTTCCTAAGAGTAATACTGGATTTCCTATGACATTTGTTTATAAACAGTTTTCCTATTAGTCTACAAATGGCAGAATTGAATAACAATTATCTCCTCCATATATTGTAATATGTTTCACCGAAAAAGTTTGCAAACTTCAAGCAAGATTTCTGAAAATGTTCTTGAACCATACCTAAATACCTAAGATAGCAGAGAGGTAGCAGAGTGAGGCACCTCTCTGCTTTTTGTCTTGACAGCTGGGATGTTTTCAAAGCTGTGTGATACATTCCAGGCACAGAGACACAGAGATACATTGTAACATTCTGCCTGAAATGTATCACTTCTTATCGTCTGGGCACAATCAGAAACCTTTAGGGAGATCTGTTTCTGAGATGCTGTTAGGATCAGTCTCTAAGGTTATTATTAGCTGTTCCTAAGTGTAAAAAAAAGTGTAAAAAAATAAGAAAATAAAAATTATATATTTGTATATTATAATTATTATAAAAAAATTCTAAAAAAATGATAATAATCAAAACTTGTGATTATAATTTTATAGTTCTATCTGTCCTCTAAAAAACAATATATAATATGTGTGGGTACATTTAGTAAGAAAGTATATTACTGCCGTGGAATAATCACACAGCAAAAATGTAAAGTGTGTCAGTCATTTATGAACAGAAACTGAAAAAAAGCTCAGTCATGAAGGGGTTAAACTTGTTGCTTGAGTAAGTACATGAGCTTATTTGGGGCAGAGTCATGTGTTTTGGCTCCAATAGATTTCAATTGGAGTTTCTGAAATGTATAGCACAAATTTTCCACACATTTCTTGCTTAGTATCTAGCTTTGCATTGACTAGAAATAGTAATTTAAAAAATGCTTAAAACTGAAATGCACACAAAAACACACACAAGCACCTATAAAAATGCTCAAAAAAGCCCCAAAAGGACCAAAGATGCTTGGTTATGCTACTCCAAAGAAATGTATGGAAAAAGTTTTGATTATCAATCACTTCATTATTCAAAGTAAAGAAGAAATAAATGTTTAATTTACTATTCACACATTTTACCTTGAAAGGCAGAGAAAGTTACATTGTTACTAGTGTGATCTTCCACATCTAACAAGTTATACATATGAGGTGCTGACTCCAAGATCATTAAAGGTTTTGATATTTTGTATGAAGTTCTTTTAAATAAAACTAGTGGTTACTTATATTATTTGCTTTTTAAAAGCCTGTTGAGGAGGGAGAGGCAAAATCAACCTCAAAGAAAATTATTTGTATTTATCTTTTGCGCTTGACTTTGTACAGCAGATGTTTTTTTGAGTGCCATGCTAATCTACGTAATTTATCTCTATGTAATTTAAAACAGGTAACTTCAATTAACAATGTAATTAGTAATTTTCTTAATGACTTCCCTTCATCTCCATAGACACAATGTACCCCATGCTCACAGAAAGAATGACATTTTGATATTCTGTTGAAACCAAGCAAACATCAAAGCATTTGAGATTAAACAAAGATTTATATAGCCGAAGTCTTGCAGGAGCAAAAAAGCATTCATTAGGGCGACAAACTTAAAACATATATAATATACACTAATTTTTTAGTTCAGTAAATAGGAACTGACACAACATTGAAACAGGAGTAGGAATATTACCAGTTAATCCCTAGAACCATTTTTGTATTTCATCAATGGGCAAAAATTATTTGGCTAGTACTTTGTTATTATGTATGAACAAATAAGCCACACCACCGATAAATTCCCAGGAAGAAAATGTATTGTTCCATGGATTTTTATCCTGTATTCAGAGGGATGTACACTCATGGAACACTAAACTTGTAACCTTGGAATGTAGTAGTGGTGTGGCTTATTTGTTAATATTGTTGTTTCTGAATGTGGGACAGATCCTGTGTAGCTTGAGCATCAAACAGCTGCTTTCCATATTGAACATGGGCTTAGAGCAGTTCCTATGGCAGATACCATTTTGCTTTATTGTTAATTTTATTTTGTAACAAGTAATGTAATTTTTGTTGTTTTTTTGAGGGCTAAACAATGGGTTATTTTGACTATTTTGTATTTCAAGAAATATTTGCTTTTCTATACATTTTAAAGGAAACAGGAAGTAACAATAAAAAAGTGCTTTTTCTATCAATTTGACAAGTGATAAAGGTAAAGCAACTATTGCTATTAATCTTAAGTGCTAATAATATTTATGGCAAAGTTGTTTATCATTTTTTAACCCCTTCATGACTAAGGCCTTTTTTCATTTTTTTATATTCCACATTTTAGGCCTGAAAATCACTTAAAACCCCCAAATATTATATATTTTCTGAATGCCAAGACCCTATAGAATGAAATGGTGGTAGTTGCGCACTATTAGCGCAACTCCTTATTAAACCCCAACATTTAGTGAAAATGCAATTAAAAGGCCCCAAAACATAACAAAATACCAATTTTTTTACAGCCCCGATGCTGGCGACGTACACTGCATGTCGTCAGTCAGGAAGGGGTTAAAAAAATGTGTGTATTATGGTATAGAGTTTGAACAAAAATAAATGAAAATACAAATAAAAATGTTCTAATCAAAACAGTATAAAATATAAAAAAATTAGAGACACAGATAGTTAAGGAAGACGAAGAGTTAATTAGGGTCATTAAGTAATAACAAAGCAATAATCAGAAGTTAAATAGGAGGTTCTTTAATTTAAGAAAAACTTTTGGTTTTCTACTTTTTAGTTTGCTGCTCCATTGCTTACTTTACTAAAGGATTAGTACATGTTTAGTTTCAAAGCGAATTTTCACTTTGCAAAAATGATTTTTCACATCCCTTATTAAATGTGTTGAAACAAAGTAAAAGTTGCTATGCAAGAATACCCAAATCATGTGAAAGGAAACATAAAAAAAAGCATTTCTGCTCAAATTAAGGTGAAGTTCTGCTGTTAAACGTAAGCACAACTTAACCTCATTCACTAAGCTAAGTGAAACTTATCTTTGCAAAAAGAAAATTCACATACAAATATATAACTGTGCACTGAGCAGTACATACAGGATATACAGTCCTGTATGTACATAGCAATATCAACATATGCCTCTTCCTAACCAATGTAACCACAAAGCTACTCATCCACTCACTTGTTATCTCTCATCTCAACTATTGCAACTCCCTCCTCATTGGCTTACCTTTACACAGTCTATCCCCCTTCACTCTATCATGAATGCTGCTGCCAGACTCATCCGCCTAACCAACCACCCAGTGTCTGCAACCTCCTCTGTCAATTCCTTCACTGGCTTCCAATGGCCCAAATGATAAAATTCAAAATATTAACAACCACTTTCAAAGCCATCCACAACTCTGCCCCCGACTATATCTCCAACCTAATTTCAAAGTATCACACTAACTGTCCCCTCTGCTCCTCCCAGGACTGCATGCTCTCTTGTTCCCTCATCAACTCCTCCCAAGCTTGCCTCCAGGATATCTCTAGAGTCTCTCCCATCCTTTGGAACTCCTTATCCCAGCCTGTTCATTTATCTTCTACTCTGTCTGCCTTTAGGTGATCCCTAAAGACTCATCTCTTCAGGGAAGCCTATCTCGCCTCAAACTAACTATCACTTTCTCAAACAATTCATCCCCACACAGCGACCTCCTCGTGTATCACTTGTCCTTCCCTTTTAGATTGTAAGCTCTCACAGGCTGGGTTCTCCTTACCATTTTGTATTCACTTGCATTGTAACTGTAATACTTTCCTTATATTGTAAAGGGCTGCACAAACTGTTGGTGCTTTATAAATTCTGTATAATAATAATATTGCCTACAACAAACTGAAATGGAAATAAAACTATAGTTATGAGAGTTATGTGAATAAAACCCAAACAATATATAACTACCTTATATTTAATGTCTTGCTGTATGTAATGTCATGACATAGATGTGCATATTCTCAATTAGGATTATGAAAATTCCATTACCACATAATGCTCATAAAAGTCAATGTTAAATGAATGCAAAATCATGAACATGAGTTGTATCCTTTTGACTTCCAGAGTTTTTAATAGGACCAAGAGCAATTGCATCCATCAAATAGATAAGGGGTTTTGCTAACAGACTGTCTCCCATTCAATTATTTATTTAGTGTAAAGTGCCTCCACTTTAAACAGACAAGATAGTTTTAGACAAAGGACACCAAAAGAAATTGAAAGGCAATAATGGATGTACAGCCCCATTAGTAAGGTCTACAAGGCAGATTACTAATTCACAAACAGCACTAATATATTTTTCATGATTTAATCATGCTTCATAATCTAACTAGCAAAATAATTTAAAGACTTTGATTTATTATACAGATTTTATAATAATTTAGTTCCATTTTGCTTTTAAATGTGTACTATAGCTTTGCTAGAAATATCATCCATGGAGGGTTTGGACGACTTCAGATCAATAGCAGCATCACATGTGACCGCATGGTGTGGTGAGTACAGTACTAAGAATCAATTATAGTTTGTGCTATGTATACATTGATATGTAAGTAAAACATAAATTATAGGTTTGCATCAACAATTATATATTACTCTGCTCTTTGTGAAATTTATAAAAAAATTACATCCTTGATATGCAATCATATAATCATTTGTAAAGGTCTAATGTGATGCAATAGAAACCTTATAGATTGGCCATATTTTTCAGTAATACACATTGCAACATATTGTTTCACTGTTCAGGGAAATATTTATCAATGGTTATATAACAATGCATAATATTAATATTGTTAGTTATGTGTTTCAGTAAAAATCATTATCCTAATGTTTTTCATCCAAGACATACAGTGTTACATCTGATACAATACATACTTTATACTGGGATACAATCATCAGTATAGTACGCAATGTTACCACTTGAATTCATGCTTTTTTTGTTGCTTAACTCTGTGATGGCTGAGAGTACATAATCACCTTAAGACCATATACATGTTAGTAAGATTGTATACTGTTTAATAGCTTGGTTTAGTGGTGAATACAGTTAATACTATTTTCACTCCTTTTTTTATACATAATGTTTTCCTTTTATTGTACACAAATTACTCAAAGTAGTTTGATAAATGCATGCTTTCAAGGACTACACTCAAGGGTTACATGAATCAGAATGAATGCTTCATGTCTGAAAAAAATGACTAAATATTTTAACATATAAATCATCAATTCCTTTTTGTTCACTTTCCTACATATTAGACAATATACTTCACATGTGAACATTTTATGTTTAAAATGTAAGAATAGTTGACTTCAAATAATAAAAAAGCATGCATATTATGGATGTGTTTGGGAAGGGAAGGGGGGAAGGGAAAATCCTGAATATATGAAATGTAGTAGGATAATAACCTATAAGCATTTTTTAAAAGTGTAATGGATTTAGTATGCATATTTACCAAGGAATACATTTTAATGCTGGCCCAATGAACATGTGATCTTGTCAATACAAATTATAGTTGGGGTCAGGAAGGAAAAATTATAAATATTCACTAAATATGATTGGACATTTGAAAGATAGACAGCTTTGCAGAGTCTTTGGAATCCTTACCTTTTTAGTAAATCCCTTATAGCCTTTTAAAAAATGTAAACTAAGAAAGTAAAAAGAAGTCAAGTCAAACCTGCATTTGAAATTCAGTAAAGCTACAATGATAAGTTGTTATAAATCCAACAGTATTTCTTTTTGATGCAATGTGTTAGTGTGAAAATATTCATCTTCTAGCTAGCTCTTTGTATAAGCTGTTTTAAGGGTGTAAAGTATGTGTAAAGCAAAAACTTTTTTTATTACTTAAGAAAATGTAGGGGAGGGTTAAAACCCGTTCGTTTTTTTTTGTTTTTTTTTACTATTTGTGTCTCATTAGTGAGATTTTTCTTTACTTCCTGCCCAGTAGAATCAGCGGAAGGTGAGGGGAAATCTTTCCTTTTTTAAATCAGATATAATTTAATATTGCATCTTTACAAACAGCATCCACCAGACAAAAGGCAGATAACACAATACCATAATAACAATAAATGAAGAGAACATCACCGTCCACCCCCTGTTCCAGAGATTAATGTTAGACTGAACATCATAAGTATGACATATTCTTTAAACTCCTACTATATGTGTATCAGAATAAAACTGAGAGAAGCAAAGTAGACATACAGGGGTTGATTTGCTAAAGACAAACTTTGCGAGCGAACTAGCACTTTGCAGGTAAGTCTCCCCTTAGCTTAGTGATTGTGGGGAAATTTCACTTTGCCCGGAATACCCAATCACATGGAATGAAACTGAAAAAAAATAGTATTTTTGCTTGCACCTGATTGGATGTAAGCCAACAGAGATTCTACTCATTCACTAAACTAAGGGGAAATTTCCCCTGTAAAGTGCTAGTACCCTTGCAAAGGGAACAGCCTATATACCTTAAAGAAGGACTCTGTGAAAATAAAATCTTAACCCTGATTGAAGTGGTGCTACTCCTGCACTGAAAGGGTTAAGTACTCATTTTGCCTAGGGAGCTAAAATAACAGAGATATACTCACCCAACCCGTAATCCGGACAGGCTCTTAGACCAGTCCCTGCAGTCTGTTTCCTTCTCCGCCCCAGCAATGAAATTTCCCTTGGCATCCTCACATTTAATACACTGTACTGGACATGAAGACTACCACCAGGACCTTATTCCACCAGAGTGAAGGGGGAGCAAGGCTGGAGGGATTGGTCTAAGAGCCAGCAGAGATCATGGTTCGGGGGAGTATATATCTGTTATTTTAACTTCCTAGACAAAACAAGTGTGTTTAGATTCCACCCATAGATCATGCTGTGAGGGAACACACTACAGAGGTGTATACATGTTTGTGGTGTGTTTATACGGTTAGTAAATCAACCCCAATGGGTCATGGCTGCCCATCAAGCAAGATAAAATATTAATGAATTTCAGCATACTACCTCTCTGCTGGTAGGTAATATCCCATGTGGTTTAATTACACTTTTGATAGCAGAATAAAGATTGAATGCCATTGTTCATTGAATATAGTACACTTTTCCCATTTGTACTTACAATAAAGTCAGAAATTAAAAAAAAGTTATGTAAAAAGTGAGTATAAATGTGAGATAGCAACCTTGTAGTAAAAACAGCATGTGCAATGATATCTAAAAGTACTGTTGGTGCATTGGCTTGAGTACGACCCTGTGTTTGTCAAGCGTATAGAATTTGCAAGAATTGGAAGGATAATTAGTTATTAAGCTGGAATTCCTCTGTCAACTGTTGAAATGATTTAGGGATATCCAGAAGATACAGATGTGGTAATGCTAAAATACCAGCTTTCTACCATTGTAGGAATGGACAAAGCTTGGCTAACTCAAGGGCTGGAGAGGAGTGTATTTTGTAAGGGCTCTTAACTGCTAGTATGTGTTTTTCAGTGTTCTACTCTTTCCCTACTAGATATGGGGTAGGGAGAAGAGGGGGCAGTTTAAGAATCCATACCAGACCCTTATCTATGCATGCAGCATGGTTGGCTAAGGATGAGGGGTAGAAAGGTATACACTTCCCCTCCTGAACCATACCAGACCACATGCTCTCAACATGGGGGATGCCTTGCCAGGGGGAAGCATCTTGTCTCCATGTTGAAGTGGACAAGAGTCTCTTTCCTACAGCTTTAGCTTGATGGTTGTGGGATTCTGTGCACCTCCCTTTATTTACATTCTCAAATGTCAAACATCATTTTTTCATTCCCATTTCCATTCACCTTGATTCATTGTTACTCCCTGGTAATTTTCCATCCACACAGCCTGCGCCAGTCAGTTGCACTCCTTAATTCCTTTTATTGGAATAAGTGTACCCATTGGAAGATTTCTCCTCTATTCATGTTCTGGTGGCAACTCAAATGTTTGGATTTAAGCTCACTTTCATTAATGGTCACATTGCAAATCAGGACAACAAATAGGAACACAGATAGTAATAAAAAGTCTAGAAAGAAAGGTTTTGCATTTAGTTATACTTTAAGTGTTTTTAAAGATATATATATAT
>NW_017306328.1:2029131-2059507 GCF_000935625.1 Nanorana parkeri | reverse complement strand
TATATATATATATATATGCACACATCATAAGTGCCAGGCGATAGTAATCTGCCCATCCTCTCTGTGGTTGTGAAACCTCTGAACTAACCACTCTTCTTCCGCATTATTGGGCTTTTAGAGGCCTACCCACAGTAAATTGTGGTCAGTATTGTGACCAATTTATGCATGCTATTAAAACCCATACGTTTCTTTAATTCTGGGAAGCCTGTTGTGCTTTTACTTGTTTGACTGCAATAAGTAACTTTTTTGCATGAACCAACTTACATTTAAGTTTAGTGACCCTTTAATAACATTGTTTTATTGATTGATGGAAATCCCCTACAAATCCCCTGAACAGCTGGTTAGATCTTCTTATAATTCACATTTATAAGCCCAGCCAACCAATAAAGCAAGTGCAGGTCATTTGCCCAGATAAAGGTAAAGGCAAGTAATTTTGAGTGCTGTGTCTTTTTAACAAATATGAACTGCATGCTATAGTGAGAGTTCATCAGAAAAAAAGTATTTACAGGCATAACAATGGAGGTAACCATGTCTTGAAACACAGTAGATGATAATTTTGTGCTCATGAGTATAATTATTAATGCAATATATCTAAAATGGAACCCCACCTCAATCAAAATTAGACACACATGTATGTTTACTGTTTTACCTGCCAAATGCTATGTGATTCTGCTGAGCCAGAATTTACACACCTCATACAGCAAAGCCAGCAAGATTAATCCATTACTTTTTGCTTCATTTTTACTACTTTCTAGATCACCTCAGCTTATTGGAGAGAAGTACTGATGTTGATTTAATGTCCAGTGATGAAGGTGGCAGTGAATAGGTTACAAATAAAGTATAAACCTGAAATGAAAGCAGAACTAAACCTAAAAAATAGAAAACTGCTAGAAAGCAGAGTTATTGGGCAGAAAAGACATGCCAAGTCTCTTCTGCCAAAAACCCCAAGCTTATTCTAACCTCTAGCTGTTTTTTAATCTTATGTATACACTCTATGGCCCATGTACAGCCCACAGGCAGCCCAATGACTGAACACAATGATGGGTTGACCAGGAAAAAGCAGTGGAGGATAAGGCGGCAGCTGTGGATGGATTGACAGTTGTGTAGTTCATGTGATCAATGAATATTTCATGAGATTTGCCAAATAAAATTACAAATCATTCATCGGGTGAAACAGTAAACATACAGTATATGTGTTTCAGCTGTCTATATAGCTGCTTGTTTCTACTTTCTAGCAAAAATGTTATTGTGACCACGTTTCTCTAAGAAAAAAATACCTCTCTAAGTTTTGGTGTTAAAAGCTGTGAACTGTGTTGCTTATGTTATACTGCTACCATGAGTGTATGTGAGCATGTTCGGCTGATCCGAAGCCACACGAAGCAAGCCGATGTACGGCTGATTTCAGCCGATATACGGCTGAAATCAGCCGTACCAGCCTGAAGTGAATAGCCGAACAGTGTTCGGCTCACTTCACTTCTGATCGGTCATTCACTCGGCTGCCCTCGGCAGCTTTGTGAATAGACCCATAAGTATTCTAAAGGGTATCCTTCAATCATCTTACACACATTGAAGGCAGGGGCGGGAAGGATATGGTACAAGCACAGTAAATCCAATTTAACTAAGTGTGAGAGGTAGCAAAATGAGTAAGTGCAGTGAAAATGGGACATATTAAATACAGCATAAAGTAAGGGAACATATGTCCACTTCCAACATCTATTTTTATGAAAAAGGAGCTCTGTTTTACACTTTAGTAGATCTGAGTCATTTGGACTTCACTGACCTTCACATCACTTTACTATTCTGCCCTAAATGCCTTTCTTTGCAGTACCCTACATGAGAGAAAATCTCGACCTTAGTAATAATCTATTTTAATAGCGGAAGTTTTAAACTATTTAGCATCCAGCAACAAACATATGCTCAAATGTCTTCTTTTATAAAAGTAGTTTAATCATATAAATAGCACTATGTCAAAAAACTTTTTTTAAACTTCATACAAAATTAAAAAACAATAATCACAATATAGTCCTTGTTTCTCTGACCAGTAGTATCAACCATTACAGTATATACAGTATGTTGTTTTTGTCCCTTTTCACTAACTGTATATACATATGGTCAACACATTTTGGAGACTAAATCCACTTACTCAGGACCAGCAGTGAAAAAATTACAAGCAGTAGTCTATTAGCAGGATGGAGAGTGGGTACATGCAGTCAGAAATCAGTGATTGCTGACTGCTTGTAAATAATAGAGGACATAGTATGTTTCCTGTGTCCCCAATTAAGAATGAATGGGAAGTGATCTACATCACTTCCTGTTCATTCATGATGGTGGACATGGTAAACATACAGTACTATCTCTACAAGTTTGGAATGAACAGGAACACTCAGAATAAAGGCATCCTGTTCATTTAAAACAGGGGCTGCAGAAAGAGATTGTGTCCTCAATCTCTTTTTCTATTTTAAAACGGAAATATCAGCGATTTGTTTAGACCCCTAATATTTCCCCGAAGCCCCCAACAGTAAAGTAAAAAAAATTATAACATTAATTAAATAAAATATAAAAAATGAAAAAGTTTATATAAAAAAATGTGAAATAAAATATTTGAACAAATTTGAAAAAGCTAGAAAAAAATTCAGTTTTTGGTTTTGGCCTGACATTTTTGTTTTAAAAATTTCATTTTGGTGCACCTCTAATATGTATATATTTAGGGAAATACAAAATCAAAAGAAGGCACAACTTTCAGACAAGATGTACACTGTTTCTTTTTTATAATTATACCAATGAAGACAAGAGATTTTTTCCTAATTACAAAAAGTAATTCGCTTGTCAGTTACTTAAAATCTATTTCAATCTTCATGTCTGCCTAAGATTAAAGCGTCCACAGGGTGACAATGCTGCTGCAAGTTTTTACCCTGTTAAAGGAAGTGCAAAATCAGTGACTCTACTAGCAGTATCAACACGTATTAAAACTATGTTACAAGTTTTAAAAAAAAACTGATGCATTAATGCTATTGACAGACTGCAGCATATAGGTGCCCATACACCTTACGATTATTGGACCGATTTTCGTATGCGATCACGGTTTCGTCTGATATTCGTAAGCTTGATGGGCAGTGTACAACTGCAAATACTGTACAATTGATTGACTTTTGACTATCCAGCAGGTTGGAAAACTTTTGTCGATTGTACAATTTTCGCAAGGTTGGTGGCGTTTCAGTACGTCAAAATTCTTACGATTAACACTCATGGGTAAACGAAAATACATGTGGTTGATTACCGCAATTTGTCCAGGTGTTTTTTTAACTACAGCTGATTGAACCTTACGATAATCGGGGCAGGATGTGGCCGCCATACGAAAATCGTACGATGGTTCAATCATTGGACAAAAAGTTTTGCCCCATGATCGCAAGGTGTATGGGCAGCTTTAGTCTTTTTGCCCATACTTTTAAACTGTTTTGCCCATCCCAATAAAGCAACAGGTTCATTGCCTCCTCAGCTGTACATACGTATCTTCAATTCACTCACCTGCTGATTACTTTGTGTAGTGCCACATCATCACATTAGACTTCCAGCAGAAGTTTAGAAGAACATATTTCCTGCAATTCTGTGTAATGGTGATAAATGGCCTTTATTAAAACTAGCAATAACCCTGAAGAAAACAGGTGGTTAAACAGGCTTGCCACTAGTAATTGCAGTGGTTTAGTAACAGTGATACATATCAATAACATAGAATGGTGAATAGGGTTGATGTTTGTTTTTTACCACCAATGACAGGCCTGAAACCTTTTAATGGAGGTATTTTTAATCCACATAGGTAAGAGGGTATCTTTGCAAAGTGTCCCAAACAATTGACAGTGAAAGGGTGCAGAGATCCCATTTAAGAGAGCTCCACCATAGGCAGTGGTGTCCCTGAACAGGTGTAAGAAAATGTCAACACAGAAAAGGATGGCCACTGGCTGCTCACCACTCTGACATTCGAAGATTATCCATCTTTATACAGTCTGTTCTCTAGTGGTCACTCTTGTGGCTAAATGAAGATGGATAAAGGCTGCAATGCCCTTGGTGGCTAATGCACAGGATGGCTGAACAGAGTCTGCACCCTTCTCCCTCTGGTTGACTGCCTGTCCTCTTGCAGAGTTTGTAGCCCATGTCCCCCTGTGTTGCATTCTGTCCCGGGGTTATCTATTCTGCAGCCTGACCTTCCTCCCCTCCTTGTCATCCACTCTTTCTCTCCTCACCCTGTCTGCCTGTGGGCAGGGCTAAATTCCAGGCCACCAATGTGGCTAATCAGCATCCACCTTCCCTCACCTCCAGCTGATAACTTCCTGTACTATCTTCCTGTGCCCTATTTTCCATGTGGACTACAGAATACATCCCTCCTAGGTTATGGAAAGAAGAAGGATTTCTGTAGTCATATTATACTTCCTGCCCTAGGGTAACAATGCCTCAAATACAGTCAAGTAACTATACTTGTCACCTTAGTACTGGAAGTTAATTGCTGGCAGGATCACCAGACAAAAATTTAAAAAGCCTGAAAAAAAAGCTAATGCAGACACAACATGTACGTGCTGGTAAGCTGTAATACATTGTATGTTTCTTCTCAGTTTGAGATACACTTTTACTTTACAAGGCTTTTATGTAACTAATATATGACTAAACCTTTAGCAATATTAGCTAAAAGCACATCATATTATCAGAAATTTTTGAATGTTAGCAATTTTTATGTAAAATACCCATTGCATTGAAAGCATTCATGCACACATTTCTTCCCAGTAAAATGCAATGCATATCAGAAAATCTAGAGCAGCAAAACCAGATTCTGCAGTCTCAGCTGAGATCCCATTAGCAGTGCACCTCTTGTTTAGACACGCGTTTGTTAATAGGTCTTCATTAGAATATTCTTTTAATATGCTTTGAATGTGCTGAGCTACTTGTGATACTCAGACATGAACTACAAAACCATGAATAGTTACTTATGGCCAAGTGTCACTGTTCATCCATGGCATTTTATATATATATATTTAAATAATATGAGCCATTTACTGCTGTCATTCCTACTGTATGTGTTACAGTAAATGCGTTTCATATTTCAGCTTTTACTCGGGTTGTAAGATTTCTCAGCAATCTAAGTAATCTACTGGATTGTACCTATAAGAAGTAGGGGTAGCTACACCTTTTGATTCCGGTTATGTTCTGTATTGTTAGCAGGGTTTACATGCTTACTATATAACCTGCCGTACAGAAAATGATGGCACTAAATAATAATGTGATATACCTTTTTTAAATGTAAATGCACAAACTTCAAGTAGAGTAGTATCAAAGTATAAAAAGACAGCAATGATACTCACATTCTTGTATGAATATGAATTTCCTTCAGTAAATATATAACCTGCCCCAGGACATGCATGTATGTCAAGTGTATTACAGGTGCATAAAGTACAAAGAGGAAGTAGACAAAAACAACTATTTGAAATAGTTGTATGCGCTGTATTTATTTACCCTACTGATAATTATCCAACTGCAACAAATAAAAACCTAGTTATTAAACCTGTACATTCATTTATCCTTGAAATTTAAATCTTATCTCACTTCAGTAGCTGGGTTATCATCATACAAACAGCACATTGGGGACATAGGAGTCCCTGTGTGGGGATTCTCTAATGATAATCCATTTCATGCAGTGAGATTAAAAAATAAAGGGAAAATGACTTTGTAATGGGAATTAGACACCATAAGCTATATCCCTACAGTTTGTGACAATCTGATTGCGCTGTGTGTACAGTCAAGAGTGTATGTAAAATCACATTTCTCAAGGGGATTGGAGTTTATTAAATGTCCGTCCCAGGGAACCAGGCAATCAGCAGATGAAAGCATCAGGCTACAGGGCACTAAAATCCCCTAGGTTCTAATAACATAGCATTGGCAGCCCACTTACACAGTGTCCTTATTTCTGAAACAGTAATACTTACCTAGTTTGCTGCCTAAATCAAATGGTTTTCATTTATGTATCAACATGGAATGTGCTCCTAATATGAAGGATGTCGTTTAGCATAAAAACGTTAGGTTGGCAACTGTTTCCAGCTCTATATTTTTAAATAAGAGACTTCTTGCCATTTTAAGCTCTATTTGCTGGAAAATATTGAAGAAGGATTACACCATGCACTGATCAGGGCAGAGAGGCAAGGAGTAAATGAGACAAAATAAATGTAAATGTTACTTCTAACCACCCATTATAATGACATGCATATTATGCATTTTAGCCTACAAATATTGACTTATATCAATTTATAAAAATTGGATGATTATACAAATTTTCCTTTTTTGGAAAAAAGTTACATGACCCAAAAAAAATGGAGCTTGCATATTTTCACCTATGTAATGTTTCTATATAATATAGAAACAGTATACAAGTCGACCCTAATCCTTTTGCTCAGTAATCTAATGGTCATGAGAATCTGTTAAACACTAAGGGGTCTATTCACTAAGCTGCCGTAGGCAGCCGAGTGACTAACCGACCCCAAGCGAAGTGAGCCGAACGCTGTTCGGCTATTCACTTCAGGCTGGTACGGCTGATTCCAGCTGTGTATTGGCTGAAATCAGTCGTACATCGTGTGGCTTCGGGTCGGCCGAACATGCTCAGCATGTTCGGCCGACCCGTAGTGCAGAAGGAGTTCGACTCAGCCGATTCAACATCTGGATCGGCTAAGCCGAACCTATGGCAGGCTACTCACTGCAGTGAGTAAATAGCCGAATGCTCCCTCTGTGGGACCGAGCAGAATAGTAAGATAGTTAAAAAAGTAGAAAAAAAGATTGTGGGGAGCCAACAGTGACAGCTAGCTCCGCGCAACTGTTTTCTATTGGCCGGGTGGTTCTGCTGCCCTAAAAAAAAAAACACACCATAGGAATGCATAGCTAGCTTCCTATTGGCTATTTCAGTTTGCAATAGCCAATAGCAAACTAGCTATTGCACCCACCCTCTGCTGCTGTCAATCAACAGAGGGGGACCTGATGGAGAACTGCAAGTCCCCCTCTGCTGATTGACAGCAGCAGTGGGTGGATGCAATAGCTAGTTTGCTATTGTCTATTGCAAATTGAAATAGCCAATAGGAATCTAGCTATGCATTCCTATGGTGATTTCTTTTTTTTTCTTCTGACAGCAGCCAACGGCTCCGATGTCAGAAGAAAAAAGGAAAAAATGAGCAGGGAGAGATTTACTCTGCTCAATCGAGCAGAGTGAACCTTTCTGGGAGAAAGTCTATTGGACTCCCAGAGCGTCCTAGGGAGGAATGACAGATGGCGTTCCTGGTTACCAGGTAACCAGAAACGCCATCTGTCATTACACACTGAGAGGCCGCTCTCAGTGCATAATGACAGCGTCCCTGGTTAGCTAGTAACCAGGGTCGCTGATTTCTGTGAAAGTGGCCGAAGCCAGCCGTGGGATGACGACTGGCTCCACCCAGCTGTCAGAAGCAGGCTGTCGGCCGCTCAGCCAGCTTCAGCTTTCACCTCAGGTCAGTCGGGCCGAGGCATAGGCCTTCGGCTTGAATGAGCCGCTTGGCCCACTTCGGGAGCTGTACGGGCTATACTGAATAGCCCGAACAGCAGCCCTTCGTTTCTACTGAACTGAAGTGGTCCTGGGGCCGAAGGTCAGCCGAAGCTACGGCTAGATCCTTTGGCAGCTTAATGAATGGACCCCTAATTGTTCCTAAACACACCAACTACATGCTGTTAATACTGTTTCATGTATGTTTCACATACAAAAAGCCTGAATAATTGTACAAAACGCCTGAATAATTGTACAAAACAGTAATAAAAAATTGCCTGTATTAAGATGTTTCTTACAGCCATTAATCAGAGGTAATTCTGCTTTGGAAGTTTGATTGTGATTAATTATACTAGAAGCCAAGAGAAAAAAAGAAGTACACTCCCATTAACCCCATGAAGTGCATTCTATATTATTATTATTATACAGGATTTATATAGTGCCAACAGTTTGCGCAACATTTTACAAAATCAGGAAGACATTACAGTTGCAATACAGATGAAGACAAGATGGTTATAATTGTAGAAGCCTGGAGACTACTCCGATTAGCATAAACTTAGTAGACTTTCTAACTTTAATAGGTGTGGTGTTTGCCATTTACCATTAGTCGGTTATCTATTTAAACTTGTTGCCTGGAATTAAGCTATAGTTCTTTAAACATATACAGCTGATCAATGCACTAATCTATTCCTATGAAATTCATAACAAAAATCAACTACTCATCAAAGTATGTCTTATGGTTACCAGATTATCAAAACAAAATCCAGGGGCACACTACTGGCCATGCCTACTTTTAACATCATCCACAAAATGATTCCTTTATTTGTAGCCATGCCTACAAAATCAGGCCCCCATTTTTAACCTGGCTTCAATTGTTCACAAAATTGTGGAACAGGAGGCAACATTCAAGGTATAATAACAAATTAAACAGATTTCAAATTAGAGGCACACAAGATATGCATGGATAGTTAGAAGGGTAACCTTGAAGGTATCGAGAAGATAAAATGTCAAAAGCTCCCCACCCCTCACTATGTACACCACTGCAGACACAGGGATTCCATTAGAAATGATAGGGCACCAAGGCCTACCTAACGGGCCGCCCCCACCAAACCACAGACAGTGCTAACCGGGCCCAGGCCCTCCTGCTCACCCGATGGAGCCTGGGGCAAATACAGGAGAATTAACTGTATCTTCTATTGACATCCCTGCCCACTACTCTTTATGATGACCCCCTCCGAATTAGCACACATCGTATTCTGTTTCATTACTCTGGGCTGACATTATATTTGGTTGAACTCCATCAACATGTGTCCCTAGCAAAACGGGACAGATAGCAACTATACAGTGTCACCTTGTCCTGCCAGTGCAAGGTGACAGGATCTCTTTAAGAGTGGCTGGACAGCTTTACAAATCCATTAACTTGTAAATCAGCAGACATGTATGTATTTCAACTGTACCCATTTACCTGAATAATAATAATAATAACCATAATAATAATACTAATAATAACAATAATATGAGATGCCTGTACAGGGTGTCATTACTAGATGTAGGCAGGCTGCAGAAACAGCCCCCCTCTTCCACATGCAGCCTGAAAACCCTTCCCTGGCGCCACACTGATTACACCATTGCATTCTGAGTAAGAGGTAACAGCCACAGGTTCTAAAGGCTGGTCTGCACATAGACAGCTGCAGAATGAAATGATGAGGGTCAGGGTACAATGCTGGGGACATTTGTTTACTGGAGACAGCAACCATTGTATGTCTAGGCAAAAACAAAAGAAAAAAAAAACAATTTCAGTGCATCTCTGTAATACATGCATATTTCCCCATGTTTTGTCTCTAAAAAAGCAACTTCTGCAAGTAAAGAATTTTTTTTAAAATTTACCAGAAACCCAGTGTGCTCCTAGTTCCTGTAGGGTACGACTGCATCTGTTACACTGAAACTTCAAGCATTGTCATCTGCTATGCCTGTGTACTACCAAGCCAAAATATTGAACACCTCCCCTTTGCCTCCCCTTTTTCTCATCTCTATAACATGAGGAGGTATTCTGTAGTTCAACATGGGAAAACTCAGGGCTGACAACAATACTTGGATTTAAGTATACTAAACAAAGCATTGTCAGCTCACTAAAGGACGTTAGGAGCATTCTAGATTTCTTAAGGGATAAACAGATATTTTCCTCCACTTGCAGCATTTTTAAAATGGCAAAACTCAGGTAAATGTACATTTATTACAGAGATGTACTAAATGAGGCTGATTTTCAAATATTTTATTAAATAAGCTTAATATTTTTTTTACATTTGCCTAGACATGCACTTTAGGATTATGATTGTTATATTCTACGCACACCTGCCTGTCTGCTGTCTCAGATCCAGCTGGGGGAAAAAACAGGGGAACACATATACAGTCATGTACATATATGCTGGGGAACACAATCATGCAAAGCATCTATAAATAGGTTGAAGGTGTAGTAAATAAAAATAATGTAAAGAATTTAAAAAGGTAAATAAACCATTCTGAACCTTTTATAAATAGGTTCCAGTATGTGTTACTGGTTGACAAGCCTACAGTAGTTAATATTTTACATTCAAACATATTTCAAGTTTGTGATCTTCCAAACTAAACCTAATAATGGACTGTGAAACAGTAAAAAAGGCAATACTAATAGTACTCTGTACTCTCCAGGTCCTTCAACAAAGAAAATAAAAAAGGTGCTTTAAGCCCTTTAAACACAGTTCAACTACTTGATAATAATATACATTTAGATGTGTATTTTAAAGGTGGATCATAAAATAATAACAAGCAATTTTTTCCTGAGCAATCAGTTATACAACTAGCAGACCTATGTGCTCATTTTGTCTCTAGTGAAGTGTATATCCACACAGCTTAGTTATACAAATGATAAGACTTTGCTCGTTAGCAGTAGCACAAAAGTAGAAAGATATAGTTGTCTCCTTCCTTCAGTCTCTCTTGCTTTACACAAGTCTTATATAGCCACCATCTTATTTATTTGTTTTCACTTTGTTCAAGATGTTTGCTTATTATTTTTCTCACATTTTACCTTTTTTTCAATGACTACAGCCTATGCCAAATGGGCAAGAGATATTCATAGCTTTATTTTTAATAAGTGCACTTTTCATCTTAGGAATTCTTTATCTGTTCTTCTGCCAATAATGGATTTGATAGACTTTAGTGCCATTTCCTCCTTATCGGAGTCATAAACTAATTTCTGTAGTAGTACATCCAATAAGAATATACAGTATATCAGGCATTTGTTGTCACATTGCTGACCTCTTGTCTGGTCTTTAAATATACAACACTATTACATTATGGGAATGTCTACAATCATTGATCAAATTAAAAAACATATAGCTTAGGACACAGTGAATAACATAATATCTGAAAAAAACACTGTCATTAGTTTCCAGCTCTACACCTTGGCTTGCAACATCTAAGTCTTCATTTTAGAGGTAATTTAAGATTAAATTCACCATGCAGGTTGAATGGCTTAACCTAAGGCTGGCCATAGCTGGGCAATGTCAGGACCAGCTGTGGACGCACACTGTCAGAACAAATAGTGATGAGTTGTTTCACCTATAGCAGCCACCGTTTCTATAAGGCAAGCACACCTACTGGTACTTGGATGCCCCCAGGACTTAACCTATATTTTATGATCAGGTAATGCCACAGGCTGGCCAGAGGTGCTGAATCAAGGTACAGGCCGAAGTAGAAAGACACTACCAGAGAGTAATCAGGGACAATCTGAGGTCAAAGGCTGGTGGCTGGCACAGGCTAAAGTCAGGGTAATCTTGGCATAAGATGAGGTCAGGGCTGGCAGAAAGCAAAGTGTAATCCAGGGAAAGGCCAAGGTCAGAATCAAAGACAAACAAGATTTGCAGACACAGGAATTGCAGGGGACAGAGCAAAGCTTGTATAGCAAAAACTATCACAAGCACTGGAGAACAGGCTGACGATGCTTACATAGGGTGCCACCAGCAACAAGGCCAATCCCAGAGCAGGAGGTGTGTGGTTAGATTAATTAAGCCACAGCTGACTAGACTAGTGCTTCAGCTAGCAAGACACAGGATGATTAACCCTCACCAGTCAGGGCTGCAGCCAGCAACACAGGCTGCCTGACATGCAGACGTCTAACATAGAAATATGGACAATGAAACATCTACACATACTTAACTGCATTACCATGCCACCACATTGTGCTTTAAACTTCTCTCTGACTCATTTAATGGACTAATGCAGTGCACAAACTTGTGACACGTTGTATATGTGTGCAACAAAGAGTATTTCTAAAAGTCGGAAAAAATCACCCACTAATAAACTAGCATGATGCCCAATCCTCATCCAGTTGTTAACAGCTTGAACACAAATGGGCTTCATATAGTATCCATAACTAATAAAACACATGAATAAGTAGTCTGCCTTGAAGTAGATTTAAACCCAAGAACTAAAATCTGCCATGGCAGTCTTAGTTCAGACACATTCTGTTAATTTGTGATTTTGCATTATCTTATGACATCTGCCCCTGACTGATGCTACAAGGTGGCCATGTCAACATACATTGTGCTGGCATGGTTCCACCTTCATAACTATTAAAAAGCCGTTCCAAAGCCATGATGCACACCCAATGATGCAGCAAGTATATATAGGTGGTAAATGGTTAAAAAAAAAAGGCTGCAGGAGATTAGCAGCACATGCAAAAAAAGGGATGAATAACATATTTATGATATGCCAAACTTAATGTCATGCAGCAACTTCTATTTAAATATTTTATTGTGATTATATAAATAAAGATATAAAATGCAATTTGAAGAGTGTAACCATGAAAGGTACACAGGATGTACCTTGCTCCTGTGTTCGCATGTGATCATGGAATCCATAACTGATCCTATTACCCTTTATGTAAATGTGTTATTAAAATACATTCTGTAGAGAGAAAATCCATATCTGGCTTTCCTTTAGCTTACTTTTTCTTAGCTACTATCTGTGGTTTGCCTTTAATGCACCCTATTAAAACAATGAACCTATAGAATTAAAGAAGAACTCTGGGTATATTAAACATGAACCCTTGCAGTGCACATTTTGGTTTATGGTATACAACACCCAATCATTAGTCCCACCTGGCTGCTAGACTGATGCTGGCTGCCTCCCTTTCCCAGGACTTCATCATGTTCATTCTCTTGCATTGGATGTGAGGACACAGCAGGACATTCTGACAGCCAGAGTGAAGGAGGAGAGAGGGGAGTGGTCTAAGGTTCAGGTGAGCATTTTTTTATTTATTTTAGGTCCCAGACCAAAACGAGCAGTTAACCCTTGCAGTACAGGGGTAGCCACACTGCAAGAGTTAATGATTAATATGCCTGGAGTTTTTCTTTGATAAGAACATATACTCTTAATAAGTGAGTTGCAGGGGACCCCATCAGTGTTTCTCACCTTGCTTGTGAGGAATAATCCACAGTACATGGTTTCAGATCTCTTCACAGAATTACAGTTTGAAATAAATGGCTCTATAATATTAGAACCAGCAGCTCTGGATGTAAAGTTGGCCCAGCAAATAAAAGAATTTCAACATTTTGAACCTAATCTAATTTGACCTGTATAGTGCTAACTTTCTTTCTAAAATATAGCTTGCCTATTCACATCTCCACTGGTCCACTTGTGGAAATTTTATTAGAGCAAAGTTTACAGAACTGAGTCAATGCTTTGCAAAAGTTGTACTAATACATCGTGGTTAATTAAAAAAAAAAAAAGCTTTTATCAATTTGATAAATGTAACTTTCTACAGAGTAGGTCCCATGTATGTTTTCAATTATGTATTGACATTAAGCTTTAGGTTACTTGTTAGATAATAGCTTGTATTACCACGCTATCACCCTCTGTCAATATACTGTAAAAGGTCACAGGTAATCCACTAACATGTTAAATAGCTAATATTTCTTGAATATGCATTTTATACTTGATGATTCTGCCTTTTCTACTACCACTATTTTTTACCTTGCCTGTAGACAAGAAATATGAACACTATAGAAGGTTTCATGATTGTTCCACATTGATATTGCTCAGCTTCATTAAAGTATATAAATCAGCACCACTGTCAACTCTACCATTAAGTATTCAATAAGACAAGGCTTAATGCAATTAATAGCAATTAAAATTATGCTTTTATTATGTCAGCTATCGTATTGTAAAGCTATAATTGCCTGTAAGGAATTCTGTACAGTATTTATCCTCTAAAGCTGTCCACTTTAAATGAAAAATGCCAAAAACATATCCCATATGGGTACCATTATCTTCTTGGTTTTTTTTTAAGGCATAATCTATCTTAAGCAACATATGCACATTAGACTAATTTGCTTTAATTAGTTTTTTTCCCCGGATCTTATAAAATGCAAGTTGCCTCATTCTTTCCTTTATTTTAGAGGCACATATGCTAAACTTTATTCATTAAATTCCCATTAAGAGGTTACCCTTTTAGTAGATATTGCAGCAGGACTTTTCCATTTGCAATTCTTATTCTCGCTTTATATTTGGAATATAGTTCTTATTGTATCATAATAACTGCATAATTACAATCACAATATGAGCAATATAAACTCAGCTAATTGATTGGCATCAACATCTAAGACAGAAGACATTGCTGATGCGGCTTTTGTCTGGACATGATTAATTAATGAACTGATTCGTGTAGCCACCCGTAAATCTTTCCAAACGCATTCATGGATAGCAGAACATAATACCAGTAATAGATCCTCAACCTCTTATGCACTGCAGCTACAGAGTTCTCTTGTACGTTTCTAGTAAGTTGAGACTGCTATTCAGCTTAAATAAAAACTATATCTATGTTGTACACAGGAGGCTGTTTTTTTGGCAGCAAATGCAATGTGCTAGCACAAAGCTGTGATCCTATGTAGAAATCAAAACATAAAAAATATCAAGCTTATTACATGTTTAAATGGCAATGATAACGTGCAGAGTGCATTAAGAACTTGTTCACACCAGCCCCATTGAGATGCATTTGGCAGCGTTGTCTGCAGTCCCAACGCAAAGTTAAGTTAAAAAAAAGCCTTGCTTTGTATAGGGCCTGTTCACACCAACATGCTGCGTTTATGTGTGTTGCTATAAAATGATGCAACCATTACACCATGTTGCAATACATAGAATTAACATAAACAGTAAAAAAAAAACACAATTCACATTGGACACCAACACACATGCTTTATCGGCTATATCTCCAACCTGGTCTCAAAGTATTACACGAACCATCCCCTACGCTCTTCACAAGACCTCCTGCTTTCCACTTCCCTCATCAACTCCTCCCATGCTTGCCTCCAAGACTTCACTAGAGTCTCTCCCATCCTATGGAACTCGCTACCCCAACCTAGTATTGGTATTGTTGCAGAGTATTTGAGTGAATACTCCAGAGCCGGCTTTGTTTCCAATCTGGAAGCTGGGCGGTGGGTTATGACCCTGATTGGCTGGGAAGGCGAATTCATGTGTTGCTAGGCAGCCTGGCTTCCTGACCAATCAGGAAGCCGGGCAGCATGCAATGACCCGCCCCCTCGGCTTCCTGATTGGTCAGGTAGCCAGGCTGCCTAGGAACAAGTGAAGACGGCTTCTTAGCCAATCAGGGAGATGGGAGGCGGGTCATGACCTGCCGCCTAGCTTCCTGATTGGCTGGGAAGCTGGCTTCACTTGTTGCTAGGCAACCTGGCTTGCTGATCATTCAGGAAGCCAAACGTCACGTCATGACTCGACACCCGGCTTCCTGCTTGGTCAGGAGGCCAGGCAGCTTTGGCAAGTGAAGCTGGTGTTCTTTCGCTAGAACACCAGCTTCACAGGCAAACCGGAAGACAGGGAACGGGTCATGACCCGCCGCCCGACTTCCTGATAAATCGGGGCACACGGCATCGGTATCGGCGAGTACCAAAATCTATATTGTGCTTGATACTGAAATGATATCAGTGCATCCCTAGTGTGAACTGGTTCCATTTACACCCATTTGTTTGTTGGTGCCCTTTAGTTAGCATCCATAATAAGAGCCATAGAATAAGATCTCAATGCAATGGAGCTGGTGTGAGTGGGGCCTAAGGCACAATGTTTAACTGCTTCCCGGCCAGTCATTGTCATTAAACGACCGGCCGGGAGCTTCTTGGATGCAAAAGGCCATCTGAAGATGGCCTGTTAGCCCCGCCCACTCGTATGTCGTACGGAGAGCACGAGATGGAAACTGTCAGAATTTGTAAACAGGCAACTATGCCTGTTCACGTACAAGAAATCCAGTGGCTATAGAGCCGCTGGATCGCTTGTATGAAGAAGTGGCGGTCAGTGCGCCTCCCTCCGATCTCCTCTCCGGTGTCAGAAAGCAGGAAGTGATGTATATTACATCACTTCCACAACCTGCTGTCACTCTCTGGCTTCAGAAGCTGGAGAGAAGCTGATGAAACAGATCTCTGCTTCATCAGCTTCTTTGGGGGTCCCTAGGTGACATTAGAGGCCTTAGAGACTCCAATGTCTCCATAAAGAGGACCTGTTGCATCCTCTTTGCTATTGCATATGGGGATTCTTATCCCCCTGTGTGATAACAATAAAGTTAAGTGAAAAAAAATTAAGTTGCAAAGAAAAAATGAATGCCACACATAAAAAAGTTAAAAAAAACACAGAAAATGTTTTAAAGTCCCCACTCACACATACACACATGCAAACATGCTTCGGGTGCTCATACATGCAAAACCGATTGCGCCCATTTCGCTGCACATGTTACATATTGCCACAAACGTCAGAGTGAGAGCAATAATTCTAGGGACATTATTCACTGATAACACTAAACTGATGAGCGGTAATAGCTTTTAAAGCATCGCCTATGGTCAATTTTGGGTATGGTATTTTTTTTGCAATTTTGGGGGTGCAGCAATTTTAAGGCTTGATATGTTTGGTGTCTATTTACCTGACGTGCCCCTGTCTTTTATATTTTACCAAAAAGTTGGGTAATAATAAATGTATTATAACAATGTAAAAAAATGTTTTTTTATATATATTTTCAATACTTTTTGCTTAATATAGTAAAAAATAAAATCCCCAGTGGGGATTAAATACCACCAAAAGAAAGATATATCTGTCCCCCCCAAAAATACATAAAATTAATTTCAGTACAGCGTTGCATGACTGAATAAATGTCAGTCAAAATACTGCAGTGCTGAATACTGAAAAATGGCCTGGCCAGAAAGGTGGTGTAAACACCTACAGGGTTTATTCACAAAATGGTAAAGAGTTTGAAGAAGACAGGAGAAGTGAACAATCTGGGACAAAATAGCGGATTTCAAAACATTCTCCAATTCAGCTCACTTTCCAGGTCAGCTATGTTGTCCTAGATTGTTCACTTTTCCTGCCTTCTCCAAACTCTTCACCCTTTAATGAATAACCCTGCTGGTCTTTAAGTGGTAAACCTAAATTGCAGCCAAACATTTATTTTTGTTTTAAGTGTTTGCCAGAACGAGGAAGGATTAGAACTTATGTTAAGCTTTTGTGGGGTCTGTGCCCCCATTACAGATATTTCCCTTCATCAATTGTTTTACCTATTGTGTTGTGTTTATCTGTGCTTGCCTATTGTGTTACCATGTCAAGAAGTAAGGAGAATACTGATAGCAATAAAATCACTTTTATTACTAGAGAAGGGAGCCTTTGTTGGGGGTTTGCTGTTTTATGTGCACCCTTTAAAGAGGGCCTCTTACTTTCTGTTGTATCTCTAGAATATTCAGTTATTGGAAATATTTCCAACAGAGGCACAGCTAGCAGTTAAAATCTAATAGTGTTTCTACGCCTATTTAGTCTACTCAAAATTACAAAAATGTTTTGCCTGGAGTTTAATTTTACTGACAAAATCAGACAAATCATTTTGTTAAATTTTGGAAAATTAATCCAGAGTTACAAGGAGGACAAAATAAACTTTGATGGATTAAGACACCAAAGACTGAGATGAACAATCCAACACAGCTTGAATGCAAGAACTAGACTTTGAAACGGCTGCATCCAATGTACATTTAAAAGAGTTCCCAGGTGATGGACTTCAAAGCCTGTTTCTGTTTCAAACCTCAGCTTACATTGCATGCGCTGAAGACAAAAATAGTATCACTTTGTTTTTACCCTGCTTCATAAGTGACATAAATCTTTTAGTCTGTCAGTGTGTACAGAAAATGGAAAACAAATAAAAATTGTTCACAAAAATGTGTGAGGATGTAGCAACTATAAGTTACTAATGTTATTACAAGACCATAGTTCATATTTTCTAGCACTTCTTTGTAAGATCCACTTTTATGGATAATTTAAATTCATTATAGTAATTAGAAGTGGCTAATTCCCCCTTTTTAATTTCTAAGACATAAAAACACTTTTATAAACCCCTTAGTACCTGTAACATGCAGACAAATAGGTTCAGATAGTTTTTTGTCAACATTATTTTTATAATAGTTTTCAAGTGAATATTTATTGAAATTATCTTTTAAAAATTCTAGTAGGAAAACAAGCCAATTAAAAATATGTATTTATTAATGGTATTGAAGTATGGTAATTATTTTGCCTATTATGGCAATACACATGCGGCAATATTCTTTTTAATACTCGACAATGTATAGGTGGTAAATACTTGCAAAAAGAAAAAAAAGATAATAATTATATCTGAAGTGAAATAATAAACATTTATTACCCTGTTTCTGCACAAGTCCACAACATTAACCAATTCATCACCAGGCATCATTTAAACCTGGATGCCAAAGCTAAATGTAGCTGTTTCAGTATGGATTGGTTAACTTCACAATAACTATTGTGACTAATTTGCCTACCAAAAAAATGTTAACATCTAATTTAGGGACATATATGGTTTTTTATTGGCACACTGTATTAATAATTGGTCACATTTTTATTATAAGCTGCCAAATGGACAACAATTTGAACAAATTCAGTTTTGCAGTTAAAAAACCTTGTTCACTTTTTTGTCCACTTCTATAAAAGGTTAGGATTTGGTTTCTATGTTCTTCCAGCTAACATCAGGCAGTTATTGGCAAAAGACCAAGTCTAAGATAATTTAAATTACTTTCTTTAAGCCATTTTACATCCTCATCACACTTTTAAAAACCACCAAATCCACCTTTATTTTGCCTTCCAACTAACTCCACAACATGTCACCAAAATTGTGAATTTCACCTAAATAACATGATTTAATCAAATCAAAAACAGAATGTCTTCAAGTAACCTTAAAAATGTATCCACACAAGGATCTGCTAGAAATCCAGCCCCAGAAATCAGTGCTACCACCAATCAACTGTTTTTTTAGAGCATACAGGCACACGCAGAACAGCTTAAAGCAGAACCACAGGTTTCCTGCCCTCACATTGAAGGCCCCCATTTAGTTTTTTTAAAAACACAGTATGCATACTTTTTTTGCAGTCTGGCAGTGCACTGATTTCCTTCCTCTACTTTTTCAGGTGGAAGTGAGTGGTTTGTCTTCCTGGACTGAATAGTGTGCATGTGCACATTGTTCAGTCCAGGAGTATTGAGAGCACAGACTGAGTGATATTATATGACCAGAGGGGGTATCATTGACAACCTGGGCCCACAGCAAGTGGGTTGGATGATGCTGACCATTGATCAACCTAGTAGAGAAGCAGCACTGGATTGGAGAGTGGTGAGGTTACGGGGTAAAGTGCGGTAGCTATTGAGTATTGCAGAGCAAGCCACTTTTTTATTTTGAGTGATGCTGAACAATGCTTTTTTTTAACATAGTAGAGATTAGTGTTTGGATATTAATTCAAGGCAAAAAGTAAATGTAGTGGGCAAGCTACTAATGCCAACCAGTAAAAACAGCAACTGTGAGAATGTTGCCCCAGTTTGCCCTAATATAAGTTCTGTGTAACCCCCTGCAAAATAAGCACACACAACTCCATAGCAGTAGGAGGTCAGTAGGAGCATAATTATGTAATTCTATAATTTGTAACTTCTCCTCTCTCTACTTCCTACATCATGAATACCTTTCAAAATTCCAAGGCACATTTTTTATATCAGGTACACTCTGCATTCTTGACTTTCACAAATGTTCAAAGGGAAGGTATGTACTGCCCTACTTATCATTGGCACTTTGCTTGATTTAGTCTTGGAGAAGCCCAGCTTATGGAACCAGTGGTTTGCCAGCATCCCACAGATCCAGTGGGGGAAGCAAACATACTACTTTCAATTACTCCTCTCCATGCATGTCCTCCAAATAGTGTATACTCATCTTTTGAGTGTGCTCTTTAAGCATCTGGGGCATCTTGACCCCTTCCATTGCTACCCAAGAGTAAAACAATTACAGGACCTGAATGTGATTTTCTTTTTAGCCTTTCCTAACTTTATAAACTTTTTTAAAACTTATTAGCAACATTGCAAGTAAACACTTTGATTCATTTCAATTTGAAAATTTTTAAAAAAAGTATTTTTCAGGTAATTGTTTTCGGAGATGCCTGTGTAAGAAACTTACCTTGTCCCGTCCCGGGATCGCGATCCTGGGCCGCGCATGCGCACTACGGGCCATAGCTGCTCCCTCCGTCGGGCCTTGGCTCCTCCTGGCGCAGGCGCAGGAGGCCTCTTAAGACGCTGCCAAACTAATCTTCGGCGTCTTACTGTTTGTAACAGTGAACGTCGAAGATTCACGCTCTGCAACCGCAGACCATTCAGGCGGACCCAGACGAGCACCGTTGTGCTTCCACACCGTGGGTGACCCTCACACTGCAGGAGTGCCCGACAGGCGATTGCTACCCGGATCCTCCAGAGCCGATGCATTGGGGACAGCTAGACTCCACCACAACTGCCCATAGGAGGTACCTTCTCCGCAGTTGCGATCCTAGGCCTGCATAGCAGAGTCGTTACAGCCTGATTTTGTATCTAGCAGTAATATACCAGAATTCAGCTGTGGAAATTACAGTAACAACAGATCTAAAAGCTAAGGTTTTTGCTTCCAAAAAAGCTTGTGTTCTTACTTTTGTGCAGTATCACACTGTATTATCTAAATAGTTTAATAAACTGTCAAAAGAGAGGGCACAAAAAACACTTCAAAACCACAGCTCCGCATTGCAGAGATGATGTAGTTTGTTATGCTGAAATAAAAATTACAGTGCCAGAAACACTGGCCAGACATATAGAACAGTGGCTGGAGAGCACTTATGCTTGATTGGGCTGCAGTGTAAGAGGGTGACAGATTAAGCTAGTTTTTATCATGAAATAATAATAAGGCAGATTTTATGTTTGATAGAAATTAAACCCAAAATGTCAACCCTAAAACACAAAACTATTTTTTTCAGAAACTATAAATATATATATATATATTAGGGTTGCACAGATACCAAGTACAGTACTCGGTACAAGTACGAGTACATCTGCTAGGAGGGCCCAGCAGCTTAACAGACACCACAATGTAGTCCTAAAAAGGACTTTTGAGTAATTCGCTGTGAGTACAAAGGGTGATACACAGTAGTATGTAATTCACTTCAATGCAATTCACAATAATGTTGCACAATACAGTGCAGTAAATATTGGGGTAGGGGGGACTGAACATCATGTAGCCCACTACACTGAAATACACTGCTATGTAACACAATACAGGACTGTATATGGCACTGTATAGCTATATATCACTATATAGCATTGTATAACAGCAACTATCCCCCCTGAAAAATCTGCCAGCTGTCCCTATTTACTCACATACACATTGACAAAAGGTTTATGGAAACCTTGGCTTTTATAGTTAGGGGGCTGTCACATTAAAAAAAATATTACCAGTCCTCCTTAACCACATGACTACAGTTCAAAAGCCAGGAATTGCATAATTGGTCATTGGCTGCTATGGTTTCAATCAACAATTACAGTGGTGCCAAAGTTCAGCTTCCATAAGGGTATAGATGTCACGACTTCACAGGTGGGCAGCACTTATGACAGTCAGGGTGTCTGAAGGTCTAGCAAACAGAAAACATAGAAAAAAAAGTATGCCTCTCTAGTGTAGAAGTCTTTAATAAGTGGACATGTAAAAAGCAAGAACTGTATTCACAAACAGCTGATAATAGAAAGCCTATGATTTTCAGAAATTAATCTGCACTGTGAGAACATCAGAGAGCAGTCAAATCAAGGGCATGCAGTTCTGGAGCGAACATCCTTCTCCTTGCATGTCAGACAAGGTTAACGCATTTCTGGGGCAACACCCCCTTCATTAGATATCAGACTTTTTACATTTCCACTTATTAAAGACTTCTACACTAGAGAGGTGCACGTTTTTCTATGTTTCCTTATTGGTTGCTATGGTGGTGAACAATCCCATTAGTTCACCATTTTTCCAAACTGTGAACAGGTAGATCTCAGGTTGAACACATGGTCAACCTGAACCTGAAGCTCATCCCTAATGCTTGCATTTATTTTCAGGCTTTTATCCTTCATTGTTAACTGGTTATCCTGTGAATGACACAGGATAACCATTGGCTACACAAATGGGTGGCTACACTCATTCTTCCACTATATCTGTTGAGGGAGCCTTGGTTGACAACCAGGCTGCTCTCTAAATTTAAACTACAAACAGGTCTTCCTCTTTTCATCTCCATTATATGGGGTGAATGGAATTAGTAGTTTACAGGAGATGACTTAAAAGGAACATAAGTTTGATTGTGGTTTAAGTTCAGCTCACAGAAAGTGAAAATAATACTGCTTTTCTGGCAAGAGCTACAGGTTTTTTCTGTACTTGCTGAAAATGTTGTTAACCTGCAAAATAAAAACAAATGCAGCAAGAATTGGTATGGTCAAGGTATTAAATGTTTTCTATATTAGATATCCTTTAATTATGAAAAAGAGGAAACCAATTGAATTCAAATGGATGTTTCTCTTTAAATTGCAAAATATAATGGTGAGTGAAATGACAAGTCTTACATTAGGAGCATGATCATACTATTGACAATTCGCATACTATAAATCTGTAAATGTTCTATAAATCTGTACTGTAAATGTTCCTGTGCTGCATGTGATAACATCATCACTAGCCATAACCAGATGTGTGGTTATGGAATGGTTCTCTAGAGGACACTCTGTTATTATCATCACTCTAGTGGCAGAAGAATTTTAAATTAGTAGAACACAACTAATGGCACTGAGGGTGGGGCCACCTGGCTCTGCAGAAAGGTAGAAAGAAAATTCATAGCATAACTTAGTCCCAGTGCTGCTGACTTAGCTATACAGGTAGCCTACCTCAACTAACTGCAGTCACTATATATGAAAGAGAAACATAAATATATAACATAATATATTCAAATCTTAAAAAGAAATATATATTAAAAAATAATGCTGCACAATTGACTATCACATATAAATGATACTAGCTAAAAAAATAATTTGTGTTGATTTCCAGCTCTGATCCTAAACACATAGCAATATGTGTTTAGGATTACCTTTTTAAAAATGAGTGTTCGGAAAATAATTTTTTAAACCTGTTAACGGGCATGTTTCTTCAAAAATCCAATTTTACACCACAGTTTTTATATACTGAACTACTATAAACGGTGTGTAGAATATAGGACCAGATAGAGAATTGGTATGGTAGTGTCCAGTTCAGTTTTACACAATATGTCACTTCCATGTGACTGGAAAAATATTGTATGTTCCTGCTTTCCCCCACACAAAACCACACCCATACATAAAACAACATGCCATATCAGTGTTTTAGAATTGGACAATCACATGAATAAAAACAATTCAGATTTTTCAACTTTGGCAGTCTGGATGTAAAAAATATAATTGTCTATACACTTTTTGGTCAGAATTTGCTAATTAAAACTTTTTTTTTATAAGGTGTCCTATTACTTTGTGATTTGGACAGCAGAGCCATGGTTCATATTTTACACGTTGAAGATGTGGTGAGATTTTTTCTCTTTACTCACTACCAATGCAGGAATAATGCATAATCACTTTATCTTGAGATCTGAGAACACTGAGATTATTAATTTATCTGAATGAGTAGTGATCCTGTTTGCTATCCATCTGCACAGGACCAGCATAGATCAAATTTTTACCAAACAAAATGTGCCACGCTACAATTTAAATACCATAAATAAATAAATACATAAATAAATACATACAAAAATTCTTATCAAATGTATACAATGTGCAACAGTAACCAGTACAACAGTCATACAAAGTATCTGAAGACTATATAGTGCATAAAACAATTGTGAAACAGTCTCAAAGAAGTCTTATTATGTGCATGTCCTTTTTACGAGAAATCAGTGCATCCAGTGCTCTTGCCAACACAAGTGGAAATAAAATTAAGTGCACTAAATCTTCAAGCAGCGTATCCACCACTGTAGAACGTGAAACTTTGTTTATCCCCAAATGGAAAGCAGCTTACCTTATGCCCAAACCCTCATGCTAGGTTTGAGAACGCTGTTCCCCTTTTGATGAGGTGGAGATCTACCCTCAGTGGGTTCCACTATCCAAAGCTCATTCCTTTTTCCTGTCCCTCCAACAGTGTCCTCATAGCACAGTGTTAATATGTTGTGATCACTCAAACATAAAACAGAATGTAGACTGTAGTGCTCAATGGGTTTGGATACTTTTTGATTCCTCTAGTAAAACAACTACTCACATGAACAATTAATACAATCTGACTGAATAACAGAAAAGAACCAGAAAAGAATGGTCCAGCAATACTAGGATGCCCCTCCCACATCACCATGACTTCATCAGGGTCATAGGGTCTGGGACACACAGGTACGTATACATCCATTTCACTGAAGTACCCGCATAGCTGCTGTCACCATCCCTTTTGACTATGAGCCAATTAATTCTAATTGATTAGAGGAATACATTTTTGTATATGAATACATGTGTTTTTGTATGTATAATGCTATAACATAACTGGATCCTATCATTGTTTATGTTTTAATCAGTAATATTCACATTTTTGTATCAATTAGATAATTTATGTTTACATTGTAAATTTTATTGAGTGTTCAACCGAATAATAGTTGGATTTAAATTACATATCAACAATTTTAATAGAAACACTTCACCCTAAGAAATATTTTACCAATTGAAGACGGAGTTAGACGACTGCTACCTCTTACAATGAAAAGCATGGAGAAAAATAAGAAAACATATTTGAAAAGCCCATGTACTATCAAATGCTCAATAAATGTTAATAAAGGTCAATGCAGTTTAGTATTTTGCAAATCTCTGGTGAATAAAAGTCTCATAACTTGCTAATAATGTTGAGCAAGCAAGAGCTTCTTCATAGAAACCTCCCAAGAGTTTAATTGTTCATATTTGCCAATGAATGATTCAGTCATCTCCAAGGAGAGATATCGCTCCAGATTACTTCATTAATATGCTCTCTGCTACAGTTGCTATACAAGAAAAAGCCAACATTCAATGTTTGCAATTAGAGCAAGTCACAGTAAATAAGTCTACAAGCTTGTAAATGCACAATCATTTATCACATTGTCCTGAAACACATCAATGTAGGTATGCACTACACAATGTGTATCAAACGTCATTAAGTGCTCTTGTTGTAAAATACTAAAGAACGATACAGGAATGGACTTAATTGGTTCCAGATGTTTACTTCAGCATATATTTCACTTATGGATGTAAGTAATGTATTATTTGTTTTAAAGATAATCTTGCATGCAAAAAACCTCACAACTACTGCAGGCATACATTGCAGGCACCTAATGTTGCCTATACATAGCTGTAGCAGCCTCTGAACCTTGCTGTCATGGCTGAATCACCAAGTGTTCTGACATGAAAGACTACAACACTTCCGGGTAATCTCAGCTTCCCATTAAATGTGGTCCCTGCACATTCTTATTGGCCCACTACTATGATGGGAAACTGCACTGGCCAATAAAATTGTGAAACAGACAAAAAGGGGCAGGCAGGCTTCAATACTGTCAGGAGGTACCTGATAGAACGGCCTGACATTCAGTTATGACAAGAATGTTCAGAACCCTCCTCCTTCTGATTAGTGAAAGAACCTCTAGATGCCTGCACCTTATACATGCAGCAGTTTTGTTTTGGGTTTTTTTCATCACAGAATCTCTTTAAGGCTGACCTTGCTCTAAAATGTACTTAGGGCCCCTTCCCATGCCTAAATACAGCACTAAAATGAACTGAAAAAACCTATGGGGAAAAAAATTAGTTAACATACTGTGGGGGTATATATTTTTTCGAGGGGTTGGGATAGCCACCAGTGCTTCTCTGTCCCTCCAGGGCTTTAAGAGGTTGACATGATAGATTTGCTCGGGTTTCCTTCTCCCTGGCTGGTGAACTTTATAGTTTACTTCGCCTCTTCTTTCAATTACTTCGTAGGGGCCTTGCCATTTTGCCAGGAATTTACGCTCAACTGTTGGGACTAGCACTAGGACTTTATCCCCGGGGTTAAAGCTACGTACTTTGGCGCCCCGATTATAAACCCTTCTCTGTGCTTCCTGGGCTTGCTCCATATGTTCCCGTACCAGGGGCATGACAGCTGCAATTCTGTCCTGCATCATCGAGATATGCTCGATGACACTCCTATAAGGGGTGGTCTCACCCTCCCAGGTTTCCTTAGCAATATCTAGAAGGCCTCTGGGATGCCTGCCATACAATAGTTCAAAAGGGGAGTATCCTGTGGATGCCTGAGGCACCTCCCGGATAGCAAACATGACATATGGCAATAAGAAATCCCAATTCTTCCCATCTTTGTCCACCATCTTTTTTAACATACTCTTAAGCGTCTTATTAAATCTCTCCACCAGTCCATCAGTTTGGGGGTGGTAGACAGACGTGCGCAAGTGTGAGATTTTGAACAGCCTACATAATTCCTTAGTCACTCTAGACATAAATGGTGTGCCCTGATCCCTTAAAATTTCCCTTGCAATACCCACGCGACGAAACACCTGAACAAGCTCCTTGGCAATAGTTTTAGCTGAGGTGTTGTGCAAGGGTATGGCTTCAGGATACCGCGTAGCATAGTCCAGTATTACTAGTATATGCTGGTGACCTCGGGCCGACTTAACCACTGGACCCACCAGATCCATGCCAATTCTTTCAAAGGGGACCTCAATAATCGGCAAAGGTACCAGCGGACTACAAAAATGGGGAGAAGGTGCCGAATACTGACACTCTGGGCATGACTCACAATATGCCTTTACCTCTGCATGTAAACCCGGCCAAAAGAATCTCTGGCTTATTCTCTCCTTAGTTTTTTCTATACCCAGGTGTCCACCCATTATATGACCATGAGCCAGATCCAACACCATCCTGCCCTATGGTTTTGGGACTACTAGTTGTTCCACCACATCCTCCCCTTGCTTTACCACCTGATACAGCAAATAATTTATTTACGCCATCTAGGGGAAGGACAGTCTTACATCAGGATCAATGGGTTTCCCATCTATCATTGTTATGTTTTCCCTGGCTCTAGTCAGTGTGGAGTCTTTTATTTGTTCTGTAAGGAAATCATTCTTCCTGACTTCTAAGTCAGGCATATCATTTGGTCCACTTGCAGCACTAGAGCCAGGCACAACATACTGTTCATTAGTCACAATCTCTGGGTCAGGCTCCGCCTCCTCCTGCTCCCCAGCCATTACAGAAAGAGGGAAAGGCATACCACCTTCATTAGACACACCCACAATATGCTCTTCCATGTTATAGTCAAAAGGTTCCAGACTAAGTTCCCTGGGTTCACCTGTAGGGGGAGCACAATCCACCTGAACCTTTTTATTTTCCCAAAGTCTCCAAAACTGTGGAAAATCCCTCCCCACTATAGCTTCATGAAGCAGGGAGGGTACTACACCAACAGAATGTGTCACAGAGCCCCATGGGGTATCAATGTCCACTACAGCAGTCTGGTAATCATGTGTGTCACCATGTATACAAATAACCCCAATAGTGCTAGGGTGGTACCTGCTGAGGCTGAGAAAGTCGGCTCTGACCAGAGTTACCACGCTACCAGAATCTAGCAGAGCTGTAACTGGCTTTCCGTCAACTGAAATAACACACATCTGCCTCTCAATACGTTCCTGACATGATGCAGTACACACCACTTGTGCAAAGAAAGACATGCGTTTTCTTAACATAGCATAATCACATTGCATAGGTTCATCCGTCAATGGACAATTAGCAGCAATATGTCCTAACCCATGGCAACGAAAGCATTTTATGGGTTCTGCACCCAGTCCTTTATATGGCCTCATGGTCCTTCCTGACCTACCAGGCCAGTCTCTAGGCCCAGAGCCTTTAGTCTCTCCAGTTTCAGAAAATTTCTTATAATTTTCTCCCGTGCCCTTAACCCCTGGTACAGGCTTACCAGGTCCTCTGGGCAGGTATCCCCTGGGTGAGACGGGAAGCTCAAGCACGGGGGGACTTAGCAGGTCTGTCGCAGTGGTGTATCGCTCTACCATGTCCACTAGCTGGGTAGCAGTTTTGGGGTCTCCGTGGCTGACCCATTTCCTTAGGGTGGGAGGGAGAGCCCGCAAATATCGGTCCATCACCACACGCTCCACTATATCCGATGGCGACAATGTCTCAGGTTGGAGCCACTTCCTGGTAAGGTGTATCAGATCAAACATTTGGGACCTTGGGGGCTTTTCAGCCTTATAGGTCCACCGATACACCTGCTGGGCATGGACCGCCGTGGTAACACCCTGTCTTGCCAGGATTTCAGCCTTAAGTACATCATAATCCTGAGCAGCCTCAGGTTCCAAGTCGTGGTTGGCTTTTTGGGGTTCACCTGATATTTTTCTCTCTGAAATAATCCAACATGTAGCTCTCTCAGAAGGCTGTCTGAGTCCCAGGCCAGAGCAAAACCATGTCTCAGCCTTCCCCTTTTATCTCACCTGGGCAAGCACTCATAAAGCAATCAACTATCCAGGTGAGACACAAAGCCCGAGCTGGACTATCCAGACCCAAAGTCAAAGCTGGATAGTCTTAGTGAGGGTTCCGCTATTCCTGCACATAGGATAGAAAGCGAAGGGAAACATACCGCCCCTCAATGATGTCCCCTCTCCTTATGTCACAATACTTATTTTACCTTTACTTTTGTCTGCGGACACCTAGGTAAGGGTAACATTATCATCCTTCTTGTGAGATCCAAGGGAATCCTGAATCGTGCAAAAGAATGCCTTTGTACTATGACAAAGTACATTATGACTACTTCCCCAGGATTTCTTTAAAGGGATGGTGATGTCACCCCTGCAGTACAAAAACCAGTAGTAAATGTATTAACTAACACTTTTCCCTCTGACAGTTTCTTTTTTATTTTAGTGCAGCTTTAGCAAGGGGGCCCTTTGTAAACATGTACACCTTGCTTGTAGAGCAAGGTCCTCTTTAAATATATTCCCACCGTTAACAATAAAGAAGAATAGATCCCTGGACCATATTTTCTAGCTAAAACCATTTTCAAAAGCAGGGAGTGGGAATGATATTGGATAACCAATTGGATTCACCATGTATAAATGCATAAATGGTCCATATAGTGAGCTTGGTGCTAAATTATTAACGTTAAGGTCACTGCAAAGGACAAGGGGGCACTCTTTGCGTCTGGAGGAAAAGAGGTTTAACCTTTGCAAACGGAAATATTCTTCACAGTTAGAGCTGTAAAAATGTGGAATAGACTCAGGAGCCAGTTCTAGCTAGCTCAGTTAATTGTTTTAAAAAAAACATCTGGATGTATGCTTAAGTGCACAGAATATTACTGGATATTGAGTTCTTATAGGTATATAAGATCAAAAATCTGGAAGGTGCAGAATTACAAAATCTTCGGTAGGTTCCCAAGCAGTTCCCATATATTTAGTTCAACTATCTATTTAGGTGAATTTCATATAAAATTGATTTTAGGTAACAAAAATGCATGCAAATATGCATTACAACAAATATCACATCAATGTTGTTGGGAACAATACTTAGTCCTTACTTTTTGTATATATAATTAATTATTATTCTTTATTGATATATTTCCTTCTTTGGTTACAACCCAGTTCACTGTGTAAATACTTTACCTTTGGAATTAGATCTTTTTCAATGTCTATACTACAGATTCTCAGATCAGTCAATATATGGTGCTTATTGTCACATAGCAGATGGTGACTTGTTAGTAATGTTAGTAAAAGCAGCAGGACCTTCCTTGTTTGATGCATGGAATAATGTGAAATACATTCTTGGAGGAAATTTTGACTTTTATTGTAAGTCTTCTGAATTTTCTGTATTGAACCTAGCGATAGGTGGGATAACATTTGATTTATCCTTCTCTGCTGCATAGCTGACAATTTGTTTTAGATATATTTTCTGTAAGCACCACAGCAAGACCTTAGTATTGGGAGTTGTAGGTGAAAAACATTCACTGAACTTTACAAAACCTCCATTTTACTCCATGTATATGTTATAACATAACTACATATAATTCAAAGATTTGTATGCTAGTCTTCACAGCATGCCCATCAAATATCTATTATACCAGTCACACAGTCTTAATAATATGTTGGCATAAAAACCCGACGGCCGGAACGTGGACTTCCAGGGGCCGGGCGGTAATTTATTTTCTACATTTAAATGTAGAATAGGAGAAATCACTTGTTTCTTTACAAGTGTCATCAAGAACACTTGTAATTCGTGTTGTTTCTGTTCTCTGTTTATGTACCTATGTATCGTACAAGGATGTTTATGTGCAAAATCTTTCAATAAAAACAATTTCTGTAAAAAAAGAACACTTGTAATAAGACTGCTGGTCCGTCCTCCCCCTGCCGCCCCCCTCCCTCCCCTGCACCTACCTCTCTCCAT
>NW_017306328.1:2026081-2029121 GCF_000935625.1 Nanorana parkeri | reverse complement strand
AACCATTATAATTAAAAACAATAAGATAAAAAATTATAAATAAAAAAAGTAAAAGATGACAAGATAAATAAAAATTTAAAAAGTAAAAGTTGGCATTGCCGAACCCAGCCTTGGGGCGGCAGGGAGGGTAAAGCCGGTCCTGCATATCATTGAAGTACAGTATATAAAAGTGATAACAAGGTGAAAAAGCTTTTAAGCTATTGCAAATGCTGATTAAATCACTTACAATGGATGTTGCTTTTTGATGTTTTAGCTTACTGCAGAATCAGCTGGTCTCCAGAGCACTGGCGATGATATCCTGTTTTACGGTGGCTCCTTTCCTTTGCATGGTCCTATGGAGCCACCCTTGTGTGTGCTAGCAAACTGTGGGTGCCAGCAAGGCAAGCAACACCCCTCCCCCTGCTCTCTGCTCTTTCTGCCTCTTTCCTCTGTCCTCTTTCCTCCCTTCTCCAAGTTAGTAGATAGATGGCTGCTGGAGGCTTCTCTATTCCCTGTGACCTCTTACTCAATAGAAAGTTCAGGGAAGTATAGCTGAGAGAGCTGGAGCTGTTCAGAAACATGCTGACTGTAAATGCTTGTGCAAAAATGTAAATCAATGCTTTGCTAAGCAAAGTATATTTGTTTGATCTGGATTCATTCATTCTGTAAGTCTGGCCAAAATATTTCTTAGCTTTGCATTTAGGAGGGAAGGATTGGAATACCTTTTGGGGGTCTGTTAGAGAAATTTACCCTCAGTTACTCTTGTGGTGACAACACCTTCACCAGACATAAAGTTAAGAAAAATCAACAGCTACTGCTTTAAAAAGTTGACAGGGGTTCAAGCATTTCCCTATGCTACTAAAACGAAATGAGGGGAATTGATCTAAACTGGAGCAGAAAGAATCTGGAGCAGTTGCCCATGGCAGCCAATCAGCTTCTATCTTTAGTTTGGCCAGTTAAGATTTAAAAATTAAAGAGAGAAGCTGATTGGTTGCCATGGGCAACTGCTCCAGATTTTGTCTTCTCCAGTTTTGATAAATCCCATCAATGTAGTTTTGTGTTGCTGTTGGAGATTCTCTCTCACTTCCTGGTCTTGTAAATGTGTTATCATTGTGACATGAGGGAAATCACTCTAATGGAGCTCTTAACAGCAGTCAAAACTAAACAGGCACTTTAAAAATAAAATAAAACATTTGTTTTTTTCTGTTTTGATAACTATCAGTTTTGAAAAAAAAATAGTTTTACTGTCAAAAAAAGTATAAATTTTATTGTGTAAGTTGTCCCTTTTAAAATTACACTAAAATCATGTTTCACATGATTTTCATAATTGCACAAGTTATTTCGAAGTATAAAAAGGTTTTTTTTTCGTTTTGTGCATTTTCTTGTTATATAATACTGAAAAAGTAACAAACAAAACAAATAAAAACCAAAAAAGTAAAAACATAGCATTAAAATAGTCATGAGAAAAAAATAGCTAATGGTGAAAGGGGAAGAAGGAATTAATTATGGCTGATAAGTGTTAACTAAGAGTTAAAATATGGTTAAATAGGAATACATTTTATTGAAAAAAAGTAAGATTTATTTAACGGATGTCATATACTACAATGAAACAATATGTTGATTCATTGTATGTACTTAATAACATTTGCAGATTATCTGCAAGTGTCATTTTAACGCAGAAGTGGCTTCATTTTGACAACTGTTCCTGCTGTGCAATAAAAGTAATTACCATTTGTCATTTTGACAGCCGGTAATTGCTGCTAATAGCGGCAGGGGGTGTGGCACCAGTGGAGGAGCTGGATATAAGGGATGCCTCCTAAAAACTTTAGTGAAGTTCTTTTAAGACAAATCTCTTGTGTTCAAAATCCTCAAGTGGTTAAACAGAGGGGCAAACAAATAGCGAGAAACATGTGAATGATAGCTTAAAGCTATACCTGCTGGTTCACAAGAAAATATAAAACAGCAATATGCAATATCTCATCTTACCTCACTACTAAAAAAAATAGCCATAAATAATCGAAAAACATAATTAAAGAACACTATATATATTTCCTTTAACAGTTTTGTACAGTCCACAGAAAACTTCTATTTTTTTTTAAATGTAACCTTTGTCTTCTAAACATCTGCTAGTGGAAAGAAAAAACATGTATTAATCTGCTGCTTTAAAAAAAAAAAAATCTGCTGCTATAAATTGATGAGGATGAGAGAAGAAAACTTCATGCCAAAACTTAATCTTATGACACATGCATTTTAGGATCAAATGCTGATGATTATGTGTCTGACTGGATGTAGAAACATGGTGATGAGGAAGATAAATCAGAGGATGTACTTGGCTTTGTGTGAAGACAGATGCTGAAAAGCATGCCTTGCAATCATTTTACAGTGTAGAAGGATTTTGCTTGATGGCACTGCCTTCCATGATTGGCTTTGGGATTGGCTTTGGGACAGGACAGTAAGTGCTACTTTTGGGACAGGACAGTAAATGCTACAGTAAACATGTGGATCATTTGAATGGCTGCAAGGCATAGAGAAGATCTTCAGATGTCACTGAACATTTGCAGACTGCCATAGCTCTCTCACAATCGCACCAGCCCTTTCTAGTTTGCACCTCAAACTAGTCAAACTGACTTGCTCAATTGTGATACATAAACCTTACATATTTACTTAATTACATGTATTTGTGACTTTGTGTGTATATACAGTATATACTATGGGGTCTATTCACAAAGCTGCCGAGGGCAGCCGAGTGAATGACCGATCAGAAGTGAAGTGAGCCGAACACTGTTTGGCTATTCACTTCAGGCTGGTACGGCTGATTTCAGCCGTATATCGGCTGAAATCAGCCGTACATCGGCTTGCTTCGTGTGGCTTCGAAACAGCCGAACATGCTCAGCATTTGCAATATGCAATAGTAAACTAGCATTGTTCCCGCCCTCTGCTGGTGGACCTGGTGAGGAACTGCAAAAGAGGGCGGGTACAATGCTAGTTTACTATTGGCTATTGCAATAGAAATAGCCAATAGTAATGTCCCAATGCTTTTGAATGGGACTTTTTTTTTTTT
>NW_017306328.1:1956263-2022996 GCF_000935625.1 Nanorana parkeri | reverse complement strand
GACACGGGGGGGGGGGTGAAGGAGGATACATCCATTATGTTACTTCCTCAATACAATCTGTTGTCACTGTACATAATACAGAGTGAGTCATATGCAAAAAGGGATACTATTTTAATATAGCTGCCCTGTAAAACTCTACCCCCTTGGCCTACTAGTGCTGTCTTGTGTTTTTCCTGTGTCCATATTTTGTGCTTGGTAATTGTCATTAAGGGTTGGGGGGGGGGGAAGAGGATACATCCATTATGTTACTTCCTCAATACAATCTGTTGTCACTGTACATAATACAGAGTGAGTCATATGCAAAAAGGGATACTATTTTAATATAGCTGCCCTGTAAAACTCTACCCCCTTGGCCTACTAGTGCTGTCTTGTGTTTTTCCTGTGTCCATATTTTGTGCTTGGTAATTGTCATTAAGGGTAGAAGAGAGCTCATGAATGCTTTACAGCAGGTGTGGGAACTAGTCCAGAGCATGAGAATGCATAGCAAGATCTGCCCAACAGGCATGGTGATTTATTCTGAGGACCTTCTGGGAGGTAAATGACTGAATGTCCCACCATTCCAACCTGTGTTCTTTTATGTTACAATAACAACTACGCAGCATTTTTACTAACATCACTGGAGCTAATATTAATAAGACTTCAAACACAAACAAAAAATATGTTTTATCTATTTACCTATAGAAAGGGAGAAGTAAGGATACATTCATATTAATTTGTTCAATGAAAAAGTGCAAAGAACAATAATGGTGTGCTAAATTACACATTGCAGGCAACCAGTCAGATTTTAGTTTACTACATCTTATTGTATTCAAATGTTTTTGAATTGGTTTCTATAGGTTATTGTCCTTTGCAAATCACTACTGTAGTTCTTATTGTGTACTGAATATGCTTATTATAAACAGTGGTTTCTTCCTTTATATTTTGAGCAGTGACTGAATCAGATTTCATGCATGCTTTCTCTTTGCAACCTGAATCCTTTATACTATGGCACCCTGCAGTTTATTATATATGTTAGCTCCTAAAGGGAATAGTTTAACATATGAGAATCTTCTTATCTTTTTGTGTCACTCATGAATTTCTTGTTTCTTTCTATTTTTGCCATTTTATTTAAGACTTCTGAAAAGTGCATCACATCAAGAGCTCCAAGATATTGATGTACTTCTTCAAGGATAACAATTTGTAATTCTTAATCTGAGGCAGATACACACACTGACCTGATACTACTGTTCATCTAGTCACTTATCAGTCAGCATGAGCTCCTTCATCAGACATTCCTATATAAATTGCCCTACTAGTAGCGACAATGTTTAATACGGCAGAGATAATGTCAAAAATCAAAGAAAAGAGAAATTACTATGTAATACTATGAGTTGTCATGGAGACAACACAAATAAGATTAAAAGTTTGTGAGTTTTCAATATGGATTTGAGATTGAAGAGCACCAAATAAATAACAAAGGTGAAAAAGTCAAAAATACAATTTTATTGTGTAAAAAATGTATGTGAAGAGTCCAGTAAAACTAAATATCACATTGTTACATATAAAGGATACATTTGTTTTGAAAATGTGGCACAATGTATCACATAGTTTGCATCTTATTTCCAAGTAGTCAGTTGTGAGCACAGAGATCTATGATGGTTTGGAGGTAGGTCCAGATGATAAATAACTATTTTTTATAACTAATTTGACCTTTTTGGCCATCTAACGCCTGTAGCTGATAAAGAAAGCAGCTAAGCTTTGCGGTAAATTACAAAGTGAAAACAATGCAAATTGTACAATTTGGTGTATGTCAAAACCTGTACTTGCCCTTGAACATGTGTGAGACCCTGTCATGGAGAATCATGGCCATCTCAGACACATGCACAAGGTAGCTTTTGGTACAGCCATTATTCTTTATTGTTTTCAAATTAAACGTTATAGGCTTCAGAGTATGCCAGAGGAGGAGATTGTAATTCTTGGGCCTGGGAAGGCCAGTTAGTGAGGAACCTCTGAATGACCCTGCTTTCACTTACTGTAAATATATAGTTGTTTATACATTTTATGTTGTGCTATCTCTTTTAGGAAGCTCACAATGTTCTTTGGTAAAACACTCCTGTATTACAAGCTTTTCTAAAATGATTTTCCATAAATATAAAAAAATATATTACAATCAGTTTGAGTCTACCACAGATCCAAAAAAACTTGCTTGTGTGGGTAGGGTTGCACAAGTTGTAATTGTTGTTACTCGTAGGCGTGTTATAAAAAGGATGTTGTATGTGTAGTGTGAATGTTGAAATGCTTCCATTTTAGTCCAACTAGTGTAGAGGAAATGCAAAGCCTGAAATCATGTTATGTTCCTGAATTGTTAGGGTAAAGTAATGTGTGTAATATATATCTACAAATTAGCATCTTGCAGTGATGTCCAACAAACACTCCACCATCTATCTGCAGAATGAGATGATAGACACCACACTGGCCAGCCCACTGTAGACTCCCTCAGCAAGCTAAAGTGGCAAAGAATGTGTGCATAGGCTAAACAGTCATAGGGAGATACGGACAGAGTTACATAGTTTGTGTGTGTTTGTGTGTTGCTATTGACTTCCATACCCCTGTATATTTGGAAACTGATACTCATCTAAATATTTTTGAAAATATCTACACTTTCAGCTGATACCACTATCTGTGTAAGAGAGTTTCACATTTTTACTGTTCTGACAAAAAAATGTACGCAATTTAAGATTAAACCTTTCAACTTCATGTTGTGACCAGGTGTCTTCTTCAGAGTCAAATTAAACAGTTTATTCCTAAAACTCCAGTCCCCATTGAAACATTTGTATATTGCAGTCATATCCCTTCTTACATGCCTCTTCTCCAAGGGAGAACAAGTTCAATTTCTGTAATACTTTTTCATATCTTAGGACCTCCATCCTCTTTATTAAATTTGTTACCCTTCCATGAACTCTCTCCGGTTCAACAACATCCTCTCCGAGGACTGGTAACAAAAACTAAGCCATATATTCAAGGTGAGGCTGAACCAGTGTTTTGTAAAGTGGTAGATTTACAGTACATCTTTACATCTGTTATCTCTTGAGTAAATGTATTATTAAAAGCATACTACCTGGCTTTGCTAGCTGCAGCTTGGCATTGCATGCCAAGTATGTGGTCTACCAGAACCCCCAGATCTTTCTCCATCCCTGATTTCCCCAAAGGAGAACCTCCATATGAGCATCCTGCATTCATATTTTTTTTAACTCCCAATTGCAAAACTTTTAACTTTTTTCAGTATTGAATCATGTAGCTGCCCACTTGTAATGTCTTCTTGTAGTTATTCTATATCCTGTTGTGAAGTTATTGCCCTACATAGCTTGGCATTATCCACAAACACTGAGATTGAGCGATTCATTCCAACCTCTATATACTTTGTTAAACAAGATAAACAGAACCTGCAACCAGATTTGTACCCATGTACCTACAATTTCTTCAATACCAATAAACCTTAATTTGAAAATTAAGTGTTTGTGTGTACTGTATTGCAGGTTTTATCAAAATATAGATAAACTGTGTCCTTTGATCTTCCTGTGTCTAAATTACTACTCACTTCCTCATAGAATGTTAATAGGTTGGTCTGACATGAATGGTTCTTTATACATCCATTCAGGTTATTACTTGATAATTAATACTATTAATACATAGTTAATACAATGATACCATTGTCACTGGGAGATTTTTTAAATATGGGTTTCTTACTATTCCTTCCAATATCTTGCATACTATTTATTTAAGGATGAAGGGCCTGCAGTTACCTGGAATAAATCACAATTCTTTTTGTTTTTTTGCTAATCAGTCAGAGCCATTCCAGTCATTAAGGTGTCATCAAAAATATAGAACAATGGTCTGGCTATAAATTAACTTAGCTCTTAAAGGACTTTCTCTTTTGAGTATAAATGTTATTACTCCCAGGGTCACTGTTACAAAAATGTTCTCTAATTTCCACGTCTGCAAACAGCTTTGTGTTATTTTTCAAGTTGAGGCTTCCACCATTTGATCCATGAACTGTTCCTGCAATAAGTACAAGAAGTGATGAACCTTAGTTGAGTGTGTGGTTTTATGCCCAATCATTATCTGGATACCTAAAGGCTGCAAATAATAACATAGCACCAACAGACTGCAGGACACTTGCAGGTGATGGGTGGTTACCAGCGATTGCCCATCTGCTTGAAGTGAGTGGGTGAATCAAGGTTGTAGCATGCTGCAGAAACAGATTGAGTTGACAAGGAGGGTGGGACTGTCAATGGAGCTAGAAAGACCAATCAGAAAGCACCATCTGCTGAAGTAACACCAACAGAGAGCAGGCCAGTGGTGCATATTAAGGAGAACATTTAAATTGATAGGCACAGAAAATTGCTTTTATTGTATTACATTTTTCTAGGCCAGTGAAATACTTCTGGGCATGAGGCACAGTTTGTACATTCTGTATGTCTCCCACAATGCAGTGCTTAGTGTCTGAGTAGCCAAGCAATGCACCTAAGCATATTCAAGCATCATCAAGTTGTAGGTGGGGTGTTGTGTGCCAAGCACTATACAGATACATACTTTCACAAAATTAGTACCTACAACATATAATGAGGGGGGGGGGGCAGATGAGGGCCAGCAGGGGATTTTGACAGTGAGAAAACACTATTAAATTGTATAAAAGGTTGATCATTTTTTACCTTAATGCATTGTCTGCATTAAGGTAAAAAACGATCAGTACCTTTTTTTGTTCCCTGGCCCCCCTACACCTGTCAGCAATTTCACCTCCACCGGTCCTTGAAGCAATCCTTCCATTCCCTGAACTTCCTGGTTGTGGTTAGGGGATACTGAGTGAGGGCAGAGAAGCTATAGGCTTCTTTTGCCATTAATCACCCTTTAGGGAGGAGAGGAGGGGCATGGCCTGCTGCAGGGCTGTGTGTCTATGGATGCGCACGGGTGCCTACACATCAGCCGCTTAGCTGATGGTGGCACGTGTGCAGAGGATAGAGAGAATAGAAAAAGAAAATAACATTTTACATTTAATGATCAGACAATTTACAAATGTTTAATTCTTACTCATAAAATTAATGAGGAACTCCAAGAATTAACATAATTAACTTTTACTACCCCCACACTGCAAGGGTAAACTGTTTGTTTTTGTTTAGGGGCAGGATTAATGAAGATATACTCACCTGCTCATCAATCCCATCAGGCTGCTAGACCAGTCCCCATAGCCTCTTCTCGCTTGAATTCTAGAAGCCTAAGGACCACTGATGTCATCATGTCTAATCACCTGCGTTAGATGTGAGGATGCTGAGGCACATACCACAGCTAGAGTGGAGGGGGAAAGAGGTGAGCACTGACTGCCGTAGGACCAAGGATCAGGTGAGTATATCTTCTGCATTTTGGCGCCTAGACCAAAACAAAAACCCTTGGATTGAGGGGTAGCCCCGCTGCATTGGTTAATTTGGTCAATAGCTGGAGTTCCACTGTAACATAGCAAATTCAAGTCAAGAAAGGTATCTTAAACTGCTACAAAATGGTATAAGTTACCTTCTCACTTACATAAATTTTTTTCAAATAGTTCAGAAAAATGTTGGAGCCAGAATATAAAAGGAACTCTTACCCACATATAGTGGGAATGCTATAAGATTTGTCTTTTTTGGCAGAAAATCTTTCGGCTAAACAATAAAATTATAGGTGAAAGTATTTAAATTACCCTAGAATTGGTATTATTGTCCTTTACTTCAAAATCATGCCAGAACGTAAAAAAATCTATGGGAGGATAAACACTGGAATACAATAAATACCTCCTCAATGGGAGAATAACACTGTGTAATATGTACAATTATAAGCAACGAGGAATGAATCTCTTACAGATTTGATAGACATGGCGTTTCTATGGAGATGTGGATAACATGATTGGGAGTTATGAGAATAAGTAGAATTTAGGACCTGAAATTAGTCTTTTATGTTAGATACTAAATAAGTCAATAAAAAAGGTTTGTCTGCATGGCCTGTAGAGGAGGGGGTTGTTGAAGGGAGAAGATTAATCCTTTTTTAATTTTATTTCATTTTCCCTGATGAAGAGCTCTGATAGGAATGTAAAAATGAACAAATTGCTATATAATAAATTAAGATAATGGAAAGGGAACCTTAATTTAGAAAGCACAACTGGATTCTAATAGACATGTACAGAGAGGTGAGGTATAGAGAGGTGAAAAAGAATAGAAGTATAACTGGATGCTAGTGCATTAGAATATTGTTTTCTTTTTGGTTGAATATGTGTCTGTTTGAGTTGCTTTTTGTGGATTTTTTTGTTTGTATTAAAATTCAAATAAAATATATACTGAAAAAAGGGGGCTCCGGGGCCTTTGGGCTGTGGTTGGGTATTGAAAGTTTCACTTTATTTAACAATTCACTGCTTTAAATTAACATTATTTGCAATGTTACCTGCCTTTGACACCACAGAGCTCCATGTTCTTGTTTTACAAAGCAGGCCCTCCTGCTCTTTCTCCAAAAGAGATTTGGGTTTACAGCTGATTGCAGCCCAAGATCTACATTCAGCATTTTGTCTCTATGAGCCCGTAGAGCACCACAGAATCCAAAGATTATTATCTGCACAAGCAGACTGACTTTGTTCATTTCAGCTTATAATAAATATAGTATCATGTTTCCCTATGTGCAAATATATGGTTCATATATCATTTTGAAACAAATTTTTTGTTTCTCTGCTTAAATTTTAATTGGCAATGATTTATTCATACAATTGTGTTAACTGATGGATCAATGTGAAGAACATCTTTCAAAGAATGTTATCCTTAGATGGGCTGTATCTTTGAAACATATTTTTGTATTGATTTTGTTAAAGGATAAAGCCAGTGAAATCCAATAGTCACTGGAAAGGCATTGCATTGCCATGGCAGATGAGAGCTTTGGTATTCTGAATTCATATTTAGATCAAATTAATTACATTTCTATATTTAATTAAATACTAATGGCCTTCTGAGATATTTTTATACATATCTTTGTAGCACATAGCATTGTTGCTGAATTTTTCAAAGGCAGCTGTGGTTGTGGAATACAAAACAGGAGACTGTAATCTCAGGTGCAGAGATTTCAGCATCATCCTCTTTAGCTTTACCAAAATCAATAACATTAATACATTGGAAGACAGATCAAATTTGGAAAATATTGCAAGCTGCACACAATGAATTGATGTATGTGTTCTTTCTGTGAACAAAGATACATTGTAGTTATGTGCTCAGTGTGTGGCTTATTGATTTCATTCCTTTTTGGAAGTTTATTTATTCTCTGCTCAGGGTTGAAAAGGGCAATTATATCCTACAAACATTATTCAGCTACAATTTCTGTTTGAAAAGAAACCTGAACTATATAGCCTTTATGCCAATGTGTGATTCTTTTATGATTTAGAGAAAATCTGTCATCAGGGAAATATGCAGGAGCCATGGCTTCTGAAAATGCTAGATACCTGGCTGATCAAATGGTTTAAAGTAACTCTCTTTGCAGCATGAGGTGGCTGCCATTGTTGGCCTCCTTTTGAAAATACTGAAGAAAAAGAGTATAGGCAGATGTATTATTACAGGAATGAAGAAACTGCAGATAAGAAAACAATGTAAAACCGGTCAATGTAAGATTGGCTAACAGCAGGATAATTTTAAAAAGCAAGGCTAAGCTCAAGTTTACTAGAGTCAAAAACCACAGGCTGTGCCTTTACTACAGGAATTAAGATACTGCAGAGCATACAACAGTGTGGAATTGGCCAGCAGCAGGGTTGTTTTAATCGGAGATAATAGGCCAAAATGTACTAGAAATAAAGAGTATAGGCAGGTGTTTTACTACAGGAATTAAGAGACTGCAGATGGTGCAGTGGTGTAAAATTGGCCAGCAGAAGGACAATATTTCAGTAAAAATTACACTTAAGTCAATTTTGGGGCCCAAAAACACAATATTATACCCATTTATTTGTAAAATATAAAAGATGAGGTGTTGCCGAGTAAATAGATACCCAATATAACAAGCTTAAAAATTGTGTACATCCATGAAATGGTGACAAAATACGGTAGCCAAAATTGTTCATAGGTGACATTTTAAAAGCATGTACATGTCATCTGTTTCCAGTTAACTGTGAATATTGACCCTAGAATTATTTTTCTCATTCTGGTGCACGCGGCTTAACATGTGTAGCGATAATTAAATTTGTGTATGTTGGCACGCCCGATACTTGTTGATGTTACTATGCGCACATTCACGGGCCCGGGGGTACTTTACATTTTAATATAGTTTATTTCACTTTATCTTTTTATACTTTTTAAAATTTATTTTATTGCTATCACATAAGGGGTCTTACAAGCCCCCTATGTGATAGCATATTAGGTGGTGACAGGTACTCTTAAAGGTGACATTGACCGCTAGTGTCACCTTTTCACTGCAAAGAAGTGCTTATTCCCCAGCTTCTCTAGCCAAGCAATGACAGGTGAAGAAATGGAAGTGATGCAATTAGTGTCGCTTCTGGCCCCATTCTGAAGGGAGAAGATTGGTGAATGTCTTTCTCCCCTCTACCAGTCCAGGGCTGAACTGACCATTCAGGCACTGCCCGAGAGCCCGTTTTTTACGTGTGTGTCCCTGGGGATCATACTGTCACTGTCATCAGCCCCTGCTGCCCACATCACTGACACATGTACAATCTCCCCTCCCCACTGATGACTCAGACCTGGTAAGAGTGCCTTGTCCCCTGCACTGTATTCTCCCTGGTGCTGCCTGTTGCGTGCCAATGCCCGGGGAAGGAGCCGCCCCTTTGGCCAAGGCTAGCAGCGATGGCGTCATCCAGGGAATCTCAGAGGGATGCAGGTAGCTGTAGGATGAACCTTTTTAAGGTATTAATTGCAATGTTGTAAAAGAAACTAAAGATATTTTGGCTCCTGCTGTTTTCCCCCCTACATTAATGCATGTGCATTTAACATACATCAACTAAACAGAAGTGATGTGAATCCAATCTAAAAGCCAGAAGGATACTTTGACCCTGCTTGAAGTATTTTTTGATAAATCTGCATAGAATCTAATAGCCATGGTTAGTATTACCAGGATATGTTTTTTATATATCAAGAATGAGTAAGTGCTAAAAATAAATGTGCTATATGATGGACAGGAGGGTTTGACAGATGTACTACTAGTAATGGAGCTGGATTTATACAAATCATATCTTAATTAAAACGGCATCATCAGTGGGTATTCTATCCATTCTAAAATGGCAGATTTTAAGGGTTCACACATTTTAAGAACATGAAACCTACATACACATATACATTAGGACATTCCCTGTGCATGGTATTGTAGTTTGTTTGTGGTGTGTGGCATGTCCAATGTCCACGACTGGTGAATAGCTTCCAGTTTCCAGTACATAGGAACAAGAGGTCATACTTTACTACTGCCCTCTGTGTTCTTTATTACTAAGATTTCTTTACTGCCTTATTTACTATTGAACTGAGTGTTCTTTACTATTGAACTGTGTGTTCTTTACTATTGAACGGTGCATTCTATACTGCTGAACTGTGCATTCGTTACTGCTGAACTGTGCATTCTTTATTATTGAACTGTGCGTTCTTTACTATTGAACTGTGCATTCTAAACTGCTGAACTGTGCATTCTATACTGCTGAACTGTGCATTCTATACTGCTGAACTGTGCATTCTATACTGCTGAACTGTGCTTTCTTTACTATTGAACTCTGCATTCTTTACTATTGAACTGTGCGTACTTTACTACTGCACTGTGCGTTCTTTACTGCTGAACTCTACGCTCTATACTATTGAATGGTACATTCTTTACTACTGGACTCTGCATTCTTTTCTGCTAAACTCTGCATTCTTTTCTGCTAAACTCTGCATTCTTTTCTGCTAAACTCTGCATTCTTTTCTGCTAAACTCTGCATTCTTTTCTGCTAAACTCTGCGTTTTTTTACTGGTTTTTTTTATGACACATTTGTTGTTTGCTGAAATTGCTGCTCACATTTAGGTGATAAGAAGAGATATGTTCTATTTTTGTGTGACTTAAGTTTATTTTCTAGATATTAACTTATTCAAACCTTTATTTTGGAATTTTACCATTACTAAGTAAAGATGTGTTGCACTTTCTTCAATGTAAGTTTATTTTTATATAATGTCTTAACTTACTAAAACACTTACAGGTCTGTTTTCTAAAAGGGTTAATTGGTTGGAGAATTGCAGGAGAATTTTAGAAATCTAGACTCATTTTGGAAAGTGAGCTAAATGGGATAATTTTTCTGGTTTGGCTTTTTTGGCCTAGATTCTTCAGTTCCCCTGTCAATTTTCCTACTAATTCTCCTGCATTCACCCAGTATAATTGGCAGAATTGAAGAATCTAGGTCAAAATAGCCAAACCACAAAAATTCTGCCATTTAGCTCACTTTCCAAATCGTTTATATTGTTCTAGATTTTGAAATTCTCCCTCCAATTCCCCTGCAATTCAGCTTTTAGTGAATATATCTGCTAGTTTATAAATAGTGAGGAGAAATAATTTCTAACACAAGAATGTAAATGCGGGTGGGGCTTGTTTATGGGCAGAACACAATGGGGCCCCATAAACTTATATTGCCTGAGGGCCCCATGTGTTGTCAGTCCACCTCTGTACCCGCCGACACCCATGATGTCAGTCCCAGCGGGGGAGTTGGGTAAGAGACATGCTTTACTGGCCCTTGGAAGCAATCTGGTGGCAGCCAACCATCGGATTTACACAGCTGAACACATGTATATCAGCCAGCAGTCTGTATAGAGGGGCCCGCTGCCAGTGACGTACAGCATACGTTGCTGGCAGTGAAAGAGTTTAAGCTTAAAATGTTCCTTTTTTCCCTTAGAATTTACAATTTACTATAACACGTACAGCACACTGGGACTTATGATATAGTGAGAAGAATCCTGCCCTTGATCTGATAACAGCAACATACCAGCTTCTCTCTTTGCCTGCATCCACTCCTTACCTGTACACTGGAAGACAGAAAGTACATTATAAGCTAATTCTGGTATAGAAGAATCCTAACATGTCCACATGAAATGAAGGCTGTTTTCATTTATCATTTTTTTGCATGAGCTGATACTTAACAGTAGAACGTGGCTGTGAGAAGAGGGGATCAATTCCTCAAGATCCATATCTTACCTGCCTCTAGCAGATTATTTCATCAGAATAGCACAAATATAAAATAGATAAGAATGTATAAGTTATTGAATGACAAGGAGAGAATCATGTCTTACTGTCATCATTAGATAAATTGAAGAGCGCCATCAGATAAATTACAAACATACGGCATAATAAAAGCTTATGTACATTGGCAAATGACGGTGCTTTCAGCACACATATGAGCTGCATTTAAAATGTTTTCGGATCCCCCTGAGCTGCTTTATTCCCATTTACTTTTTATGAGGAGAAAATAAGTTCTGATGCACACAAATGCAAATGTACACAAGAACATAATTGTGCAAACAACATACTTAAAACATACTTACCGTTTAATAGATTTAGCCCTGTGCCGAACAGAGAGTTGGAGGTTTAAAAAGAAAATACAATGGATTTACATACATTTTATTATGCTTAAGGCTAAAAAGTACAAAATAATGTTTTTATTTTTTTTCAGTCAGGTAAATATACAGTATATGGCATGTGAATATGTAATATTTGCTTTAACTTTTGGAGGAGTCCCTACCCCCAGTGTGCAAACCTAGCCCTCCCTCTAAATACACAGTTACCTTACAGTCATGTCCCGGACCTCTAGAGTTTCTTTATATCTCACTGCCAATTTTCCATATGCCTTCTATGAAGCCATATGCTTTTTTTGGGGCCATATCCTGAGTGCCTCCTGCTGCATGTGATGGTCCCATAGAACCCTATGGGAAGATGCTATGCTAGCATGGCTGGCACACAAAAACTTATTAGTGGGGTGTAATCAAGCCTTGGAGCCCACGGCCATGATTGTGAGGTAAGTATGCATTTGGGGAAGGGAAGAGAGACTAGGTTAGACCAGTAGAGGGAAGGGGGGGTAAGTGAAATTTACTTAACATTGCACTTATCCCTTTAACTGCACAGTAAAAAAATTAAATGTCTCTGCTTTGTTCTCTTTTTTTTTCTTTTAGAAACTCCATGCATCAATGCTCTCCCAAAAAATGGTCATAGGTACACCCTGTATTAAATAAACCTACCAGGTTAGGTAATATGGGTGTTACTGCTGCTGACCTCTTGATAAAAAATGCTAATTGCTTGGCTATTATGTAGATCCACTGATAGAAGTAAAGGTTTTCAAAACATATTTTTAAAAATGTGTACACTTAAAATAAGTAAAATACATGACTATAAACCATTATATGTTCCCTTCAGGCTCTGTTTACACCTAGGCGTATCAGATATGTGCGTTTGTCGCGCATTTTTAACGCAATTAGCGGTAAAAAAAACGCGCAACAAATGCGCGTTTCCAAGGGCTACTTGGCTGTATCCCAATGGAAACGCACAACAAAAACGCTGCAAAGAAGCTCATGTACCTTTTCAGCCGTAGGCCGTTTTGTAGCGTGCTCAGACGGGCGGAAATACGGCAAGGTGTGAACCATACCCATAGAACACAATGGGATTTTCATGTTTAAGTGTTTTGTAGAGCGTTCGTAGAGCCGTGAACGAGCTACAAAACGTACAGGTGTGAACCAGGTATGTGCCACTTTATTTGTGGCCTATCAATAGTCTTTCATCTAATCATATGCCTCATCAAAATCATAAAAACAACATCAATGGTAGTGCTTTATAGATTAGACTGAATATGCCATGTACTGACTTAAATACTTTAAATATATTTAAAATATTTTAAATGTATTTTTATCTCCATTATAAAATATAAATGAACCTCATGCATAAAAAGTGGCAGAGAAGGAAGTCTGTTGCCCATAGCATTGAGATAGATTCCAGATGTCATTGTTGTAATTAATGTTACTAAATAAATGCAGGCATATGACCTGATTGCTATGGGCAACACGTGCCCTTTTCCTATCCTCTAGTTTCTATAAATGAAACTTTGCATCAGCAAAAAATATGAGCAGTAACTTGAAGAAAGCCGAATGTCTTCTTTATTTCAGTTCATCCAAATGTAAAACTTTCTGAATGAAAAAAGCGTATTACATTCCAATTGGACCTATTTTTTTGGAGAACTTGCCCATAGTGACCAATCAAATCCCTTTTTCAATTTTCTCACAACATAAAATATGGATCTTGATTGGCCACTTTGAGCTAGTTTTCATTTTGTACTTCATATCTTTGAGTTCCCAGCTGTGTTAAGGTACTGATATTAATTTCTAACTATAGCCTGTTAAAATGTAATATACCCATGTCTATAGTTTGATATGAAACAGAGCTGCTCAGTTCCAGTCCTTAAAAACAGCATGAGGGAATTATAGATACATCATTGTCTGTTAACTAAAGGATATCTGTCACATCCCCTGATGCGAGCCTGAGATTACGAGAGCAGTATCTCTTGCTGCTCCGATCCAAGCAACCCTGGGTAGGTGGCTAAATCATGCAGGGGCAACGGAGTGGCAGATGTGCTTGTTGTTGATGGGGCCACTGATGTCACTGGAACTTGTGAGCACAGCTGTCTCAGGGTAGGAGGCGTCAGGTGATGCAGGTCACTTACAAAAAGAGTCCAGGAGCAAACCAGGGTCAGCAACAATTGAACAAGGTGGTACCAATATGGCAGGCAGAGTAAGAGTCAACATAGGAGCAGAACAGCAAGCCAAGGGGAGCCACAGAAGAGTCAGGGACCACACCCGGTCAGGAGCGGAAGATCAGAATCTGATGCAGAATCGCACATCACAGAGTACAGCTGAAGATCTCTCAGCACTGGAAACATGCATGTCTCAGCCTTAAAGAGCCCACTTGGTGCCATTGTTTAAATAAGAATGCATGTACTCTCACAGACAGGTCACAAGATGCACACGTGCTTGTGTCTGCACAACTCTATTAGCGGACCTATCTGTAATTCTATTAGTAGATCTATGAACCTCATCTGGCTAGTCAGGAGAGGTAAAATACATTTTTGATTTACTTCATGAGGCTTGTGCATCACATATTAATTGGATTTGGTACTATATTAGGTGTCAAACAGGAGCCTTTAGTTGTACTGTAATAAACAAAAGACAGCTCTGTAAACCTAGGCTGACCATATGTCCTGTTTTAAGTGGGACAGTACTTTTATCTATTCATTTTTCCACACCCCGTTGTATCGTTAAAAAATAGACGGACCCGAATCTGCCAGCCCGACCCAGACAGTGGGCAGCCATCTGAGCACCTGGAGCCCCTGGCCTGGTGAGAGCCCCCACTGACCACCTGGAGCCCCAATGACCACTTGGAGCCCACAATGACCACCTGTAAGCCAAACTGACCACCTGAGAGCCTGCACTGACTACTTATGGCCTGCACTCACCACCTGGGGCCTGCACTCACCACCTGCAGCCTTCACTGGCCACCGGGAGCAAACACTTACCACCTGGGGCCGGCACTGACCACCTGGAGCCTGCACTAACTACCTGGGTCCCGCACTGACCACCTGGAGCCCTTACTGACCAACTAGAGCCTGCACTGACCACCTGGGGCCTGCACTGACCACTTGTTGTCAATACTGACCACCTGCAGCCCAAACTGACCACCTGGAGCCCATTCTGACCACCTGCAGCCTGCACTGACCACCTGGAGCCCACACTGACCACCTGGAGACAACACTGACCACCTAGAGCCCACATTGACCATCAGGAGCCCATACTGACCACATTGACCCCATGGAGCCCTCACTGACCACCTGGGGCCAACACTGACCACCTGGAGCCCACACTGACCACTTGAAGCCAGCACTTACCACCTGAGGCCTGCACTGACCACCTGGAGCCTGCACTGACCACCTGGAGCCTGCACTAAACACCTAGGCCCTGTACTGACCACCCGGAGCCCATACTGATCACTCGGAGCCCGCACTGACCACTCAAAGCCAGCACTTACCACCTGTGGCCCGCACTGACCACTTTTAGCGAATACTGATCACCTGGAGCTCGCATTGACCACCTGGTGCCAATGCAGACCACCTGTAGCCCGCACTGACCATCCAGGGCCCGCACTGACCACATGGAGCCTGCACTGACCACCTGGAGCCAATACTGACCACCTGGAGCGCACACTGACCACCTGGAGCCCACACTGACCACCTGGAGCCCATAATGACCACCTGGAGCCCATAATGACCACCCGGAGTCTGCACTGGCCATCTGGGGCCCACACTGACCACCTGGAGCTCAAACTGCTCATAATCACCACCTGTAGCCTGCATAGACCTAATGGAGCCCTCACTGACCACCTGGAGCCTTCACTAACCACCTGGGTGCTGTACTGACCACCAGGAGCCCACATTGACCACTTGGGGCCAATAATGATCACCTGGAGCCCGCACTGATTACGTGGAGCCCACACTGACCACCTGCAGCCTGCACTGACCATCTGGGGCCCGCACTGACCACCTGGAGCCCATATTGACAACCTGGATCCCACACTGACCACCTGGAACCTGCACTGACCACCTTAAGCCGCACTGACCACCTTGAGCCCTCACTGGCCATCTGAGTACCCATACTGACAACCTGGGGCCTGCACTGACCACCTGGAGCCCCACTGACCACCTGGAGCCCTGGAGACACCAGACCGTGAACCCAGAGTAAAACAGAATTTGTAGCTTCATATTATTCTGCAATGCTATATAATGTATTGCTGGGATTTGTAGTCCTCTATAGCTGATGATATTATTTTACAGTGCTTTACAATGTATTGATGGGATTTGTAGTCCTCTATGACTGGTGCCATTCTGCATTGCTTTATAATGTATTACTGGAATTTGTAGTCCTCTATAGTTGGTGTTATTCTGCATTGTTCTGTAATGTATTACAGGGATTTGTAGTTCTCTATAGTTAGTGGTATTATTCTGCATTGCTGTATCATGTGTTGCTGGAATTTGTAGACATCTATAGTTGGTGGTATTCTGCTTTTCTGTGAAATGTATTGCTGGGATTTGTAGTCCCTCTATAGCTTGGAGTCAGTGGCAAATCTACCAGGGTCACAGCTGCAACCAGGCTCTGGTGCTCCACCACTAACTCCAAGCTGTAGAGAGACTACAAATCACAGCCCAGACAGGAGGAAGAGGGCCCTGGTTACTGTCGCTATTTCCATAAAAAGGCCCACCAAAATCCGCAGCACCAAGCCTATGATGCTCTTAATCCGGCCCTGCACACAGCGCAGTACAGCCCTGGAGACAGCACCCGCCGGATCAACTCTTTATAGCATAGCCACTGTCCGCAGAGCCCTGCAGACATCCACTCAACGCCTGGGTGAGATCGCAGCCTGGTGAGATGTATGTTGTTTTGGGCACATGGCTCGTTGCCTCCGAAGCTAAAACAGCATAATATTTAATTTTATCCAAAACTTTATGCTGTACACATCTACTATATTGTCATATTGTCATATTACTTTCTGTCACAGTGAAAATGGTCAGCAGAAGGAATAAATAATGAATCTGCCCAGTGGAGACACAGACAGTAATAAAAGCATGGTAGAGGGTGTAACACTCCCCCACTCCATCTAAAGTAAAAAAAAGTTTCCATTTACATACACCTTAAGGCCCCTTTCACACCGGGTCGTTCGGCCGCGTGGATCCGCCAACATAAACAATCTCATACATTGCTATGGGGACCATTCATGCGACTGCATGGGTCCGCGGGATCCGAACTGCTTCTCGCCTGAATTGCTCCCTGAGCTTTTTTTTCCCCTCGCTGATCAGCACGGTTTCCATACAGCTTTCAATGGAACCACGCTGATTGGCGCAGTTTTTAATTGCGTTTCAGCTCTGAAACGTCCAAAATCGCCTTTTTAAAAATCCCATGGATACCGAGCTGATCCGCACCCGCCCTGGTGTGAATGGGGGACTAATAAAGTAGAAAGTATTTTAGATTATTTTGAGTAAAGAGAAACATTATTAATTACTATAAACATTACTTGTTAAAAAATACAGTTTTATGTTACTCTTCATGTCTTTTTTCTGCACTGTGCACATCCTGTAGTAGAAACATAATAATTAGATTCAGATTAATTATTATGCTGTTTTGGATTCAGGAGGAATGAGCCTTATTGAATACCGCAGGTTACAGCAGACAACAGGATGCTGCAGATGATTAGAAAGACGGTATTTGCAGGTCAAAACATGGTAATGTTTCCCCCCATGCAAGCATATTATCATGTGACCATAAAACAAGCAGCCATTATGATGTCATAATGAGAATGTGATAAAGAGGGGAAGTACATCACACACAAGGGGAGGGAACACAGTAATAGATGCAACAACCAAAATGCCCACAAGACGGCAGTATATTAACCAGCTATACTGACAAAATGCTAGTAATGCTGATAATGGCTTAAGGAAATTAACTATATAAATTCTCACTTTACATAAATATAAATATTAACCTTGACTATGCATTGTGTCATATTTTCCTCCGATATATGTAGCAGCACAGCAAAAGTGCACAAAAAAAATATGTGGTGGCTATATTGGCCACCGGAGCGTTCTGTGCATGCGCCTGTGGCCCCACATCTTGGAGGCGGGGCGTATTCCATCACATGATGCCGGCCTCAGGTTACATCATACGCATGTATGGGCACCGCCATCTTGGACGCAGCAAGGTTGGCTGTGCCCATACAAACTGAATTGCTATATGCCCCAATATAGTTTTTATATATTCAGGCATATAATAATTTGTTATTTTAGATTCAGAAGAACGATCGTATCAGCAGAATTGAGAGGGTGAATCTCCCTAACAGGGACACAGATAATAATAAAAAACCTGACAAGTGTTCTAATCCTTCTCCACCCTATTCAAAACTAGAAAAAAAGTTTTGGCTTCAGTTGCACTTTAAAAAAGGACAATTCAAATAACTCTATGTGACACAATTGCATCCAGCAAAATTATTTTGGGTACCCACTGTAAACACCCATTTTGAAAACAATAGTGCTTCTCTTCTGCTATCACCAATTACATAACAGTATTGACTTGATTCTGTCTAAATAGGAAGAATTTACTCTAGTGTAGAAAAGACTTTCTACAATACAAGATTTCCTCGGCAGTTTGATATTCAAGTGGAATGTGTAATTGCAAATCCTGATCTAGTAGTGTTCTGCTGTGTGTTTTCAGGTCTTTGTATCTGGAGATAGCCAAGACACATCTAACAAAAAACTTACCCAACATTATCCACATACCTAAACACAGAATTTCTCACATACAATTATACATATTGAATCTGCAGTGCTGGTGTCCTCTAATTTACACCACAGGGATCAGAAACGTAGCATCAGGATGCATTGGGTTTTATTCATTATAAAAATGCCCAATACCTTTTCTTTGCTAGTGGTGTTGCTTTTGATTAATTAAATATTTTGGATTTATTAACTATTACATGTGCATCTTATCATAAATATTGAAAAATTAACTATGGTAAGTTGCAAGTCAGTCTATGTCTAAGCAAACATTTTAAATATATCCAAAGGTGAATGGTGCACAGCTAAAAGAAATATAGAAGAGGGCAACCTGAGCTTTATAGTATTTGAATGTTTGCAAACTGTGAGCGATCATCCATATCAAAGGCAACATATGTGGACTTAAAAGTGCAGGCAATTGTAACCTTTAGATTTCAAAGCCTCAAGGTAACAATTTCCAGTTGTCAGAGCTGTTTCAATAGACTAAACACTAAAGAAAAGATATACTAAATATTGATAAACAGAAAAAATTATTCCATGTAAATGCCAACAAAGTGGCTAACATAGTTATATGAAAAATCAATTAATTGATGCTGACCAATGTCAACAGATACTTAAAGCCTAACTGCTGCCAAAACATTTTTTTAGTTTAATACTGTATATATACTTTTCATTTCCATCTGGGCATTTTCTCTTCACTTTCTGTCTTTTTTTAGGGATATCAGACAGACAGAAAGTGGGAGAAAATCTCGACAAATACTAACTATTTTGACAGTTGGAATGAGCTTTGGGTTTGAGTTGACCATGAGTCTGACCCAAACCCAAGCTGTTCACTGAAGGAACAAATGGTTAAGCCATCAAATGACATTGTGGAGCTGACCATTGCACATTGGGTGCTAGGATACAGATGGGTGCAGCATAACAACCTATGACACTGCAGTAATGTGTTGCTATGACCCTGGAGGCCCCACAGCATCATTGTTTGTTATGATGTGCCCCTCTGCATCCTAGTATTGAATTGCACTTTGCAGCCCAGCTACTAATATCCTAGCAACCAAATGACACTGTGTGGGTCCCACAACATTATTGGTTTCTAGGACATAGGTGACCCTGGGTTCAACTCGCTTGGTCTTGAATTATTGACTGTGTTCGGCAAGCATTCAAGTGAACCAAACGCAGGCCATTTCACATATCACTATTTGAAAGCTGTAAGGCAGAACAAGAAATGAGAGGATATTCCCCACACAGGTTCAGTGCAATAACTAGTACAGAGAGGAAACTTTTAATGCCCTGTCGTGTTTTTATTGCTGCCTGTGTTCCAACCCCATATCATGCAGATTTTTATACTTTTCTCTGCCCCGGTGACAGAAGTGACAGGAAATAAGTATTTAAAATCTGAAAAAAAATCTCTACCCAAAATAAAAAAAAAAGAATAAGGCCACAGTTGGGCTTTAAACTAATACATTCAGGGTTGACAGTTGGTGTCATAAAGAAAAAAAAATCAAACCCAGATATAGCCACTATTTTTGTGTAAAGAGAAAGTGCAATATTCTAATTAAGAGTTTAACATTTTAAGCCCGAGATCGGTTGGTGTGCTCAGCATTTAAAGCACAGAGAAATGGACTATATTTCTGATGCACAATTAACATTATGGGCTGAGAGTAAAGGTGTTTATACATTCCCAAAACACTCAAGCAATAAACCTTATAGGCACCATCCCTGGAATCTTTGCTATTAGACCTTCAATTTGTGAACTGTCTAACACTTTAGTGCAAACGAGGCCAGCACTTAAACACAAATTTATTTTTCTGGAGACAGGTTTTGTGGATTGTGGCAGGAATTGTGCTTTGTTAGATAGGATATTTTGTACTTTTATTGATCTAAGAATGTTGTCATGTGTTCAGTTTGCAGGGGTTTGCATGAATTTAAAAGAGAACTATGGGATAAGTGTTTTCCCCATAGTTATCTTAAGGGTCACAGGAAGACAAAGCTAGCATCTTCCCGTGACCCAAAGCTCAGTATATCGGGATCTATAGCTCGCGGTATACTGAGACCATTGCAGCTGGGACAGATCCCGACATTACTCTCGAGATCCACCCAGCTGCGTAAGTGACAGCTGACTCTGCCTATCTAGAGGCAGAGCCAGCTGTACTCGCCCCTCCCCCATCTGTTCCTCCATTTAGCACTGGAGGATTGGGGAGGGGAGAGGGGAATCCCTGCGGGGAGCCATGAGTGACAGTCACGGCACGCTGAAGGGACATGATCGAGAAGTGAGCAAGTGACAGTATGTGTCCACTCACTTCCCGATCTATTGAGCCGACATGTGACAGTTTCATTGTCACACGTTGGCTCGAACTAGGAGGCTGAGTGATTTCACTCACCTCATAGTTCTCCTTTAAGTCATTTTTATCTTGTGCTTGTCTAATATTTTGTGACTTGCATGCAGTTATCTTCATTGTAAGTTATTTAGAACCTAACTCTGTTTCAGTTTGATATTAGTTACATCTGTTTATAATTTCTAATAATCTGACCCACTAGCAATTTCCTGCCTGTGTTGACATGTAGCATTTTAAGCAAGCCATCTATTTGTGTGGTACACACCTTAAAATAAATTCATAACCATTTGATGCTTTTATTGCTCAACAGAGTGCTAGAATTATAAAAAGCTCTTTCATCTAAACCCCCATAGGACCATGTGTTTATAAATATAGTAACAACACCATAAAAAAGTGTGTACTGCAGCAATATTCTTTTATATTTGAAAATAGATAAACCAAAAGGGGTTCCCAGAGTACCAGCTACTGACAAAAGGGGGTATGACTATACATGGGACTGTGGACCAGTCTATCACTGTAGAAACATAAAGTGGAATATTGATGTCTTTATGTAGCGCCATAATGTTGGCAATGTGCTTTTTTAAAATATATTTTTCTCTCCGTAATGTACAAGTAGCTCTAGACCCCAGTATATTAGAAATACTTATGATATCAATTACAACAATTAAAAGCCACAGCTGACAATTGCAAATCTGTGCAGTTCATAAGCAGTCATGCCACCCACTTTTAATCTTAGATAAACACGTTCTTGTTTCATAAGCTCGGAAGTTTGAGTCAACAGCAACACAGTGAATCAACATGGTTTCATTGAAGATGCTTAGCAACCAGGAAAATAATTATCTGTTAATAATTAGCTTTGATTGTGTTGATTTAGAATAATTTGAAAATTATGAAGTTCATTCTGGCACCTTATTATTAAAGAGACACGTACATGGGAAAAATGTCTATTATGGACTGACTGTTTGTAAAAATTAAATAAAATCTATTTATAAAAAGAGAATGATATATATAACATATACTGTATTTTCATGGACTTTCTTCAGGTAAAATGAGGACAGGGATCTCAATACTAATGAGCAGTATGAGGTATTTGTCAAGTTGTTTTTAAAAATGGAATACTAATACTGTAGCTAAGACTAAATATTAGACAGTTACATTGCATAATTAGATCAGACTCAATTCTTTGTAAAATCAAGAGTAATGCTACACTTTTCTGCAACATATGTACATTGGATATTATTATAGCAGTTTTCCAGAAAATTATACACTTCTAGCACCCCCTTAACCCCATATGAGGAATCCCAGAGGCAGGGTGAGGTAGAATTTCCCATCAGATATAAGTCCTTGGCTGATTGGAGGGTGCAAATATAATTTGAGTGACAGTCAGTTTTAAAGATTTTATTCTGCATTGTTAAGCGCTTAAGACATCCAGGATGCATTACAGATTCCATATTAACTTTACAGTTATACAGTGAAAAAAGCCTTTCAACTGGAACTAGCAACACTGTATATAATAGAACCTCAGCTGGTTAGCAGACTTCTATATTCCTTCTTCCAAGAGAGTTGCCTGTCCCCTATAAGGATCCAGATTCTACCAAGCCTCAGGAGTACATTTAGCAATGTACTCCTGGGCAGGGCCTTAGCTACCATGAGACGCGTGAGGCACATTGCATCGGGTTACATCACACGTCTGTTGGGGGGCACACCATTTTCTGTTCTTGCCTCGGGCGCAAAAAAAGATGGCTACAGCTCGGCTCCTGGGACCCAAAATCAGCATATAGCAGGCTACTGTCTGCTAGACATGTGCACCAGCAAAAAAATTGTTTAGTTTCGATTTGGATTTTGCTTTATTTCATTTTTCGGAATTTGGGTCTGAAAGTCAATTCGTTTCGGAATTCGGATCTGGACGAAATTCATTAGCGGTAATCCATACGAAATTTAATTTCCGTTTCGTTTGTTTGTTGCAGCAAAGTGACATTTAGCTGCAACAAAATTTTGTCCAAAAAACGAAAGTTCGTCCAAAAAAAGAATCGGAAATTCAGGTTAATTTGCATTCGTTATATCTGTAATTCGGAATTCAGATAAATCCGATTCTCAGAATTTCTGAAATTTCGTCCAAATTTTGATTTGGAACTAAACGAATTGCACATGTCTACTGTCTGCTATTTGCTGACAGAGCACATCCATGAGGCACCCGGGAAGGATCCCCTTCCCAACAGGGTTATTTCTGCAAGGAGCTGTAATTGACAGTCTCTGCTTTCTGCAGTAAAGAGGCTGGGAGCTGAGCCTTCAGTGGTTACATAATTGCTCAGTTTTTGGTATGGAGCCATTTTATTCTCTCAAACCTTTAAGGAGTCACTCTGCTTAGGACAAGATGACTAACACTATTTCTGCTTAAGTACAATATCTGCTCAATGATTTACAGCCCCCAGCTTACTTCACAGAAGAGTCAAGGACCTGTATCTAAAATCTGTTCTTCTGATAGAATGGATGTGAGGGGATGTGCTGCCATATACAGTCACAGAATTTTAAGTGTATGTATACCCTAACAATTAACTTCTTTTATTTGCCCCCTTTGGTCTTTTAAATATACAATTGCAAGTATTTTGTTATGTCTGTTCAATAGGTGTAAAAATATACCTTTTGATCATGTCAGAAATTTAAAGCTGTAGTGCAATTAGCCCTCCTACGGTAGTTGTTGTCTTGGACAACAGAATGATTAGTATCTATGTTGTGGATAATAGTACAGTTGGGTTGGAGTAATCTAGCAAAAGAAAACAGGGCAGAGCTGACATCACTCAAATAAAAATCTTGTGTCATCTCAGTTACCAACAGAATTTAGAAGCTAAGGGCATTTCTGGCAGATCAATGCATATTTTTCTATACTTTCAGGCTCTTTAACCACTTCCGGGCTGCAATACGTCTATAGACGGCGGCCTGCCATAGTGGTTAAAACAAGAACACGGCTGCAGCGATGGCTGTTAATGTACAAGTGATCTGGCGTCTACACAGCTGCCGGATCATTTGTACCGTGTGGTGCCCCACATGCCGGGGCCAACGTCAGGTTTCCCCAGGCTCCGCTATCCCCATGCGGTGCTCGGGAACCGGCTTGGTGGGTCTCTCTGCGGAGAGAGATTTAGCAGTTTCCAGCTGCTGATCTCTCCTCCAGTCATTGGACCTGGAAGTGATGTGTATTATATCACTTCCGGTGTCACTATTTACATTCTCCGGCTGCTACAGCCAGCAGAAGAAGCGGGGGAAGCAGATCTCTGATGCTGCAAGCACTTTTTTTTTTGGACCAGACCGCAGGCATAATGTACCTTCCGCTCCCATGTGGCCGATTGCATTACAGCCAGAAGGAGTGGCTATGGTGCCATTCACATCAATGGACTGCCACGCCCTCTCCTGCCCCACAACATAGTGAGCCGGCCGTAATGCAAAGCAGTGCGTTCTGGCCAGAATCGGGCCAGAATGGACTGTGTGTCACGATACCGTGCGCGGGTATCCCCACACCACATGCAGGTATCTATACAGGAGACCAAATATGTGACCACACAAAACAATGCTTATGAACTGAAGTTTATTAGCTACTCCAAAAACACCACCACCATAAGCACCCCCACCAACACCCACAAATGACATATAAAAGCCTAACTAATACAAGTAACAAATGACACACTAGAGACAACATTGTTGTCCTGGGGAGCAGGACAACAATAGAGAAGCCACTGATAAGGAGACCTCAGGGGTAAGGGTCAGGAGTCAGGTCAGAGTCAGGTTTCAAGGCAGGAACAGGATATAGGCTACAGGAAACAGGATATCACAACTATACTGAGGCACAGGCCTCACTGCAAGGAGAGGCTAAATACATTCCCAGATCAGTACCAGGTGGTGACCAATTGCTGATTGCTGGGACACCCGCAGGTGAGCACTAGAACTGCAGGACCTGGTTCCAGCGTTACAGTGCCACCTGGAGGTGCCCAGGTCCCTGATAGCTACTAGCTGCCTGGAGACACCTGCAGGTGAGCACTGGAACTGCAGAATCTGGTTCCAGCACCACAGTGCCACCTCTGTGGTCCCTGACACTGTGTCTGGTGTGAATGAGGCCTACCAAGCTCATACTTTAAAACCACCAAAGAGCCCTTATTGCAGGTGGAGTTCAACTCTATCCTGTAAGCCACAAATTAATTTGTGCATTGTTTGCATCTTCCAAAAAGTACAAACTTTTTGAGGACTTCTAATTCTAGAGATTTTGTTTACAATAATGATATACCTACCGTGTGGCAAAAACTAAATCTAATTTCAGGATTTAAACCCAAAACTTAAAGTTTTTTGAGGAAGACAAATTTCTCATTGAGCTACAGTATATAGCTAGAGCCCCTCTTGACCGTTGTGCCTATTCTCACCTGTATCTGATATCTAGCTGTATCTGAAATCTAGCTAGCTTTGTATTAGGCATAGTTGTTTCAATTAATGTGTCTAATACATGTAACACTTATAAAATAACTGGCGTGTCTATTTTTTTAACTCAAACTTTAGCACAAAAAGACACAAAAATCATTGTGTTATATAAAGAGATTTTTTTTATTGCTAAAGCATCTTAACATACACAGAAGAAACTTGAACTGTTTGATTTATTTTCTGTTTGAACTGTCTTGATTGAGAGAGAAAATCGTAATTTGGCAGGGCCATTATATTTTCTCTTTACATCACAGTTTGTGCAGGAAAAGAGAAAGACATTGCACTTTTATTATCATCTCCCTTTCCGTACATGCAATCATTGATTATATCACAAAGATGATTATTCTTTAATGCTGCTTGCTCCTATGATACCAATTATTTTAAGCCTCTGCGACACATCATTGACAGCCTTTAAATGGAAGGTTATGTCTCAGTAGGATTTATTTTTAATCCTGTAGAAGAAAAATGAGGAGGAAATTGAGAAAGTGTGAGATGAAGAGACACAGAAAGTAACACTCTTTGTATATGTGTGTGCTGTTGTGAGCTGCTCTAGTCTACTCAACCAACCATTCACTACGGCCCTAATTTTATAAAGCTTTATAAAGTTTCATTATTTATTTAATACTATATTTATTTAATTTACCGAGGAGCCGTTTCACTCCCAAAATACAAACAATTAGCCCTTTTACCCACTTGAATTTCAATAGGAAAGCCGCTTATAGCATCCAGTACCTGCCACCTTCACAATCCATGTGTCCATGCTCGTCTTTTTCACTTTATTATGTCAGCCAAAAGATAGCATTTGCCGCAGACAGTGCGAGATTGCAACTATTTCTTCCCCTGCTTCATACCGTCTCTTTTAACCACTTTCTGTCTGGAGCTATTTCTTACTATTTGCACACCCATGAAAAAAATCTGAAATTTGTGGCTAGAAAACAGCCTGAATCCCGGAACAATGATATATTTTCTGAAAGCAGAGGCCATGTAGAATAAAAAAATGCTAGTTGCAATTTTTTATGTTGCATGGTATTTGCGCAAATGTTTATCAAACCAGTATTTTTAGGGAAAAATGCACTAAATTAAAATTTAGTGCACAGAAACAAAATATAAACCCAATTTTTGATAAAATATAAAAGATGGGGTCATGTCAGGTAAATAGATACTAAACATGTCAAGCCTTAAAATTGTGTTTACCCATGAAGCTGCAAAAAACTTTCCCATAGAGGACACTTTAAAAGCTTTTACCGCTCATCAGTTCAGTGCCAACAGTGATTGATGGCTCTAGAATTATTGCCCTCACTCAGACATTTGCATAAATATGTTTTTGCACGTAGGCGCACCGATGCGTGTTTGCGTATGTATGTGCATGCACGTGGGGGCGGAGGACTTAACTTTTTTTTTTGCATTTTTAAAATTGTTTTATGTTACTTTAATTTTTTATATTTTAAAATATTTTAAACACTTGTTTTTACACTAACTTTATTGCTATCACCTAGGGGGCTTGCAAGCCCCCTAGGTGATAGCAATAAAGTTAGTGTACAAAAAACAGATAGGGTGTGACAGGTCCTCTTTTATGGAGATATCAGGGGTCTTTCATACCTCTAATGTCACCTAGGGATTATCTGCTTCCCCAGCTTCTTCTCCTGGCTGTAGGAGCCGGAAGAATACCCATCACTAGTGATCAAAGGAGAGATCAGCGGCTGGAAGCCTGCTGATCTCTCTCCGATCATTGCCGGGAGACCTGCCGTGCCGGTCCTGGGCAGGCACGGAGGACATCAGAGCCTGTGGAACCCGGCGGCGGGGAGGGGGCAGTGCATTCAGTGGATTGGTACAAATGATCCATGGGCTCTATAGATGCCGAATTGCTTGTATAATAACAGCCATTGCAGCAGCAGCCGTGTTCTTGGTATAACAACTTCTGCGGGCCACCATATATTTACATATTGCGGCCCAGAAGAGGTTAACATTAAAGGGAGAATTAAAATGTACATGGACACATGAACTACATATAAAAAAATAATTAAGACATAGAGCCATTCAGAAGTTCATTGGTCAGGTTTTTCTAAAATCTGAAACAAGTACATGACTGCTGTGTTTAAAGAAGCACTCTGGGTAATTTTGTATTAACCCTTGCAGTGCGACTACACCTGCACTGCAAGGGCTAACTGCTCGTTTTGGTCTAGAGCTGAAAATAAAAAAGTTATACTCAATTGATCCTCTGAGCCCACTTCCTTTTAGACCAGTCCCTGGAGCCTCTTCCCTCCTCAGCTGCAGCAAAGGTGGAGACAGGCTTCAGGGAGTGCAGTCATAGCTGGCTGGCTGGGAGGATCAGGTGTGTAGAGCTTTGTTATTTTCAGTCTTGACCAAAAGGAGCAGTTAACCCTTGCAGTGCATGGGGTAGCCCCACTACAAGGGTTAATTTTTAAAAATACCCGGATTCTTCTTTAAACAAGGATTCAGCAATTTAAGAAAAAATGCATCAATTGTTTTTTTTGCTGCACATTTAATAGAAAGACATTTGCCCCATTTATAAAGTGTGTTCGCTAATCAAGTAACATTCATCAACATCTGTTTATAATTGTAAAAAGATGCTTACTGTACTATTCACCAAATGTATAACTTGGCAAGTATCACACTCAATACATGTTTAGCAGATTTGTGTACATACTCCATGCTGGACTGGCAAATAATTGCCCCATGTGTCCATGTTTCAATCTCAGGTACCCTGATTCATTCTTGTGTGCCAGTATCTACCCAACTATCGGCTTCTCTCTGATGGTGCATGCCTTCCCCCTGTGATGCTATAACAGAAACACACTTTTTCACTGTAGTGTGGTTTGCAAAATGAATTGGGAAGGGGGTTCTCCCTGAAGGAGTAAAATAGAACCACAGGTCTTATTGAGAGTTAAACTGTATGTTTAGCCAAAAACTTTTTTTCTATTTTTGAATAGGAATAGGGTGGGGTAAGGTTAGAACCCCTGTCAGATCTGTAATACTGTCTGAAGCTCTGTTAAAGAGACTCTCATTTCCCAGTTAATACTAACAGCAGTTTTACCAGACAGGAAGTGAGTGAAAATCTGCAACAGACACCAATAAAAAACTGACAGGGGTTCTATGCTTCCCCTATACTACCAGCATTGTATTTCTGACTGATGTTCTGTTGGAGAGTTCCCCCTCACTTTATGTTTAATAAAACATTGTCAACAGGGTAGGAAGTTAGGGCAAATCTCTGTAACAGAGCTCCAAATAGAAGTAAACTCCTGACAGTGGTTCTAATCCTTCCTACTCTATGTAAAGCAAAGTAAAAGGTTTTTCACTGCAAATACACTAAGAAGACAGTACTGAATAGGAGGGAATCTGGATAACCATTAGAACAACGTTCTTAGGTAACTTTAATTTGCATAATCATTACGAAAACCCACTTTATTTATTTACTTGATATATTTTATTCATTTACATGAAAAACATGTTCCCTTGACTAATGAACATCCAGCAAGAAACATACATTGCCCCTGGCAGCAAAGATTCAGCCACTTATGATACAAACAAATTGTTGTATGAGGTAATCTACAAACATTTTCATGCTCCGAGTTGGGGTTAGGTTTCAGATTTTTGCAATGGAGGGTTGAACTTAAGATGCCACAAAGGTTTTGTATATAACCATTTGTGATTTTATATTGCTCAACCTAGAGAGATGGTAAATGAAACTCATTACAAGCCTGCATTAGGCATAACCTATAGTATGGCAAAAGCAAAACATTAAAATTTACTTTATTCAAAATCTAGGTTCAGCTTAGTGACAAAGCTTAGACTAGTCTTGTTCTATGTTAACACACAGTTTATCCTCCAACCAGGCTGGTTTAGGTGCACCTTGTGGTATGTAGGATTGGCCTCATTCATGATGCATCTTTATGTTGACTGACCTAGCAGACCTCACTACCAATGACACTAGTAAGCTCATCACCTTCTGCTGTGTACATACAGTAACTGCTACAATGAATATTGTATTGATGTGCATGTAGACCATTCAGAGGTGCAGCTAAAATAGATGACGAACCTTGACAACACTTGCAGGGGACACTCTTGCCAAGTCCCTAGAGGTAACAATTAGGTGCATCATATAATACAACTGATTTATTTGGTTTATTAGATGCCTGCAGACGGATTAAAGGTTAGCATGTCTTTCCAATACAACAATCAAATAAAAGCAATAAGGGGTTACACAGCAAAAGCTGTGTAACCCCTTTTTATAACAATTACTGTCTAGATGTACCAGCAAGTAATACACTTAGCCTTTGCTGCTGGCAAATATTTGCATTGGAGCCAGAGTTCCAAGTAAGGTGGAAAAAGAATAGTCTGTTTTGCATCTGTAAACTAGAATGGACTACTACATTTGTGGTTAATTTAAAGTGTATTTGCACTTTTGTTGAGAAACAATCACTCTCTGGGCGATCTGCGTACATTACAAGGATTTAAAAAAACGTTATTGCAATTTCCTACCTGTTTCCGTTCTGAAGAAATAGCTTCTTTTTTTTTTGCATCGTGTCTTTTCCAAATGGATCTCTGAATGAGAGGGACTGGGTTCATGATAATCAGCTGGTGGGCTTCTTGTGTTGTAATAGGGAACGTTACTGTGTCTGCATCTCTTTAGTAGGAATTAACCCTTAGGGCCGGTTGACACCACAAAGTCTGCGTTCCAGAGTTTTCGGCCTCTAGAATGCACTGGAACGCAAGCCGACCAGCTCCATGCATTCAGAGGCAGGAGGGGGTGTGGCAGTGCATTAAAGTCAATGGCACTGCAGCCACACCTCCCGCCCTCAGTGAGATCACCAGCACCCGGAATGCAGGCACATTAGTGCCTACGTTCCAGTCCAGTGCAGTCTGCAAAAATACTGCAAGCACTATTTTAGCAGATTGCACTGGACCGGGCAACGTGGCTGTGGGTGATGCAGGTGGCTGCGGGCGATCGCACAGCGGCCGGGGCTGCCGTGCCATTTACTTCAATGCACTGCCACACCCTCTCCCGCCCCTAAACGCAGGGAGCGGCCGGCTTGCGTTCCACTGCATTCTAGAGGCCGAACACTCTTGAACGCAGACTTTGTGGTGTGAACCTGCCCTTAGGGAGGTTCTCACCAAAAATTTAATTCCTGTTGCAAAGGATGTCAAAATTATACTTGTATCGTAGTGTAGATGTCTGGGAAAACCAGTCATCCAATCAAAGAAGCAAGAAATGACACTCCTGGGAGCGTTCCATACACCAATTGTGTACAGAATGCCTCCAGGTCACTATCTTGCTTTGATTTTTTTGACAGATTTATAACATTACAGCAGCTACAGTTTTAAATGGAAAGGTAAATTTAATAACATTACATTACAAAATGGCTTTGACAATTATATATGCGTATTCATTTTTTAAAAGATTTTTTCCTTTTGAAATTTTTAATGTGGAGTTAACTGTTAACCCTTTCTTTGACAACAACTTATTATATACATTGGTGGCAGTAGACCCCTCTAAACAGACTCCCAGTAGCTATATCTGTTTACATGTGCAAAGCCGACTGTCAGCTTTACACTGGAAGCAATTCTAGTGGCTAAGCTGCTGCCAGATAGCTTTCAGGGGCCAGTGAAGAGGGCCCCCCACTTTGCTTCCCAGGCCCTACTGCCCCTCCTGCATGCCCAGGATTGGCATCATGGGTGTTGGTGGGATGCTGGGAGGGAGTTCAGGGAACATCAGTTTGCTGATCTCCTCCCCACTAAATGGATCTGGAAGCGATGCTGATTGCATTACTTCCGGCTTCTCAGCTCCACAGTGTTATCTGCGCTTGAATAGCTTCTCTGAAGTGAAAAGGTGACACCCATAGACCTCCTAATGTCACCTTAACTACCTCCCGGCCAGCCGCTTTGTATACACGGCCGGCCGGGAGCTTCTTGGATGTAACTGTGCGTGTATTCACGTCCTGTTACATCTGCCCGCTCGGGCGCGAGCGGGAAATCCCCGCTATGTGAAAAGAAACAGCGATGCCCGTTAATATACAAGCGATCCGCCGGCTATAGAGCCAGTGGATCGCTTGTATGAGGCCCCGAGACGTGCGCCCTCCACGGCTCTCCCCCCTTCCGCTGTCAAGCTGGTCCCGGGCTCTGGTGTGAGCCCGGGACCAGCATAGTGCCTCTGTCACAGGGGATCAGAGGGAGCTCGATACACGAGCTCCCTCCGGTCTCCTTTTACCAAAAAAGTGGGTAATATTAGTTGTTTTATAACATAATTTCAAAATTTTCAGTAATTTCTCCTGAATATAGTAAAAAATAAAACCCGCAGTGGTGATTAAATACCACCAAAAGAAAGCTCTATCTATCCCCAAAATGTTTTATAAAATTCATTTCAGTACAGCGTTGCATGACGGAATAAATGTCAGTCAAAGTACTGCAGCGCTGAATACTGAAAAATGGCCTGGCCAAGAAGGGGGTCTAAACACCTGGTCTTCAAGCGGTTAAAGAGTACCTGTCACCACTAATATACTATCACATAGGGGGCTTGTGAGCCCTCTATGTGATAGCAATAAAGTTAAGTAAAAAAATTTTTAAAAAACAAAGTTAATTAAAATACATTTTAAAAAATTTTGAAAATGTAAAGTTCCCTAACATGAACATGCAAGCCTATATACGGTAATGTTAGGGGAATCCAGCAGGCTCACAGGACACAGGCTTTTCAAATAAAGTAAAGCTTGTTAACTTAAAAAGCTTCACAGCAGCAAAATAACAGTTCATCTTCATCGACTAGCTGGAAAACTTAAACAGCGATTCTTCAGCATAACAAAGCAATAACAGTCTCACCGACTTGAAGGTTTCAAAGCTGCAATCGCAGTTAAATAGTCCCAGACTTCCAGGGTAAAGGTGCCCACACACCTTGCGATATTCGTACGATAATCGCAGGAAATCCCGCGATCGTACAATTATCACAAGGTGTGTGGAAGGTGTGCGACCTATGCTACTGTAAGGTCGCACGACTTTTATCTTAGGAACATGTTCGAAAACCCTCCGAGAATCGTACGATTGTCGGCGGGTGTGTGGCATGTTCATGAGATAAATGGCGCACGGGCCGGCCCGTTCAGCGTTGCAGTCATCGGAAGCCCGCCCCTCAGCGGGGCGGGCTTGCAATCATCACAAGTACGATCTGCCTGTCCAGGATAGGCAGATCGTACGTTTTTTAAATGACCTTACAACCATCGCAAGACAAAAGTCTTGCGATGGTTGTAAGGTGTGTGCCCAGCTTTACTTTCCCAGTCAACAGGGTTTCACAAAGCATACTGACATGCACTTTCACAGCAATACACAATTACAATTTCAGTCTCCACCCTCCTCTACACTCCTCCTCACTACTCCTCACTTGCTATCTACCACTTCCTGTTTTTTAAACAGACATCCTCCAGCAGGTGAGTTAACCCTGCTTTGTCCCTTAAAAGGGACCACAGCCCAAACAGAGGGGAAATGTAGCCTCCTACCAGGACCCAGCCCCGGCGTCCTGTACAATACAAAAATGAATTGCATACACATGTTAGGTTTCACTGTATACTGTATACAGGCTTTGCCCATTGACAATTTTGGGTACCGTATTTTGTTGCTGTTTCATGGGCGTACACAATTTTTATGCTTGGCATGTTGGGTATCTATTTACTCCGCATTACCTCAGTAATTTTGAGGCCTAAAATGTGGATACCATGTGTGCAAAAAATGCAAAAAACACCTTGGCAGGGAAAAGGTTAAATGACGATAACTACTTTTTACAGCAATATAATTTGTTTGTGGCTTGGGGAGGGATCAGAGACATCTCAGGTCCTCTGTGTAGGTGGTTAAGCTTATAATTCTTGTGTTGAAATGGGTTGGGGAGTGATTATTATGATGGAAGACCCTTATCCATCCCATAGGCAATGTGTAAAGTGTAGGTACTGATGCTAACTAATCAAATTTCAACTTACTGAAGTCGGGTCAATGACTAAATGAATTTGCCCTACTAAAAAGCTACAACAGTTTAGGTCAATCCCTTTAGCCCTATTTGGTCCTACATATCATTTTTGTTTTACTATTATAAAGGAAACCATGTCCATGGCATCCAGTGAGACTTTACAAAGAATTAACTTTCTGAGAAAAGGGAATCTTAAATTACGTTAGTTGCAATGGGTAACACATGCTTTCATGTATTTTACCAAGTACAAAGATTTTCCTGGGGCCCATAGATATCCCTAAAGGAAATCTCAGGGACAGACAGCACCTGTAGTATTTTGTATACAGCTGGTTAATGATGAGTGAACTGGTCTGGGATTTGGATTACATGATTTACAAACCCAGCTTGAAATCCACAAATGCCAAACATAGCATCACGACCCCTTTAAAAGTCGATGGGAGTGAAATCTTGTATTTTGCTTCTGACATTTCCCAGGCCAATGTGGAAGCTTTAGGTAAAAAAAAAAAAGGTCATGGGTAGCTGCACACTGCCATGTGGGATGTTTTTAACAAATTACATTCAGCCGGGAGCAGGTCTTTTAATTAGCCTTAAAGGGCAACATGAAAAATAAACAATTCCTTTAATATCATGATTGAAGGATGCTTAAACTTGCATGTGAAATGGCTATTGCTGGTAGACCCTCTCATCATGGTTCAGAGGTTTTAAAATGCAGAATCAGCCTATCTTGTACCACAGTAGTATTGCAGTTGCTAGTACTATACATTGCATTGTAGATACTGTATCTTTGGTGATCCTTGTTCACTGTACCACTATATTTTGGTTATTTAATAATGGCAAACATTTTTAAAATGGTTTGACTTGATAACTAAATACCATTAAAAAAACCCATAAGCTCACTTTACAAAATAAAATCAGGTTGTCTCTACTAGTTATAAGTTGGATTTTAAAACACATTATTTTTTCCCTTTCGTAGCAACAGATTTTCTTGTTTGTTTTGGGCTGGATTGCAATAGTGATGATTTTTCTTAAACCTAGTAACCTTTAAAATACATTTTACTGTATGTTTTGTAGCCTGAGGTATTAAAATACATAATAAGTTCTCCAGGGTAGAAATCCAATATGTTGGCATTATAACACTAAATATAGTGCTGTTTATACTGGAAAAAGTATGAATAAATAATTTTGTTAAATTCTTTATAGACTTGTGGCATCTTCAGCATATGATGCCCAGAGTACAACATGTCAATTTCAACTTTGGGTAATGAATATTGAATAGATGGATTGATATTATGTGCTAAATAACAAGGTCTGGAACAGTTTGTATTGTAGAAATACATTACAGAAACACAAAACTATATTTGCTAGGGAGTTAATGTCCATCAATTTATTTTGTAATAGACAATTTATTTATTTATATTATTTACTTCAAAAAGCAATCAGTGAATTCTAGTGCCCTCTAAAACAAACAGAGATAAATGCTAAATGATCACTGTTAATGACCTATACAATTCACATGTGCAATGCTGGGTACTATTTTTCTGTTACCTGAAAGAGTTAATAGTGACTCTTCCTGCTTTCCTAAAGCACTTTATGACTTGGATACAAATATTAAGTAGGTAATTTTATAAACATGGTTTAGTTCTAGGCAATTTAAAACTGAGTGGTGAATGCCAGTATTTCAGATGTGATTGATTAACTTGCAAAGCTTCCAGTACATAGTATAGAATGAATGTTGATGGCTCATTAACCTCTTTTCAGATGCTGTAGAGTTTATGGATTCAAGGAAAGGTTTAGTAAGAATAGGCTACTAATAGAGACTAGCAAATTGATACATGGATCAGGTGAATCTGCTGAATTTAATTTTTTTCAGCAAATTTTGGAATTTACTTCTTCTCAATACACATTTTAAATGATGTGATCTACAGAGTACATAAATCCAGACATTTGCTGCAAAATGGACAAATCTGTATGCCCATTTTCCTGTGAATCTACAATTTGCAGTTCACTAAAATAAATGAAATTGTCCAAATTCACAAATCATTGTTGCTACCAATACTATTATAAATGTAGTGTAGTAGTTAAAGATTAATTATTATTTTCTTTTAAAAAAGCACATTTTTAACATTTTGCAGTAATAAAAACATGCAGAAAAAAAATGTAAGTGAAGTTTAGTGATTTAAGGGGTTATGCACTAAAGAGCTGAAAGATATAGCCATACCTTCGGCTAATCTTTTGGCTCACTTCGGCTGTAGGCAGTCCTCAGTTCAGCCAAACTAAAGGGCTGCTGTACAGGCTATTCACAATAGCCTGTACAGCAGCCAAAGGCAGCCGAGCTCTGGCGAAAATAGACCATTCTCCCTGCAAAAAGTAAAAAAAAACAGCATAGGGTCTCCCTCCCAAACCATACCAGACCCTTTAGGCCTGGTAAGAATTTTAAGGGGGGGGCCCAATGCCCAAAATTGGGGAAAACAATGTGTGGTCCCCCTAAAACTTCTGAACCAGACCCATAATTCGGGAACTGGCCTGGCAGGGAAGGAAAGGAAGGATGAGTAAACGCCCCCCCCCCCTCCCTGTGCCATACCATGCCACGCCACATGCCCTCGGCATTGGGAGGGTACTTTTCCAGGGGACCCCGATGGGGACAAGGGCCTTTTCCCCACAACCCTGGCATGGTGGTTGTGGTGTCTGTGGGCAGGGGGCTTATTTTCATTTGTATTGTATTGTATTTACTCCTGTTAAGTAAATAAAGTTACATGAATTACATGCTAAGGACCCCTTTATCATATGCATCTAGAGTTGTGATCCCAATCTGCTCAGCTCTGCTGCATGCAACCTTCTCAAATTGGTAATATTTTTTCTACTGCAATAAAGCCTTCTCCTTTATTAATTACTGATCTACTAATTTCAGAACTGCAATTAAAGTTACATGTTTCTGTACTTAAAACATTTAATTTTGAGGAATTTATGTTTTGATATTATGATATATTATGTTAATTGATTTGGATGACTTTGGTGTGCATCCGTTTCTCTGGGAGATGCTTCGCTTGCCGAGGATGGAAAATCATTTGGTCTGCCCCCTATTCGACCTCTAGGGGCGTGGTTTGCGATGAACATCACCTCTACCAATTGCTAAGGGAGGAGGTGATGTTCCCCTCAGGCTTTTCCATCTCTCTGTCATCCCAGCAAGCTGTCATCCACCACGTTCAAGAGTATGGGAAGGTGCTATGTGTGTCATGGCATTGCCCCATTCGACAATTAAACCTGAGTGGGAGGGAACCCGCAATTCTGGCGGGAATACTCCCTTTAAATATGCCGTCATGGCACATATGCAAACCAATGGCCCACCCACCTGCACACGTCACACGCCGTCTATGTGTATGGCGTGACATGGTGCATTGGGGGATTTGTTTGGGGAGAGCGTAGGACACAAATGAACGGCACTGTTGGGAGCAATTGAGAACCATTATCGTTTTGCTCCATGGACAATATTGAGGTATATTACTTACTATCTACAGCCTTAGTTGCAAAGTAGCTCTCTTTAATGTTTAAGGACCGTCCTATCAGTAATTAATGGATTATATTATATTTCAAAGGTTGTCCCATATCTCCATGTTTTCCTTGGTTTTGAAGTCTGATGTATTATAAATATGTATTTATGTTTTTTAAAAGATGAATTTAATTACTGGAATGTTACAATTGTATACAATGTGCTTTTGTGTGGTCGAGGGGGGTGTTATGCCATGGGACAACATTCTTTGTATGGAAAACGGTTTTATTGTATATGTTTCTAATCATGTATTTTAATAAATATTTGTCATAATAGTCTCACAATCGAGTAGAGCAATATGTATTTGGTTGTGCCCTGTTCCAGTCCGTTCAGTGACACCTGAAAAGCCCCACTGAAATTCAAGACAGGAATGTATATTGATCATACCGTTCTCAAGATGGTTTTATGACCTGGCTATTTATAACAGAACTTCATTAGGAGTCCTTTTGAAGACCTGGTAGTGGATATTTTGTGACAACTCTGCATTTCATCTACTGTTGCATTATCAAATGTGTCACCTTCTCAGGTTGTGCACCACAGACAGATACTTAAATCTGACCATTTCTGTTACTTGTTTAGGAATTTTGGAGAAATTAGGTGGCATGGTGTATCCACTTAGTTTGGCATTCATTATACCTCATTATTTGTACACCTATAGCTATTAATAAATGTATTATGATGCCTCCCTCTTATATTCAGAATTTACTGCTTGTTTATCCTAGGAGGGTTTAATGCAGAGGAATACTTACCTATTTTTTTCTTCCTGCAGGCTTCTGCTCCCCCCCCCCAGTTTTAGGATAGATAACAAGTACCACTAAGCCTCTCCTTTTCTTCCAGTAGTACAGTTGCCTTCTCATCAACATCATCATGTACAGTGCAGGACCCCTAGACTAAATGAGCAGCAATTCCTTAATATATGAAATATATGAAATGGGCTGTCTGAAATTCAGTTTTAAGGCATTTTGAACCCAAAAAACATAAATGTGTTACATTGCATCTTACCAGCCCTTAGATATGGCTGCTGTAGTGTCCTTGCCTCATTTCTATTGTGTAAACTACCAGTTCTATTAATCCTTCATGTAACAGAAATGAACAAATGCATCCTGTGTGACAACCAGGGCTATCTTCATGTTACAATGAACAAACAAGTGTAGACACAAAAGGACAGGATGTATATTATTCACAGGTGAAAATAAAGGGGAAAAAAGCCTGAAAAACATGAAAGCAATACAGCCACCACATCAGGATTGATACGCTTCAATATATTACATTTGTTTGGGTAAAGATATACTTCAGGCCTGTGTCTGTGTTATACAAGAAAAACACTGACAGGGAGAGAAGGTTTTATGCTGGAAAAACAAAACTCTGTTGCACAATAGATTGTCTATACCAAAATAAAAATAAAAAAATAGTATGCTTTAACTTAATAGTGATCAATTTAGTCATTTTACTATTTTTGCCTTTGCCCTTAGTCTTTCTTAACTCTGACTCAATAGGAAGAGGAAACAAATGGTCTTGTCAGATAGAGATTTGCCAACAATGGGTTACCAAATCAGGGACAGGAGCAAGCCATTAATGGTTACCTTTTAGAGGTGCAAAAAAACCCAGATCCATGATGTGCCTGTGTGACTGTGTCATTACACTTTCTGGTTTGAAATGTGTCATCTAACACCATGTTATAGAGTCTCAGCCAATTAAATACCAGCTTAAATTAAAAATGTGACACAAATATTCAAAAATATTTTAAATTGTAAATATCAATGAAACAATTGATTAATAATTGTCCTTAGTATAAATTATGAATATAAATGTTAACTATTAGCCAGAGTGGAAGGTATGCTAAAAAGCAAAATGCATCTAATTTAGAATATTGTGGTCAGGTAGTGGAAATAAACATTTCCAAGAGTCTCTGAATAATTTAGTTAGTGGAATAGGCAATAAAGATCATTAGAGAGTTTGTCTACATGCAGCCCTGTGTAGAGCTGTGTTATGATCAATGGATCAAGACGTTATCATAATTTGGAGTTTAGATACATTTAATAAATTATTATCTATAAAATTCCTCATCCCTAAACATACAGTATGAAACATTTAATCTAAGTAGGGAAGCGTTGTATAATAGGTGGACTAAGTCTAAAGGATATATCCTTTGGACTTAATTAACCTATTATACAATGTTCATATCAGATGTCACCCATTAATTATTTTATGGATAGTCAATTGTCCCTTTTTTAAGCATATAAGCAATCATAGCACCACCAGCAAACATCCTTTTTAAGTGACTTTATTCCCAGGTAAAGCTTTTATAAATCAATTTTAAAATATTTATTGTAACATTTAAAAAGGTAGGGATAGCTTGAGAAAAGAACATTAATAAAAGAATGCCGATAGCAACAAAACTTTTTTCTACATAAAGCTGGGAAAAGTTAAAATCAGACTGTGGGCAAGAAGGTGACCTTTCTGTATTGCTTAACTGCAGAAGAGAAAAATCAGGTAACGCACACATACTGTATATATATAATATATTGTTCAAAAGGCAGACAGTAAAGGAAGTCCAACATAAATAGCTTGCTGCAGCATATAACAGATATGGGCTCACCAATGCTCACCCTCCACAGGTTATCCTGTTCAGTGTCCCAGTCCCAGGACTTTACTGTTTTCCTCAACAGGATATCTTTGGGAATACACTGGGCACTTTGAGCAGCTTTTAGCAGCCTTATATATATATATATATATATACACACATACAGTATATATATACACAAAATGTAAAACACTTTCACTTTTGATTATTTATGGATATGAAGCCAGTAGTAAGATTGGAGTAATGAGTTATTTCTTGCTGACTTAAGTACTAATACAGTATACTGTAAAGAGCTGTACAATATAATAATTGGTTGTACAAGCTACTATGGCTTTCTCTCTTCAAATGTATCCTACATAATTGTTGTGGCTGGGATGGCATAATCAGGTTATCCTGAAATCATCTACAGCACAGCAGTAATAGGGCCACCTACACGAGGAATGTTTTCAGTGATGACAAAAATGGGTGTCCAGGTCCCACAGGTTAGAATAAAGCAATAACCCAACAACCCTATTCTGCAAGAAAAAATACATACCAAGAAAAAATACATACATGTATATATATTGTTGTGCAGCCTAAACAGAAGCCATGGCCCTTCATAACCTGTGGCACCATGGAGTAAAGTAGTTACAGTAGCACTATGTACCCTATTGTGTAGAATATTGCTGTAATTTGCTCTTAGAGTTTAAACCTGGGGAACAGACCAAAATATCCTTGCAGCAGTGCTCCCCCCACAATGCAAGGGTTAAATGCTTAAATTTGCCTCGCATATCAGGAAAAATTACTTTTTACTTACCCTATCATTTGCTCCTGCAGGCTCTTCCTTCCATGCAACCAGTCTCCAAAAGCCACCTCTCTTTAGCACTTAGACTGGTGGTCACAGCTGTGACATCACCACCTATAATGCAGGACAAACAGTCCTGCATTGTAAGTGAAGATGCCGATGTTCCGCCAACAACCCAAAGCATCGGAGTGAAGCTCCGGCTTCTGGGGGAACAAGAAGAAAGGTAAATAAAATCCCTTTTTTTTATTGTACCCTAGGCAACATGTGCATTTAACTCTTGAAGTTTCGGAGGAGTGTCACTGCAAGGGAATTTTTGTCAGTTCCGCGGTTTGGTTTAGCTTTAATTATTAACGTATTCACAAATTACATTTTAGAAGTTTATTCAATAACTGAGTTATAAGAGGGCTGTAGAAATTAAGCTGAGCTCCAGTGTGCAGTCATACTCCCAACATAAAAAATAAGGATAACCTTTTCCTAAAAACATAACAATAATAAAGCCATTGAAATGTGAAATTAATATTGTTTCCTTGGGTGGATGAAAGATCTAATCATGATCATTGATTTTAAGCCACTGGTCTTAATGGGTGTGGCAGGAAAGCATATTTTACTTTGCCAGGCCATGAGTGATTCAAGCTGTTCTTGAGATGATTAAAGTATTTTCCAGACTATATCAACTAAATACTGAGGGACTTCCTACCGGTCTGGATGTATCTAATGTATGTACAGCGCCAGCTAACAACTCAAAGGAAGCATTCAAGTAGGAGGCTTAATCCATTTCAACTATGCTGGCTTAGTTTATATTGTATATTTAAAAATATCTACGCTAACAGACACACAAAATAGTACCCAAGCTCTAACCACAGGGACAGTTTTTTGTTTTTTTTCCCCCCCATTGTTACTATGTACATAAGTAGATTGCTTGGACAATGTTATGTTATACGCTTAAATAGGAGACAGTCTGTGTATGATTGTGCTGCCCCTAGACCGGTATATAAGCCTGGGCTTAAACTGTAAGGACACATTATAACAACTCAGATGTACATCCTACAAGTGTGCAAAAATGCTGTTGCTTTGGGTCAGCTGTGAGTGCTCTTCATGGTACATGGAACAAAATAAATCACAAAGAAATTGAAGTTCATTTTTAGTCAAATTTGTCTATATTAACCAGAATAAGCAGGATATTACAGAATAAAATGTCTAGAACACTGAACAAATAAAACACAGAAGAAGCATTATGATACACTCATTGTGTAAGAACAGTAATTATTATTATTATTATTATTATTATTATTATTATTCAGGATTTATATAGCGATAACAGCTTGCACGATGCTTTACAACATATGAGGATATAGTACAATTACAATACAATACATTACAAAAGGATTAGTGAGAGGATTAGTAAGCTTGTGAGAGCTTACAATCTACAAGGAGGGGCAGGTGATACATAAGGCAATAAATATGAGCTTATTAAAGGAGTAGATGTGCAGTTTTTAAGAGGAGGTGGAATTGGACTTCCCTGTAGAGGTGAGTTTTCAGGGATCACCTAAAGCCAGAAAGATTAGGAGATAGACAGATAGGTTGTGGTAGGGAATTTCAGAGGATGGGAGAGTCTCTGGAGAAGTCCTGGAGGCGAGCATGGGAGAATGTGATGAGGGACCTAGACAGCAGGAGTTCTTGAGAGGAGCAGAGAGGATGGTGTTGGTGATATTTTGAGATGAGGTTGGAGATGTAGCAGAGGGAAGAGTTGTGGATGGCTTTGTGTCTTGTTGTTAGTATTTTGAACTTTATGTGTTGCACTATTATAAACCAGTGGAGGGAGTGAAGGGTTGTGGCCACTGAGCATTTGGTGAGGTGGATGGATGAGTCTGGCAAAAGCATCCATGAAAGACTGAAGGGGGGATAGCCTGTGTGGAGGTAGATCAATAAGGAGTTGCAGTAGCCAAGGTCCAAAAGACCCCCAGTATCACCTTTACACTCTAAATAAGCTATTTAAGTGCAAATCACACTTCAATAGCTTATTGCTGGGCTTCAGGAGCCCAGCAGTGACAGCTATGGGACCGGAAGTGATGCAATACACATCGCTCCCTGTCACATAGAATGGGGAGGAAATTGGTGAATGGACGTTTACTGCTCTCCTCACCAGCTTCCTGCTGACACCCAGCAAGCTTACCAGTTTATAGAATCGATCTGGCGACAGCTGAACTGCTTCTACTGTAAAGCCAGCTGCGGCTCTACAAAACTAAACAGGTTTTTAGCCTCCAGGAGTCTGTTTAACGCCTTCAGACTTCATCACCGGATTATCCCATCATGGGTCATGAAGGGGTTAAATAGGTTCATCATGGCTGGATTTATACTTTTACCTTCCTTTCACTAGATCAACAACCTTATGCTGCCCCCCAGCAGCTGATTTGAAAAAGCTGTTCCACAAAATCCCTTACACACAGATGATTAAACATAGGTTAACTATACTATACAGAATTGCTTAAATAATAATGCTGATACACAATTAGTACCGTAATGACACAATCAGTATCATAGTGACACGACCCCTGCAGGAACATAATATGTACAGTACTGAGGAAAGAAGGGAAATGGGAGAAATTATTAAAACCTGAGGCTAAGGACTGCAGTATTTTCAATATCAAGCTAAGATCAACACAGAGACATGACCTCAAACTGGCAGGAGAAAAGTTCAAACCTAACCTTTAGAAAGTATGTGTTTAATGAGTAGCTGATACTTGGACCAGAAACTTGTCTGCAGGATCACATTCAGTAACATACTGACAGTACCAGAAACATGCCTGCAGATACAAAATCAGTATTGTAGCGACACAACTAGCACAATGTCTGCAAATTCACAGATAGTACAGTATTGACACAATAGTAACATGTCTGCAGAGTTATAGTCATTATTGTACTGACATGGCTAGAAACTTGTCCACAGAGACATGAACAGTTACATACTGACCAGAACAGTTACATACAACCAGAAACATGTCTACAAAGACACAGTCAGTACTATACTGACAGAACCAGAAATGTGGCAACTTACCAGCAATAGAATTTCTAAGAGTGCAAAGAAAACACAGTCCTTGTTTTTTGGCATGGCTCTGTCTGTGGTCAAACCACTGTGGCTAACAGGATTGTGCAATGTTTCAGCGATCAGCAGAGTAACACTTTAGGGGTAAGTCAGTAATGTTTTTTGCATCACTCTTGCTGGGAATTGCAAGAAGCAAAATGATTACTAATGTGACACGTTGCTCCTTTAGTACTCCTTAGCTTTCATACACTGCCTGCATCTATATGGTGCATATGGAAAGAAGACAGAAAAAAGGGGCAAACAAGTAAATTGCTCATGACCCCCTAGTCCCTAAGAACCTGCAAACTAATCACCAAGTCTGTACTTCAGCATGTTTTGCTAAACTCCTGTTTGCCAGCCAGAGAAGCCAGACAGGTGGCATTAGTGTCACTAGCAATAGTTCTACACATCTCACTGCCACTGAAACTATGTCTACCACCTTGTTTTCTGCACTCCCAGGCCCAGCCAGCCACACTTGTCAGCAGTGTGCAGGCAGCTCCATACAGAGCTCCCAGCTGTGGCACCTGGTGGATAGACAGTGACACCGGAGGTTTGGCACAGCCAAGTTGTCAGTGGCAGTCACTACTGCAAAGGGACTTATGCCCAACCAGAGTACAGTGCATTGTTCTCCAGCATATAGAGAGCATTGCATGTTGTACCTAATTTCAATGGGTTATTTAATAGATCAAATGAGACCAAATACAGAAAGTTCATTGTTTGGGTTCACCTTTAATGCCTTTTATGCTCTTTAATTGCACATGCATTCTATCTTTGCTGTGCAACCACCCCAAAATCTCCAATGACATCACTGGCATGGCCAGCCCAAAGCACACTGAAAAAAAATACTTAGAATGCTGTTAGGCTTACTTTAAATTGCAGACATGTGGAAGTCAATGCAATGAGTCATGAATCATTTCAACAATATTAAGGATTTGATTCAGTTAATTTATATTAATTTAACTGGTTTTCTGACAACTATTCTAATTCTGTTCAATAAATGCTATAACTGGTATAAAAGGGGGGAAAAATATACCATTAAATACAATTTTAGCCACAAATCAATCACAATTATTGAAACACAAGCAGGACAATATTCATTTATATTTAAGACAGTAATATTAGATTCTAGGACTAATGTTTTGAGGGCTAAAATACTACCTTGCAGTGAGGATTCATTAAAATGAAATAACATTTGCGAAAGGCAAGCTCTTAAGCTGGTGCATTCATTCATGCCGTGAATGAATTAACAAAGCTGAAATTATAGCAATAATACAATAACAGATTTGGGTACTGGCTGAAAATATTTAAGCAGTCATTTCTAATACATGAGAATACACATGTAGTGGATGTACTCAAGTAAACCAAATTGTATTAAATAAAAAATGAATATTGAATTTTCAAAGAGTGTTGTAATAAAATCATTGATTTTCCTAGACCACTTAGTTATTATGTTGTATTTTGCAACTGGGAATATACCAATCTACAGTTAAATACAGAAAACAGTAAGTGCATTACTATTAATAATATTCAAGTGGTTTAAATTAGAAGTTTTAATGGGAATCAATACACATACAAGTTTTTATGTTGCATAAATATTAAAATATATTAAAGGCCGTGACAGCATTTCATCAAGTTGTTACGCAATAACCCTGTATTGATGAAACCAGTATTAACTGTTGTTAAGTATGATACACCTGGCAAGTCATCAAAACCAATACCATTAATTGTATGAATAAAGCTGAACTCCAGGTATACTTACATTGGCCAAGCTTGGCCCAATGTAAGTAAGCATATTTTATACCTGGAATGGCCCCAGGTTAGCTGGAGCTACTACAGTGATTTTCAGTGATCTTCCAGGTCCTGTTTTCCACTGTGGTGAGTGGCTTCCCTTCTGCTGTGAAGACACAGGGGGTCAATCCCTCGGCACAGTGGCCATTCCCTGTGACATTATTAATGTTTAAAAGGCATTCTGACGCTTTTTTTAGCTTTACAGACTGCCATTTGTATTGTGCATCTAAATACTAAGTACGTGTATTAAGCAAGGATAAACCCCCTTATGTTTTATTATTATAATGGTCTTCTGGACAAGTAGAGAACGTTAATCTACTCAACCAGGATACCAATAAAAATCACAGGGGTTCAAATCCATCCCTTCTCTATCCAAAACACATAAAAATGCTCTGCTTTCAAATACACTTTAAGAAAATGTATGCCCCTTATATTGACAAAAATATGTGTCGATACAGCGTAAGTATCTTACACAATGTCAGTTCTGACTTTGACCTGTGTTTTTAATAAAAACATTTCAATAGGCAATTAAACAAGCAACAAAACATGACAGACATTCCTATAGATTTGGTTTCTTATAAATGACTTTGAGAACACCAGGCCATCAAACTGATTATTTTTGCTCCCATTTACCAAGCAGTTAATACAATATTGATTTACCTTTTTGTGACCTGATTTATGATGAAACATTGCTGCCATGTGCAGAAGAAATATGCATTATTTTACATGTGGTAAGATTTATTGTGTAGTAATTGAAGTGCCTAATTGCAAATAAAGACTTCCCCAGCTACTCCGTAAGCATCCGTGCTCTTTGTCTATTGAAATGTTCAGAGAAATTGTGAAATAAATTGAAATCTTTCCTCAGTAAGAAGTTAAGTTTTAATTTTTCAATGCTGCACATAAGGGTATGAAGAAAAAACAGCACTAAATGGTAATGTGTTCTCCACTTAACACCTATAAATCAAATAACTACATAATGAAAACAATTATGCACCGCTAAATATTGTTGAAGTCATGCTACAGGGAAGTGCTTGTCAATTGATGGTCCATTGACCAGTTTCTGCTGGACTGTAGTCTTTCAGCTATGTTTCACAACATTTTGTTATATAGGAAATAAAATACAATTTACAGGGTTATTCACTCAGCTGCCAAAGGCAGCCGAGTGGATAACCGAGCCGCAGTGAACAGAGCCGAACGACGTTTGGCTATTCACTCCGGCTCAGTACAGCTGATTTCAGCCGTATATCTGTTGAAATCAGCCATACATCGGCTGTCTTCGGTCAGCCGAACATGCTCTGGATCAGATGAACTGAAGCTCCGGCAGCTCACTCACTGCCGTTCACCCCTATTCACTTAGGCACCAAACGGCAGTGAATAGCCAAATGTCTCTGTGGTACCGAGCAGAATAGAAAATCAGTGAAAAAATATTTTAAAAATGTAAATAAATAATAAAATTAAGAAATAAATAAAGATATTTTATAAAAGAATAAAAAAAGAAAAACAATTAGGCAGAGCTACAGCTAGCTCTGCCCAACTGTGACAGCTAGCTTCGTCAACTGTGACAGCTAGCTTTGCCCAACTGTGACAGCTAGCTTCGCCCAACTGTGACAGCTAGCTTCGCCCAACTGTTTCCTATTAACTAGCACAAACTTGTATGAATCCTGGGTGCACGTTGAAATTTATTTTGTGTAAAAGCATTTATAAATAGACCCCAACAGGCACAAATAATGGTGTATGCAAGTTACATAGCTCTATTACATGTCATTTTATGAACAAAAGAAGTTAGTGATCAGAATTAGGAATGTGCAGGACATGCATAAGAACCGGGGTTTTTCCACAATATTTCTGTTCTTCCTCATTTCTTAAGGCCAAACTCCATGAAATACCTGTGCTGCCATTGCCAACAACCTCAGGTAGCTGACTGTCAAACTGCTTAGTGAGTCGCTGACCCAGAACATGTACTGTATATAGCCATTTGTGTTGGAACAATCACCCAATCTAATGCAACCAACAAATTAGTATCTTCAAACAAGGTTCAGTAATGGCAGCAGAGGTATGTATCTCATGATAGTTGCTATGTACGAGCTTTAAAACAATAAAATATCATCACTTACCCAATACACATTACGCATTCATCTGTGATTCCTGACTTACAGAGTCTCCAGTATTCCCAGATCTGACCTTAGCAAGCTGTTCCATTTGGTGGCGATTTCCAATTTCTTTTTGTGTGCTTGCTTACTATAAAAGGCGAGACTTTGCTCCAACTAGATTCACCTAATATTTTAGTGAATTAATTTTGTTAATGATCATTGTGTGTATTCTTAGTTGCCAGTCTTCAAATCATTCTAGTTCTTTTACCTTGCTTGTGTGCTTGTCAGCAGTGGCGTTACAAGGGGTGTGCGGGGGTGCAGCCTGCACCCGGGTGACACCATTGGAGGGGGTGACACCAAAATGACTGATAGTCATTTTGGTGTCACTCCACTCTGAAAAAAGTCGGGCACTCGGTCATGGACGCCCAACAGTTTCGGGGAGAGGAGGGGACCTGGCGGCATACCTTATCACGGGGTGACTGTTCCCTCCTCTCTCTGCTGGTGTCCATCACCAAGATGGCCACTGGCAGGCATCAAAAAGATCGCTGCGCGATGACATCATTGGTAACCGTTCCGGGTGACACCTGGCCTCGGGACGACCCTGCTTGTCAGGTTCTGTGCTTTTTGCATTCTTGCTGTACTTATTCTAGTAACCATAGTCCAGTCTTCTGGTTTCAGGACTGTAAGTTCACAGAAAATTGCTATTAGAAAAATACATGTTTCAGCATAGCTCATGGACCTCTGAAAATCCTAGTTGCCTGGCCACAATGCTTATCATTTGGTTTCAGTATTTAGTGAGTTACAAATAACATGCATGCAGTTGGAATATTCAAAGTCTCAAGCTGCATATTTGTTTTGAGCCAATAGGGTTGAGTTATCAAAAGCAAATAGACTGTTCACTTTGCAAGGTTTTTTTTTACTTTGCCAGGAATGTTTCTTTTAGCTTAGTGGATGTGGTAAAGCTCTGCAGAGTTCCATCATCTAATCATGTGTAAGCAAAAATATTTTTTTTTCTCTGAATGTGATCAGTTAATTATTTTTGCATTGTGAAGTATCACCAGTCATTAAGCTAAAGGAAAGTTACCTTGAGATGTGAACAACCTACTTGCCTTTAGTAGATCAACCTCAATGGCTCACTGCCTGATTTGCATGACAACCAGGTAACTAAAAAAATTTTTGAGGGTGGTCTGAAACAAAAGCGAGCTAGTTATTTTACACTGAACTATTTTAAGGTATTTATATTATTTCACTTACTGAACTTTCTTCTATAATTTAGAAATACGTTCTGCTGACAAATCTACAAACAGTTTCAGAGCAGAATATCACATAAGCAATCTGCTCATTAATGTTTGTACAGCACTAAGTCTTAAAAGATTTACAGTTTCCTGAAGCAAATCAGTCACAATTTGCCTGTTCTCTTCAAGTTTAATGGGTTGAGCTCTTTGAGAAACTCTACCTCCTCCTGATTGATGGTTTGTTTTTTCTTTTAATATGAAATTCAGTAAAATTTCCCACAGTGAAAAGTGCTTTTTAATTATGAAACCCTAGTGTGTAGGAATGATTCAATTTACACATCAGAAAAGTTCAGTCAATTGACCGTAATTTATTTTGTGCTAAAAAAACCTTTGGATGGATGAAGTAATTTTTAATTTCTGTTATATAGCATATGTACAGTATAGTGGAGAATGGGGCATCTTACTTTTAATTACCTTTTGCACACTCAAATATGTGTGAGGGGTCCAGTCTTATATGCTTTAGATGAAGCTAAGTACTCAAAATTAATAAAATGCTTCATCAAGCAATTGGATAGCTGTGGGGGTATCTGTTATTGATTTTTTTTAATTCTAAAGTGATTTGTATTCTAATTAAACATTACTGGAAATTAATCAGATGTAGAATATGAAGTCAGTAGGATACTGAATAAGTTATTTAATTTCCATAAACGTAAGTGACAGTAATCATTGGATGCTTATTTGCTAAAGTGCACTGTCATTTTAGATGGTTTTTAATTCGGTCCATGCTAATAACATACATTTAAATTAGTCTTGCGGGCCCACTGATTATATTTGTCAGCATTTATTTAAAGCTAAACTCCAGGCAGATATAAGAGATAGAAATTAACTCAGCTCTTTATTCTATGATGCATCCTTAAATTTATTTTTCAATGGAAGCAAGTGTAAGTATCTAAATTTGAATTGGTATCAAGGTCTTGCTGCAGAGTTTAGCCTGCTGGGAGGGGGGGGAGCACAAGGAGCATGCTGATAACTGGAGAGAGCAGAGAGATGAGCTCATCAGATCATCTCCTGTATGTGATGCTTCTCCTTTTATGGTCCAGGCATGGAGTAGGGCTATGAACAATAGGGATGTTCCCGATGTTCGAGTCGACCAACAGTTTTACTCGAACATCGGCAGTTTGTGTGTTGAAGGTGAAGCCCTGATTGGGTAAAGCAATGCTCAAGTGCAAGACTTTACCCAATCACAGCACAGTGCACTGTGAGAGCCATGATTAGGCAAAGTCATGATGACTTTACCCAATCACAGCACAGTGCACTGTGAGAGCCATGATTAGGCAAAGTCATGATGACTTTGCCCAATCATGGCTCACACAGCTAAGTCCTATCAGGTGCCGGACAAATATAAATAGTTGGGCAGAGCTGGCTAGCTGTCACCCCTAGCTCCGCCCAATTGTTTCTGTTTTGCCTGCATCTGTCAGAATGTCTTTCTGCAGTGGGAGTTTGTTACGAGTGGATGGATCGGTGGGCATCAGGTTTTTAAAATTATTATTTCTATTTGTTTATTTCGTGGAGTCGTCATCATCATTGACAACGCTGGACGTCATGATTGACCCCAGGATTATGCTGGTGGATCCATTTTTTTTGGGGGGAGGGGTTTAACAATAAAGGACTTTTTCAAAAGCCTTGGTTGTGTTTTTATTTCAATTAAAGGATTTTTTTTCTAAAAGTCTGGCCTCTTTTTTAAACTTTTAATTTAACTCTTTATTGAATGGGTACCCCTTACTCATTCACGGGGGGGGGCGCATCTGGGTCCCCTTTATTAAATGTGAATAAGCCCCCCATGCCCGCACCCCCACAACCAACTCCACAGGGCTTGTGGGGAAGAGGCCCTTGTCCCCATTGGCACAGGGACAAGGTGTTTTTTCCAGGGGCAACCCTGGAAAAGCACCCTCCCAGTGCAGAAGGCATGTAGCCTGGTATGGCAGGGGGGGGTGCTCACTCATCCCCCCTTTCCTGCCCTGCGAGGCCTGTGCTCGAATCAAGGGTCTGGTTGGGAATTTTAGGAGGGACGCCACGTTTTTTCCCCCACACACTTTTTTTTCAATTGTAACTTGGGGTCCCTCCAAAAATTCCTACCAGAGCTTATAGGTCTGGTATGACTTTTGGGGGTAACCCCACATTTTTTTTTAAAATGGGGTCTGGTATTTGGGAGGGGGAACTGCACGTTTTTTTTCTTTATAAATGTCAGTTCTTTCTCTATAAATGTCACTTTTTGCTGCAGCAGGTTCTATACATCGTACAGATGCGCCACTTTACAGGCTGTTTAAGGGAGCCCCCTAGCATGATATTTAACCTCCCTGGCGGTATGATTATTTAGCTTTTCGTTATTTTTTCGGCGCAATTTTTTTTAGGATTTATTTCGTTATTTTATTTTGTCGTTTTTTCCGGGGTTTTTTTTTTTATTTCCCGCCGGTTCCGCCCCCATGGGACGCGTCAGCTCACAAGGGACGGAACCCGGAAGACAGATGCCGGCGCCGGCCGGAGGACACCGCACGGCTCGAGGGACAAGGTAAGTAAATAATGTGGGATATTCCCTCAGGGTATGGAAAAGTAACCCCGAGAATACCGCCAAGGAGGTTAAAGGAATGTTTAATTTTTATTGTTTCACTTTAAGCAATGTTAAAATCACTGCTCCTTTAAAAAACTGTATTTTTTTAAGTGTTTTTTTATTGATACATGTCCTACAGGGCAATAACCAAATCCCCATACCCTTTTTATGGCAAATAACTTGCATATAAGGCTTGAAAATGGGGGACATTTGATTTTCAGATTTCTGGTCCCATAGACTTTCGTTAAGTTTGAAGTTCGAGTTCAAACTTTTTCCATGTTCTAAAGTTCGAATTTGAATCAAACTTGGGTGTGTTCGGCCCATCACTAATGAAGAAGACCTTTAAGTGCTAATGAATTGTGATAGAGTAGAATTAGGTCCCCTTCTTTGCCTGATGTGGATGGAAAGAGATACAAATCTTTGGCCATTAAAGCAGTTTTTATATATGCATTTCATCTGTGTATTAAAGGAGAACTATGGGGTTAAGGCTGTTCCTCATAGTTCTCCTTAGGGTAACGGGAAGAGACAAACTAGCGTCCTCCCATCACCCTAGGCTCAGTATACCGCGAGCTGCTGCTCGCGATATACTAAGACGCCGCAGCTGAAGCGGATCCCGACAATTGTGCAGCTGCGTGACGGACAGCTGGCTCTGCCTATCTAGAGGCAGAGCCAGCTGTACCCGCCCCCTCCCCCATCCATTCCGCCAGTCAGCGCTGGCGGATCGTAGCGGGGAGGAGGGAATCCAACCCCTACAGTCACAGCAGAGAGCCGTGACAGGATCGAGAGGTGAGCGAACGCCGGTATGTGTTCGCTCTTCTCCCGATCTACTGAGCCGACCTGTGACAGTGTCATTGTCACAGGTCGGCTAGAACTATGAGGTGAGTGAAAAGCACTCACCTCATAGTTCTCCTTGAAGCTGTTTCTTTTTAACTCCTATGTAAACATTATGGAACCAAACGAGGGTCCTATGAAACCAATGGAGGGGCCACCTCCCCTGTCCTTTTAATAGACCTTTATGAGTCCTTTCAAAACTGAAGGGATATACTTATGACGTAGTGGCCAGGGGGAAGTGGGGGATTCCCAGCAGGGGATGCAGGCATCTAACATAGCAGGAAGTGTCAGATGGTGAAGAAAAAAAGCCTGTACCTCCTGTAGTGGCATGCCAGAAATTAGGAAAAACTACTAAGTGGGAAAGTGTAGAATGCTTCCACAGCCAGGGAACACTGAAGTGGAAGGGAATAATAAATAAGTGCTTAGACTGGGTCAAATAAATAGATTGTTAAGAAACAATAACAGTTAACAGCACTTACAAACTATAAATTGTTTAAAATCATACAACAAGATTCAGCCCTATAGTTAAAGCTCAACTCCAGGCTGATATAAAAGACACAGATGAATGAAGCTCTGTGATACATGATAAATCGTTAAATGTATTTTTTTAATGCAAAATGTGTAAGTAACTGAATTTGACTTAGTATCAGCCTCATGCAATTCCCTGCACAACAGTGTTCAGACTTGGAGTGAAAGGAGTAGGAATGGGAGTTAATCAGGTATGATGCATGCATATGTGCTTAAAAGGAACATGCTGATAGGAGGTAGAAAGAAGAGTGAGCAGAGGGAGGACCTCATAAGTCTGCTGATGCTCTTTTACTGTCCAGTCAGAAGGCATAACAATACACTGCATTACTTACAGTAACTGCAGTTGGTGTCAACCATCTGTCTGTGCTGAATGATTCGGTTGTGTAAATCTCTGGATTAAACGGACACATGTACAAATCCTTTGACTGAAAAAATAGTTCCAGTATGTGTATTTTATTTATATATTTAGCTGTTTGCCAGGGAATGCTTTATTGAGGTAGATATGCTGGCAGAAGGGGAGAAAGGAAATCTGTTTTTCCTACTGTTCTCACAAACCTCATAGCTACACTGATTTTTTTGTATTACTCATAGGTTTCTACAAATAACATTTACAAAAGGGTACAGTGTCATAATCCTGTGCATTTATAATCCCATTGTTTACAACATGCAACATACAGAGCCATGCACAACTCTGCGCCCAGTTACATCACTAGCTTGTCTCAAAATATCACCCAAAACACCCTCTTCACACTTCCCAAGACCTCCTGTCTCTAGTAGACATGTGCACCGTCCAAAAATGTGTTTAGTTTCATTTCGTTTTGATCCGGATTTTGCGTTATTTTGTTTTTCCGGATTCGAGTCTGAAAGTCAATTAGTTTTGGGATTCAGACGAAATTCGTTAGCGGTAGTTAGTGAATTTTCATTTACGTTCTGTGTTCGTTTTGTTAGTTTCAATGAAGCAGAGTGACATTAAAAAAAAATTGTTTATAAAATTTCACTTTGCTGCAAGAAAATGTGTCCACAAACGAACATTCGTACAGACTTCTGCTAATGAAATTCGTTTGAAATTTCGTTTTTGGAAATCCGGATTCATTTGCATTCGTCATTTTTGTTATTTGGAAATTCGGATACATCCGAATCTCCGAATAACGAAAATTCTTCCGAAAAACAAATATTTCCAAAACGAATCGGACATGTCTATTCTCTAGCTTCCTCATCAACTTCCCCCATGCTTGCCTCCAGGACTTCTCCAGAGCCTCTCCCATTCCCTACTCTATCTGCCTTTAGGCTGTCCGTGAAAACTCATCTCTTTAGGGAACACTACCTCATCTTCTATCACATCTACCAAATCTCATCTTCATCTCTTCCTGCCTCTACCTAACAACCGAAAATGTACTTTGTTGAACTAATTCCCACACAATTATTACCTTTTGTATGACCTCATGAACAGGGCCCTCCTAACCCTCTTGTCTTGTATTGTAACTGTACTGTCTCCCTTTATATTGTAAAGATTTCAGGACTCAGTTACTTTCAGTTTGCTTCTTTTTTAGAACTTATGTTGGGCTTGTATGCTGCTATTGTCCCATTTGAGGAGAATCATCACTACGTCCTGTTTCATATATACAAGGGAGTAAGGAAACCTCCTCAAAAAGGACAAAGACAGCAACAAAACAAAGTCAGAGGTATCCTTACCCAATTTACTAATAAAGTGCTTATATTGATGTATGTGGCCACATTAAAAATTCCCATTATAACTGTCCAACTGACACAAAAGAAATTAATTGAACTTCTTCCCATTTGGGACAGGCACAACAATAAAAATGGCAGGATCTCTACCTTTTGTATCACCCATTCTATTAACCAAAACTTTCATGATAAAAAAAAAGATAAAAATGTGCATTCCTTTCTCCATTTTATATAATTTTCTTGAAAGACACAATTTAAAAATGTCTAAAAAGAAACCACTATGGAAGAGTGCATTAAATAAATATACTATATTATTGGAAACATGTTGCTTGGCCCTGACTAAGTAATGTAGCTCTCACTGTGTTATAAAATGATGCCAATATAATTAATGACTAGCATGCACAATAAACAAATATATGTCTATGTTTGCTGAAACTAACATTTAGGAATATAAAATAAATAATCTGTGAGAGTAAATAGTAAGTGAACAGGAAGCAGATGGATACTTTCCTACTAGAAAACAGATATAAATATGTGTAACTAGGAGCAAATTATGTTCTCTGTCCCTATGATTTTCATGTTCTACTTTCTAAATTGCCAATAACAGTAAGGCACGACTCAAGCCAGGATTCAATGTTAGCACCTCAGCATGCACCTACATTTGATTGGCTGATTGGTTCCTCTTTAATAACTTAAGATTGCAGTAACCTGAACATGGTCTGCTGCTGTGAGACTGTCTTCATTAGTACAAACATCTACAGCCTAAAAACAAAAATGGTAATCCTAAACTCCATCCAACTTTCTATATAAATAATGGTCTATGTTTATCATGTAATTGTTTGTGTTGGGGGAAAAGGTTACTATTTTGATTGGGCATGCTTTTAGATTCAAAAAGCCATTGTCTTTAATTTTCAGCAATGATATTTTTTGTAATGATAAAATCACCCTTTATAATAAAAATGTAGCTCAAATGTATGCACTAGGCACTGCAGGAATAACATTCTAACTGGCTAAATGTGTAATGATTTGAGCGTATGTGCATTTTGCTTATTATGCACTCAGAAAAACACAGAAATGTTTGAAATCATGTAACGGAATTTAAAGCTTCATACTGGCAGGTGAGCACAAAGTGAAGTTGTGCGAGAAAAGCCCAACTTCAGATTCACCTCTATCAGCCTATAGTGTCCACTCCACCCACTTGTCAGATTTTGATAAGCCCCCCCCCCACATATCCCCACATCCCTTTTCGGGTATGGGGATGAGGCCCTTGTACCCTCAACATTAGAGATAAGGTACCTTGCAAGAGGAGGGAAGCTTTGCCAATGTTGAAGACATGTGACCTGGTATGGTTCGGGGGGGCAAACGTTTCCTGGCTGCCCAGGCTGCATGCTTGGATAGAGGTCTTTTATGAATATTACGGAGGACCCCACTCCCGAGGATATGTCCCCCAAAAGGCATGTGGGGTCTGTGGGCTGGGTATATTGGAAATTGGAAGCCCCCTTTGGAATAAATGATGATGTTTACCCACCACTACTTTTGTCCCAAATGACATATCCCTGGCCAGCTGCTGTGTGTTAACAAGCCCAAATGGGTCCCTCCATTTTTTTTCCCATGGTATTTTTTTTTTTTACTTATTTAAAGTATTTTTGGATCAAAAATCTAAAGCAAAGTCGATTTGTATTAAATATGGAATTAATGATCAATGCCAATTTTTTTAGTTAGTTTTCAAGTTATTTTAAAATTGAGGCTACCAACAATTTTGTCCACATTTTTCAGCTTTTTATAAAGCACTAGCAAGATCCCAAATATACTAGGGGTGCGGAAATTAACGATTAATCCGTCGATTAATCGTTCATTTCTTTGATCGATCAAAATTATTTTGATCGATCAAAGTTACTCACCTCTCCGCCGGCTTCCGGGTCTTCCGTCGGAGATCCGGTGACGTCACGGACATAGACGTCACCGGACTCCTCCCCCATTCCCCGAGTGGCTCTGTCGGCTAACGAAGGGAAGGGGGGAGGAGTCAGGTGATGTAGTTGTCCGTGATGGGTAACGAAGGGAAGGAGGGAGGAGTCCGGTGACATCACGAACATAGACTCCTCCCCCTTCCCTTCGTTACTTGACAGAATCACTTGGGCTGTTGAGTCTCCTTCTCACTCTTGGGCCGGTGAGTCATCAGATGTTTGTACAAGGCAGACAAATAATATGTATCATGTAAAACAGTAAAATGATCAATGATCTACTACCCTGCTACCCTGTTAGAAATCTGCTACCCTGGTGAGACCCCCTCAGAGCCCTGGTGAGACCCCACAAAGCCCTGGTGAGACCCCATGGAGCCCTGGTTAAACAAGGGCTCTGTGGGGTCTCACCAGAGCTTTGAGGGGGCCTCACCAGGGTAGCAGGGCTCTGTGGGGTCTAACCAGCCTTGTTCGACACTCAGAACCCTGGTGAGACCCCATGGAGCCCTGGTGAGACCAGGGCTCTGTGGGATCTTGCCAGGGCTCTGTGGGTCTAACAAGGCTGGTTAGACCCCACAGAGCTCTGCTACCCTGGTGAGGCCCCCTCAAAGCTCTGGTGAGACCCCCCTCTGTATGTGCATTATATTTAATCGAAATTAGTCGATTAACTTTTTTTTCGATTAATCGAACAGGACACTTTTAATCATTACCAGCCCTAAAAAATTCTGTTCTTCTCAACTTTATTATTAACAATATTTATTATTAAATTCAGTTTAAATGATAACAGCAGACAAGAAGAAAGAAAGAGTATATCCAATTCCTACATCCACTTTGCTCATTAAATTGTAAAATTTTAACTATAGACCTCACATGCAGGCAAGTGAGCATTCTCACTGCCTGCCTTAGCAGTCTGCCTTAGCCTGGACATGGTGAACAGCATGTACTGTAGCTGTGGCAGTGATTGGGAGAGTTGGGGTGCGATATCGTTTTTTTCAGGGCTGGATTTATCCTCTAAGCAAACTCTTCAAAAGAGCTTGTTGACCAACAGTGCCTCTAGATTGCATTTTGCTTAACTGTGTTTAATTAGAGTGACTGATAGACATGTTAATTTTTTTGGTCCGAATTGATATTCATACGAATTTTGTTAAATTCGGACGTTAGGTGGACATGTGCACTGGCAAAAAAATTGTTTGGTTTAGTTTAGTTTCAATTCGGATTTTGCGTTATTTCATTTTTCAAGATTCGAGTCCGAAAGTCAATCCGTTTCGGCATTTGGATTCGGAGGAAATTTGTTAGCAGTAGCCAGTACGAATTTTTGTTTCCGTTTCGTGTTCTTTTCGTTCGTTTCATTGCAACAAAGAAACATTTAAATTTTTTTTAATGTCACTTTGCTGCAACAAACTTTTGTCCATAAACGAAAATACGTACAGACTACCGCTAACGAACTTCGTCTGAAAGTTAGTTTTTGGAAATTCGGATTCATTTTCATTCCTCATTTCTGTTATTCGGAGATTCAGATGTATCTGAATCTCCGAATAACGAAAATGTGTCCAAAAAACTAATTTTCCCGAACCCGAATCACGCATGTCTAACGTTCGCATACATCCACATTTCATAATTAAAACGCTACCAAATGCAAACAAATCTGAATGCTTGTTTAACAAAAATTTGGATCCATCCAAATTTAATTAGAAACAAAAGTAAATTGGACGTGTGACTGTTCTCTGGCCAATCAGATTTTTTGGGGGGTGTCATTACAGGCACGGTCATGTGACTTTGTTCTGAAATGAAAATTCGGATGGTTCCAAAATCCAAAATCCAAATAAAATAAAATTTTGGATTGGAAATCCGAAAAACAAAAGTAATAAAAATCAAAATGGTCTGAAACTAATTTGTTGCAGGGTTACATGTCTAGTAGCTGATGTATAAACATGCATATTCATATTGGCCAGGCATATATATTGACATATAGAACTAAAACTCTAAAATATGAATTTTCTTGACAGCACAAATAAGTGCGGTGAGAAAATCCAACACAGCATGATTCACTTTGCAAACTTCCCTAGAAAGATATCAGTTTTTTTTTTTTCATTGTACACTGAAGTCCTAACTTGCTGCTATGACTTGGTATGATTCACTTTTTTAAAATACCCCAGAAAGGTGTCAGTTCTTTTCTTTCAGCCCTGGAGTCCTGACATGTTGCTTTTTTGGTATGCCACACTTTGTGAGCTGCTCTGGAAACATATCAGCTCTTTATTTACAAAATGGAATCATGGCTGCTTCTTGGTATGATCCACCTTCTGAACTGTTCCATAAAGGTGTAACTTCTTTATAATAACTGGATGGGATGGCCATGGCTTGTGTTAACTGTTTGCTGCATAACTGATGACGGCTATTCACTTCAGGCTGGTACAGCTGATTTCAGCCGTATATCGGCTGAAATCAGCCGTACATCGGGTGGCTTTGGGTCGGCTGAACATACTCAGCATGTTCGGCCGACCCGAAGTGCAGAAGGAGTTCGACTCAGCAGATCCAACATTTGGATCGGCTAAGCCGAACCTTTTCGGCTTTGCTCAGCGGCATTCAGCTCGGCTGTTCTGCTCGGTCCCTCTGTGGTACCGAGCAGAACAGAAAAATTGTTTAAAAAGTAGAAAAAAATAAATAGAAAACAATTGTGCGGAGCTAGCAGTGACAGCTAGCTCCGCCCAACTGTTTTCTATTGGCCGGCGGTTCTGCTGCTGTAAAAAAAAAAATTGCCATAGGAATGCATTGCTAGCTTCCTATTGGCTATTTCAATTTACAATAGCAAACTAGCTATTGTACCCGCCCTCTGCTGCTGTCAATCACTAGTGTGGACCTGATAGAGAACTGCAGCAGAGGGCGGGTACAATAGCTAGTTTGCTATTGGCTATTGCAAATTGAAATAGCCAATAGGAAGCTAGCAATGCATTCCTATGGTACATTTTTATTTATTTGTTTTCTATTCTGACATGGCTCAGTGTCAGAATAAAACAAGAAAAATAAAAAACAGTGTTTCTCTCCTTGGCGGCCGGGAGTAAGGGGTCCTGGGACCGAAGCTAGCCAAAGGATCGGTCGAAGCTAGTCAAAGGATCGGCCGAAGCTGCGGCTAGAGCCTTCGGCTGCTTTGTGAATAGACCCCTATAAGATATAATTTTTGTGATATGTCAAGAAACATATTTTCGGGTAAAATTAGTTTTGGGTTTGATTTACATGTAATGGAGGCAGAATTTTCACACTAAAGTGAAAAATCCTTTTTACATTAAGAATAGTAACTATAATTATCTTTGAATGTATCTTAATTTCATATGCAAATATTGGTACAAATAACCTTCACTGAGTAGACATGATGGCCAATTTTTCAGAGCTTAATAGTTAACACATATATTTAGCTTTAACTAATAGCCTCACACCTGGCTCATTAACTAGACCTAAATTACCTATGCTAAGGTCAGCCAAGGCTAATTGGTTACTTAAAGAGCAACAAAGTCATGCTTGTAAATATTGTTAATCATGTTATCTTCTGCTACACATTACAGCTGAATGGATATTATTCCTTAAACAGGCTAGAACATTGGTACCCAACCTGTGGCCCCGGGGCAGCATGTGGCATTTTGACACTTATTATGTGGCCCTAGGGCCACTGCAGAAAGTACTCTGTGCTTTGTTGCTTACTAAATCCAGTAAAGGAGAATATGCTTTAAATGTGTTAGTTTGGTTTATTTCTTTCACACAGTCTTCTTGCTGCCCATTTCTTTTCTCTTTTTCCTTGGACCTTTTATAATGGAACTTGCTAACTGTTTATCATATGTGGCACAAGTCAATGGGGCTGTAGGGAACATACATATGAATGCATTGATTTATAAAAGGGCTTTAAAAGTAGTGATCTCTAGTCTCATGTAATGCATCTCCAGTCTATGGGGTTGATTTACTAACCTTATAAACACGCCACGAACAAGTATACACCTCTGTAGTGTGTTCCCTCCCAGCATGATCTATTGGTGGAATCTAGACACCTTTGTAGTGTGTACACACCCAGAAGGTGTGTTGTGCAAAGCCCTGCATGAATTGCAAGGTGATGTTGTGTAAATTAGCTCTACATTGTGTTGCTTGCGTTGATGAATGCAGGAATGTAAATGAATGAGCTAACCATTTTTGTCTAAACTGTGAAGCAGCATTATATATGCATCATGTGCATGATTTTTCCATATATGGCATTAGTGGAAATATGCTTTTAGAGACTTTTTGGTTGATAAATACGTTTTGCTGTGTAAAAATCACACGCACCTAGTGCGTGCGTGTGTTTAGGTTAGTAAATCACCCCCCATGACTCAGTTCTGAAGCATGTCCCCAGTCTACAACAACTCCTGTAGCATGTTTTCAGTCTCTGACAATCTCTTGTTGCCTGCCTGCAATCTTTCACAACGTTCTGCTCTGCAGTGTTGCATTGAAAGGCATGTTCCATTACTACAAAGCCAGTTTCAGCTTCACAATTGACGGAATTCCGGTCATGGTGCATACTCCATGGGTGATAGATTACTTTTGTGGTGATAACTTTTGATCATATTTGTAATTCTCAGTGGACCAAAATTGACTGACAATTGCTATGTGTAGGGCCAGCATTAGGGCCCATTCACACTTCTGCATTGCAGTATTGTGCATTGGTGTGTTGTGCTAATTACATACTTAGGTTCCTTCTTTTGCTTTCCTGCTCCCTCTCACAATCCAAGTCTAAAGGTGCCCATACACCTTGCGATTATTCTACGATAAACGTGGGAAATCCCGCGATCGTACGATAATCGCAAGGTGTATGGAAACCGTTTTTACTGTATGGTTGCAGGTCTTTTGTCAAACCAGCATGCTAGAAAACCCGCCAAGAATTGTACGATTCTCGGCGGGTTTCTAGCCTGCTCGTTCGACAACTGCGGAGCAGCCCGGCGTGCGCACACTGCCTGTTCAGTATTGCGGTCACTGGAAGCCCGCCCCTCAGCGAGGTTTTAATTAGCTTACGACCATCGCAAGACAAAAGTACAATGCACACACTATATGTGGCTGATATCCTAACTTTACAGTTGTAAGGCAGTTAGATTCACTGTATTAGTTCCTCTAGTGGTTAATCTATAAAACCTCACAATTAATATAGTAAAAACATTATTGAAAATCAAGCAGGTGAAATGTAAAAGTATATCTTATGGAAAATTACAATAAACAAACATGTACTCACCAAAAATATGCTGTGTTTTCTCTTTAAATAAATACTGGCTTTAGGTAAAAAAGATATCAAAAATAATATTGAATAATATCTAATAAAATATAAACATACTGCAAATGCATATTCTCAAGTTTAACTTAAAGCCTGCATAGTTACAATACATGCAAAACTAAAGAAATACAGAAAAGATTGGAATCTTGATACAGTACAAAGGGGTACAATTTTCTTTTGTTACACAACATTTATATTTTAAATCCCATAACAATATACTATACAGTCCATATTTCCTGCTATTGTGAGTGCTCTTTTTATGTTCCTAGTCATTCAACTATTTAAAAGCAGTTTTCTTTAATGCTCATTTTTCTCCAACTAGAAGCATTTAGCCATCAATTGCTCATACATAATCCTGAGCTGGAGTGTTCCTGAGAGACACACATTAAATGATAACTTCACATCATGTGCATATGCCTTTTCATGGCTCAGGTCTGTATTAGAACGCAAGTAAGCTTTGAGAGCTGTGCTCAAATATACTGCGTAATTTAATAAGCCAGGTTTAATGCAAATAGCATGCTGTTTATAAATGATTATGTATTTTAAAGTGAAAGCAATCAGGGATTAAATATGCAACTGGTATTTTCATAAAAAGTCAAGGAAAGTGCTAACTATGTAACATCATAATTAAAAGAAAACAAATTAGAGAAATGTTTGTGACTCCCAATTTCTGCAAAAGCTGCAAAATAACAAAAAAGGACTGAATAGTGGTGGGACCCTATGGGACCAGCAGACAGGATACATTTTCCTAAATGCACAAACGTGCTTCTATCAAAAATTTTGCTAGTAACAGAGCTTTTTGTACATAAAAAAATTAGAAATTCTTCATATGAATAGTTTTTTTTTAAAATCTATTCCAGCATGTGGAATAGGGCTATAGGCTTCTTAGTTTATCATGTTAATTTTACCCACTTTGTTAAAAAAATATCTGTTGTTTATAGAGCTCGCATACATCTGAATAATTCAGAAGAGCGACTTTTACCTTACCACCATGTCCCTGCTCTGCATGGTTCCATACAGACTTTTAAATACCTTTTCTGTTGCACTCTCTCTTTAGAATGGAAAATGGCTAATTGGGCCCAATTTGGACATTTCCACTTAGGGGTGAACTCACTTTTGTTGCCAGCGGTTTAGACATTAATGGCTGTGTATTGAGTTATTTTGAGGGGACAGCAAATTTACACTGATATACAAGCTGGACACTCACTACTTTACATTGTAGCAAACTGTCATTTCTTCTGTGTCGTCACATGAAATTATATAATAAAATATTTGCAAAAATGTGAGGGGTGTACTCACTTCTGTGAGATACTGTATATATATCATTCTACATATTTTAATTATTTCAGGATATCATTAAATCAGAGGGTATCTTTAATAATTACTTTCCGAGTGGCTTGGGAAAACAAGAAAATACAATAGCTAATTAAACGCATGGGAAAAGTAAGCTCTTAGAAATCTCTTTCCTTGTGCATTAGTTTCACACCTGTTACCAGGCAGAAGTGTAGGTGAATCTATCACTGATGTTTACTATATGGGGAGATGCTTCAGGCATGTTTATAGAAGTGCTTTTTGCTAACTTTTACAAAGAAGGTTTAGGTTTTTACATTTTCAAACAATATAAAAAAGTAAAGTAAAGAAATAAGAGTGTTAGTTTAAATACAAATCAGTTAATATATCAAGCTGCACTCCTGATGGTACTAGACCTTTAAACAATAGGTAAGTGCTTAAAGTGATAGCACCATGCCAAAACCAGAATGTGAAGTCACCAGCACTCCAGACATGTAATTGACTCAGAAATGTACTGTGAAGAACAGCATTACAGACATATACAGTACTCTGATATTTCAGAGCCTTGTAGGGTCCTTTTTTCAAGGCAACATGAGTGGAAAAATACCATGTGTGTAGAGGAAGTATATATGACAAAAGCAACCAGGTGACCCCTGTGATGTCACTATTATCTTATATTCCATGAAAAACACAAAATAAATCATCAGTGCAGTCCTATTTTTGCACTGTACACTTCAATAATGTTCTGGAATTTAGATTGGGGGTAATGAATGACACATATTGGGGCATGATACTGTAATGTGTGCTATATGTCTTTTGCATTGTACATTTCTTTGAGGATTTATTTAGTGTGATTTAGTTTAAAGAGGAAGTTTCACCTTGTACTATTTTGTACAGCTCAGTCACCTAACTCCCGCAATGTATGTTGCTTTTTTCCCCCAGGCTTCTGTGTGCAACAAAAGCTGAAATGCAGACTTTAACAGCATACCTTCTCCCATTCCCGACAACAGTCTGCCAAGGAAACAGATTTTATTGACAGCTCTTGTGTCACTATCCCCGCTCTTTCCATACACAAGAGAGATCACAGGAATGCAGAGAGAGAGAGTACATTCTCACAGGAATCAGCATAGGCACTACAAATGGAAGGGGAGACAGTTTTGTGTCAGGAAAGTGCAGAGACAATAAGACAAGTGCTGTAAATTGAGAGTCTGTCTGCTTTGCAGATCGCGGTTGTGAATAAAGAGGTGTGAACTGTTGCAATCTTGATCTCAGCTTCTACTGCACAGTGAAAATTGGGATCAAAAGCACCACATACTGTGAGAATTCAGTGACTGAGATGTGAAAAATTATATATATTGAGACTTCTTTAAAGAAAAGGAGTCAGGGAAACTAAACTGTACCTAAACTCAAAACAATAGTGTCATATATTGCAGCTTATCAGTGCTTAGATACGGTGGCTGAATTAATTTTCTTTTTTTTCAGTCTCTTTATTTCCACCTGTTAATGCTGCAAATAACACAATTTCTGACCCTTAATGTCTACACTAATTTCTCCATTGCATTTATGGAGGGAGCCATGGTTGTCAAAGAGAATGGACTTCAAAAATGTCTGCCTTTGTTCATCTCTATTATTGTACATAGTGGATTGATGGTGCTGGTAGTTTACACAAGAAATATAAGAATCAATAGATATTTTCTGCACTTGCTGAAAATTTTCTTAGCCTGAAAAATAAAAACAAATGCAACCACCACATTGGTAAGCTGCAATACATAAAATTTTTTGTTTTTTAAGTTTAGATGCACTTTAAATAAACAAAATTTACATACTTTACTACCAATACCAATATGCATTTCAAAGAAACGTTTTACAGTGGATGATCTCAAAATGAATACATAATTATAATAATAATAATAATAATATATAAAGCTTGCATTATCCAAATCATTTTGCCGATTTTTTGTTGATGACCAAAAAAGTACACAAATGATCTGCATGTTGCTTTAAGGCATCCCAGTTGTATTGTCAACACACCTCAATGCACAAGAAACTGATCTGCAGCATTACTGGCAACAAAGTGCACATCAACACTCATCATGCACATGTTGATGCACTGTAGTGTAGGACCTAGTGAATGAGAATGGCAATGCAACAAATTTACTACTGTGAGTTAACAAGCACTGCTGTAAAGTACAATAATACACATGTTTCTGCAACGCATAAGTATGAAGACAGCCTTAAACTTTTTTACACTTTGCCCTTGTGAAAAAAAAACCATTATAAAAGCATTGCCACACTCTGTACAGTATCAATTACAAGAATTGTATCAGCACTCAGTAACTTTCAAAGTAATGCGGAGACGTCAAAATGTTATCCTGCAAATAATTGAATTTATAAATCACTGCTGAAAGCATAAGGCAAGTTTGCAGTCATAAATGTAATATTTATCAAGTGCATTTCCTCAGTCTGAAATATAACATCTGTTGCTATGTTCATCAATTTTCAGGACAACCATGAATCTAGATTGTAGAGGAAAGCTCATTTAGTTCAGAGACTAGACATTAGGAAGAAATACAAATCACAAGATCAAAACCTGGACATATATTACACTGACCCCAAAATGCCAGTATATCAAATCAGTTAATTATTTGGGGGGAAAAAATCCTCATTTAGCTGACAGTCATTGAAAGCAAAAGGGAGAAGATCCTCTCATCTCAAAGATTGTAGACATTCATTGGCAGGAAAATGTTCAGGACTTACACAGTCCTTACATTTTCTCAATGCTACTCGCTTGATTTATTAAAGTGTAGGTAAAAGAAGGAAATATTTTTCCTCATTTGACTGGATGCTTGAAGCGCACACAATTCAACTTCTTTTTTATTTTGCACCTTAGCAAACTAGGTCAATTATCACCTCACTGCACTACACTTCATATGATAGTAAATCAGGCTTTATGAATTTGATAATCAATTGTTCTGTTCAGTTAGTTTTCTGACATTTTCCTTTAATTCATGCAATTTAGAAACATTCCAAAGAATGACAGATTGGTACATATTTTGTCAATAGAGTTTAGTACATAAGTGCCCAATGGACTATTGTATAGACATTTGTTACTGCCTAATTTGGCAACTTTACATTATCTTTAATTTAAGGAGATTCATGCCATCCAATCTTCTTGCTATGGCATTCAACAATACCTGTGCATAGATGCCGGTGTAAGGCTTTTGTTGCTCCCTCTCCCATGATACAGCTATCTAGCAATCCCTGGATAACAGCTGTGAATACTCTGGGAATTAGACTTTGGAAGCTTAAGATGATTCCTACACAGTCTATCTGGATACAATGACATCATTATTCCTTTCCAAAATGACCGGAACCAATTTCTTTTTCTAATGGCCAAAGAAGCTGGAAACTGCCATGGAGGACTTAACAAAAATTAAAATACACAAATCCCTTTAAGTTTAAGATTTAAAGCCATATGTGATGTTATGGAACAGTAACATTTTAGTGACAGTCACACAAAGTACTCTGGCTGAGCATTTTTGGCTGCAGAATTTATATTTTTCTTTTACAATCAGCTTGGCTTACATACATCAACAGCAGCAGCACATCAATCTGAATATTTTCAGCTTGAAAAAAGGCCTTCTTTTCAGGTAGTTTATACAGTGGAACATGCTTTTTACTACTTTAACCCTACTTTAACAGGCAGATAGAAATTATTCAGTGGTTCAAGAAGGCTATCCATGTTCTCACTGAGATAAAACTGTCCTGCTGTTGGTCAATTTCAATCAAACTCGTATTAAGAAACAAAAGCAGATGATGCAGCAGTGTAAAACTAGCCAGCAGAAGAACATTTTTAACTAGGGAAAATTGGCCTAACCACTGTATGCCCGACTTTTATTTTCTCTGTGGGAAGAGGTGATATAGTAAATGTGAGTGATTGAGTGTTCTTTCACTGTTCTTCTGCAAGCAGAATGCAGTTTCAGGAACATATAGTCAGTAGCAAGTGAATGCTGTACTTTGAGACCCCAAAACCTACAAAAACGAGCCTATCAATATACAACAAAATATAAACATACCCCCAAATAAATGAAAACCCTACAATACGACCCCTGAAACAAAAAAGGTAAGCCTTGCAACAAAAAAAAGCTTTAAATGGACAGAACAGCAGCCAAAGCTGACTACTGACATCAATAATAATAACAACAAAAAAAGACCATAAAGGTGCTGATTATCCAAACAATAATCAAAAAGTAGTTTCCTAACTCCAGTCTCTGCCTATGCAGTTTGTCAGTTTTCCCTATCCTTTCCCTACAGTAGCTTTAACAAACTGTAATTATGGAT
>NW_017306328.1:1909981-1955042 GCF_000935625.1 Nanorana parkeri | reverse complement strand
CCCCATTTACATTGAACCTGCTGACTTATCCAAAAGCCCCATTATTGGCTCTTCTAAGCTTACTGGCCGTGGTTCAGAGGCTGGTGTAAACAAAACAAAATTGAACTGGGAAAATCTATACATAAATTCACTGGGACTGCAAGGGAGCCTCATCATCCCTACTTATCATCAAAGAAGGAAAAAGTTGAGTTATAAGAGTTGTTAAAAAAATGGCAATAGTTTTTGATACTCGGTTTTGTAGCAAACCATATGTTGTCCAGTTATGGTTTAGGGTAGCCCTTAACCCAATCAAATGATAAAAATTAATTTCAGGACGCAACTTCAAATTAAATTCCCCCTATGCAAACATGAAATTGTCTTGTCATGAAGAAATCCTCTAATCGTGAAGATGCATGTTCCCAATGTGCTTATTTTGGGTGGGAAAATATCAAGCCTTCGTTTACTAAAGTAGTGCCATCTTATCTGTCTGCAACAAGAGTTCAACCCAATTATGTGATAGAATGTGACATTATAAAAGAATTTGATAATCATTCAATGCACTGGTTAAATAAGGGATCAGTTTGAGCCCGTTGCCATTGTACAGCTTAACAGTCTTTCATATTGTACACATACTTTAGTTTAAAGCATCCATTATCAATTGAAGAGTGCACAGGCTCAGTGGAGAATGGCCTCATGGTCTACCAAGGTTGAGCTTCAAAAACATTACAATTGTATCTATTGTGAACTTAATTTACCAAAGAACGAATGTTGGTGCTGCTATTATGTACTACACTAAGGAAAGGAACAGCAAGAGAAGGGCATTGGAATGACACCAAGATACAGGAAAAACAGCACCTTTACAATCTTAGAATCAGGTAGGAATAACAAGGTATATAAAAACACTAAGCTGAACTTCAGGCTTCTATAAAACACATTTTACTATAGAAATGTATTAATTTATAAAAAAAATAATAATTTAACCCCTTCCAATCTTTAATATGTTGATTAATATGTTGATTAACGTTTTCTTGCATAATGCCCCATGCAAAGGATATGTTAAGGCTATGTTCCCCATTTGACAACTAGTAGCTGACTGTAAAGCTGCTAGCTGTCAAACCTGACTATAACTGACAGCTCTTCTCTAGCTGTCTTCAAACAATCAGCGTGCTTCCCCATAATGGGATCACCATAAATGGATCTCATTTATTATCTAGAATACAAGATGTAGAGAGGTAACTATACTGTCCTTGCTACCCTCCTGGCTGTGCGGTGTTTCAGGAGATTGTGAATTACATTTCACATACATACATTTCACATATTTGTCTAAGTGGGTGTTTGGTCTTCCACATCATGGAATACCGTATTTTTCCGTCTATAAGACGCCGCCATGTATAGGACGCCACCCACTTTTCGTACCCAAAATTCAGAAATCAATATTGCATACTGGTACCGGTATTTTTTTGTTTTCTGACATTTTTATGGGCTCCCTGTTGCATCTGGGCACTGGCTACATGCTCTCCGCAGCATCAGCTGACGTCAGGTACATAAGGAAACCTGTTAGCTTGTCTCTGCAATCGGAAGTTTCACTTGTGAGGCTAGTTTGCAGAGGTATCGGCAGTTCGCAACCGCGGTTCTCCTCTCGACCCCCCGTGTATAAGACGCTCCTCCATTTTTAGGTAAATATTTTTAAGAAAAAGTATAGTCTTATAAACGGAAAAATACAGTAAGTAGTGGTAGTCAATCACAATCAGCCAGTCTCACATATAGGTTACAAATGTCTTGAAAACATTTCACCATTCATGCAAGTTTCTTCTTCAGCACTGTAGAACTAATGATGGTGTCCACTCCACTGAAATACCATTAGAGTTTAGTGCAAATGTGACGTTGAACAGAGTGTAAATGTTGGGCATAAATATACAAAGACATAGGGGGTTATTCACAAAGCTGCTGAATGATCTAGCCGTAGCTTTGGCTGATCCTTTGGCTAGCTTCGGCCCCAGGACTCCTATGGTTCAGTAGAACCAAAACCATTTGCTTCTATCAAGATGGTTGCAGAGCACAGTGCAGAATAAGTAATATTGAAAAGATTAGTTTCATAGAGAGCACAGGCAATTTGCTTTGTCTGCCGTTTTTGGGCACAGCTTCCATCGTTTGGTTCCTCTTTAAAGCTGTAAATGTCAGATGTGGTCATAATCCAATCAGATATTTTTTTAAAATGATTTAGCATCTGATATCCAGAGAAACACAGAGATATAAATAAATATAATTATTCTATGTCACTCTATAGACAAGCTGATCGATCCATCAATAACTTTTCTTGTTTTATTCCATTTCTCTGGATAACATTTTCCCTGTTCACCTGTTCAATGTCTAATTATCATCTTTTACCCTGCTTCTTTTTTTGCATGATCACTTTTTAAATAGTCTATAATCATTTAGAGTTAGAGACACCTAAAGGTAACAATGAAGACAATAAGACAGACAGGGAAAATAGGCAAATCTATTGAATATATTGTAATTGCTCATACACTCACTCCTACTTTCACTCCTTCCCTGTTTCCACTCATTGAAGTAACCTTGCAACTTGGCACATCAGATTTTGCACATGTATATCGTTTTTGGAAGACTTTCCTGCCAGAAGGCAGTCAGATTGTGCCTGCTTGTCTAGCTACTGTGGTTTTCAGGGGGAATCAGGATTATCACACACTGCTTGCACTTAAATAAAGCACTATTTATTTTTTCAGCTCAGCAGTGGATTTTTTTCTCAGAGATGCACAACTTGACATAAAAAGGATTTTCTTCAGCAGAAATGAAAAACAGAAATGTATAACAGCAGGTTCACAACTCAGGATTCACCAGCCAGAAGAGGGAAACATGTCACACACAGCCATCAGCAACACTAGAGTGTTCCACAACTTTTTTATATAGTTCTAACCTGTCTGCTTCCCATTCAGCACACACCTCCCTTGGCTGCTGGCACCTCTCGCAAATACCCCTCCAGGCTGGTTATCTCTCCATTGTTCCTTAAGAGGCCCACAGCTTAAACAGTGGTGAGGTATATCCTCCCATCCAGGACCTTTTTCTTGAGTACTGTACACCATACCTTAAAGTACATGTTTTAATAAAAATTTCCCCACGTCCCCTTCCTAGGCTACTCAATACCGTATATAGATCTGGGTCCCTCTCCAACAGCTCTACCTGCTCTGATGGCTGCAGCCTCCCAAGATGTCTGTAGCCTAGCCGGTTAACAAATCTACTAGAATCATGAGCCAGGCAGCACTTAATTTAAGCCCATACTGCAGGCATAGTAACTCAACACTAGATTTTTGCCAGCCAGGCTGCATGGTCATTAGGATACTGGCTGGTTTGTTTACAAGCAGAAACTGGCATGAGGTTTGGGAATCCTCCCAGGAACCAAACCCATGTCAGTTCACTCATCACTATTGATGACCAATTTAAAACACTTTCATTTTCTGTTCCAGTTTTTTTGCCTTTTACAAATTATCAGATACAACATATTTGCATTTAAAATGAATATGCAAACAAAAATGAATTATCAGATACAACATATTTGCATTTAAAATGAATATGCAAACAAAAATGAAGTAGGGTAGAAATTTCAGCAGTTTTTAAATAAAATCTGATAAAAAGCTTATGATCTTATTATCCTTCCATTTAGCTAAATAATGCTAGATTTAAGTCCACCCACTCTAGCACCTTTTATTCACCTAATTTGAATATGAACTGCTTTTCCTTTTATATTATGCCATTATAGTCTAGGATCTAGATCACAAATCCAAATACTGAGGACAGTACATACTAAAAGCATGCCTTTAAGTTCTGCACATTTTAATAGTTGTTTGGCAACTGTCTCTGTCCCTTGTTATAGTTAGTTAAAATTTACACACAGCCAAGGTCACTAACATTTGTTTCACGTTAGGTAGTGCACCCCTATACTGTATATAGATTTATACTTACCTTCCATTGTATAGCATTTGTATGCTAGCAGTTAGTCAAATAAAGGAAAATAATAATAATTTAAAGTACAGACCTCCAAAACTAATTTCCATGGAGTTTTACAAACATTGTAAGAAAATGTTCTGGAATAGTTTGCATATTCATTTTAAATGCAAAAGAGCTGCAATATAATAATACTGTAAAGGAGCATATGCCTTGTGAATTGTATTAGATTAATACCCATTATTTTTCATTTGTGGTCAGACTAATATCTTACTTCTTCTGCATGCATCACAGCCATCCCAATTAACGTCTCTTAGCAATGGCAACATTATCTGTGTGATATATTTGTTCATTTAAAAATGAAGTAGGGTAGAAATTTCAGCAGTTTTTAAATAAAATCTGATAAAAAGCTTATGATCTTATTATCCTTCCATTTAGCTAAATAATGCTAGATTTAAGTCCACCCACTCTAGCACCTTTTATTCACCTAATTTGAATATGAACTGCTTTTCCTTTTATATTATGCCATTATAGTCTAGGATCTAGATCACAAATCCAAATACTGAGGACAGTACATACTAAAAGCATGCCTTTAAGTTCTGCACATTTTAATAGTTGTTTGGCAACTGTCTCTGTCCCTTGTTATAGTTAGTTAAAATTTGTATAACAAAGAGCTGTTAACTTGACCTCAGGACCTTGATGGCTCATTGCTGCAGTGCAAGTGGGAATGACAAATGTAACCTGTACATTTCTGTTATCGGGAAGCTTGAAGGCAGCAACCCATATAGCTCCTTTAGGAATGAGAGACAGGAGGTCTAATGCGGAATTCCGTCTACAAAATGTTTCTTCATAATCCAGGATCAGCACTCTTAAATAAACTCTGTCATTTTGGCCATTTAGGCTCACATAGAGTCTCTTTGAGGCCCACACCCTGACCCTCCTATACTTGCCTCACCTGCACTGCCCCACTGCTCTGGAATGTCAACCATGCTTACACAGAGTTCATGAAATTGTCCTCCTGCTCACATGACAATGTTTGGACATGGAGATTAACTGTTAGGCTGGAACACTGCATCATCAGAGGAGGTCACATGTGTCTCTGTAGCTAGAAGAAATGGTTAAATGCGGTGGCCCTGATGGAACAATGGGCCACCAGGAGAGTGTGGCAAAGGTCAGTATAAGTGGGTAGGGGGCTGAGCTTTAAAGAGCTTCTGTCACTTTGCCCTAAATGGGAAGAGTGACAAAACCTATTTAACTCGTGCTTAATACAGAAACTAGAGAATTAGTTGTTTTGATTGCAGAGGAGAACAGTGTGTAATGGACATAGAAAGTAAAAAGTAAAGCAGATAGTGAAAAGATTAGCAGAGCAGAAGTATGTCTAAACAGAAAAAAACAGTACAAATGGGGCAAGCAAAACTGACATCTGTTTATTTGGGTTAAAACGTTTCCCTAAAAGTGTGTGTTACCCCCAAGTGTATTATTTGATCTATCTGTCTGTGTGTCCAGTGGTTGTTTATAAATGTAGTTTGTTATCCTTTCATTTGTTAGTTTCATGGGAAATACCTGGCGATCCTGCCTGTCCCCCTTCTTTCATGTTGCAAACAGACTCTTTGCCAATGCCCAACGTACCCATAGTCAGCTTTGACACCACACTCCCCTGCTTATCCCTGTTCTGCCTGATACATCATAGACAGATACATTATTTCCCTAATGACATCGTTCAACTAGCCTCCCTCAATGGAAACCTGCTCCTTTGCCACCACACCCCTCCACCCAGTCCTGCTCTGCCTGACAGGGAAAGTATTATTCTGTGATGGTATTAAGCTGCCTGCCCTTAATGGAAACATACCCACTGCTCATTTTCTGCTCATTTTCTGCCATACCTCACTATCCAGCACTGCTCTGTCACCTTGACATGGAACAAATTTCCCTGTGACGTGATTCAGCTGCCCGCCTTCAGTGGAAACACACCTTTCTGAAGTGATGCTAGCCAACCCTCCTACCATATCTCTGTCACCCTATTCTCTACAATCCTGGACGAGTTTCTGAACAGTGGTTATGTGATCACTTGCATTTAAACGGCATTTGAGGTTTTTTAAATACGGTTAAAGTAATAATTGTTTAAGATGATGATTGATAGTGCATTGATTGCTTTAGGAGTATTAGCATTCACAAACACTTCAACTCTGTAAACCTTATTTAATAACTGTGCAAAGAGTTATGATGTATTATAACCCATTGCAACAAGTCACACATCAGCTTCTATTGATTTAGAAAAACTGCAGTGTACATCTGGGGGTGGTTGTTATACATTTCTGAACGCCTTTTGCTTTTTACAGGTTTTTTTTATAATTTAGTGTAGACCCACTGTTAATCCCAATCTGTGATTGGGTGAAAACGTTTTTGGAGGTTTAATGTGTTTGTAATGTTAGACCTTTCAAAACAATCACTTGCATCTGCACCTACAATGGGTATTATCTTCCACAATAGAATAACAGAGCCTTACAGGCAATGCCAACAACAGATCAGTCTCTCAGCACAGTTCCAAGCCTGTTAGTATGACTTTCTTACCATAAAACAACCCGAGAAACATGTCTCATACTGCACTCCATAGCAGTTTCAAAAGAGATCCTTATGTCATTGTCACTTATGTTATAAGCTCTGTGTGACACAAATCAACAACATGACTCATAGTGTGGGAGAAGAGCTGTCAGTTATCATGCTACAGTAAAAGGCAAGCAGGTGATGTAACTGATAGTGGGAAAAAGGGAGCACTACTGGTCATAAGGTTGGAGAGAATGCCCTTGTGTGTTGGTACTGAGTTGAAAGATAGCCTTAAAATACCGTAGAGGCAATATTAATGTAGTTAAATTAAACATAAAAGTGTTTTGTACGCATATGTTATCCAGTTGAGACAAAAACAAACAGTGACAGAGTCACTCGAATTATTATACTAATGAACAAACTTTTTTAGACATGTAAATATTCTGCTTCTGTCACACAGATAGATGTATCTGTCACCAGGGGTTGGGAAACAGGACACACAATTTCAAAATGTATTAGGCTCTGTCACGGTATTAAACCTACTACAGAATGAAGCTTCATATAGCAACAACTAGTGTTTTAGATATACATTTCATTTACACTTGATAGGAGATTTCAGCAAAAAAAAGGCAAGCCACAAAAAAGGTTAATAATATCTGAAAGCAGTTTGGGGTCCCCACTGGGATTCTCATTCTTGTACCCATCTTTGCTCCAGTTCTTTCAACAACAAAGTCCACCATAAGAACTAGGCATGCTGTATGCTGCCATACTCTCTCTTTTGATTCAAAGGAGCCATCAGATATGGCTGATTTCTGAAGACAGTTCTGTATGAGAAGGCTTCATTCGCCCCCAGTGACAACCATCATCAGGAGGCATTTCTGGAGCTGACACCAGAGCCCTAAAATATTTCAGATACTGAACACAATGCCTTTGATTTGTCGACCAACTGCTGAGTATTCACATTATAAAAGGCATTGGATGAGGAGTCTGGAAAACACAAATGGACCTAGTGAAGTGCACCGAGCAAAGACCTCAGATTATAAATAAGCACCACAGGGATAAAATACAGTTAGAATGAGAGGGTTGCTGAATCGAGCATCACAGACAGAGGGAATTAGCTAAATGATATAAACTAGACAGTTCCTAAAAAACACAATATGCTGCCCTAAACACATTACACCACAATAAATAATTATGCTGTAAGTTTGTGCCCTATTAACAGCAAGATGAAAAAACACATTTCAACAATATTCCAAAATGTCTGTTAAATTAAAAAAAATGCAGAATTATATATTAATACTGAACAAGGCTTAGCATCGTATGGACTTTATCTTCTGGAGAAACAGCAAGTCCCAGTACTAGCTAAAATAACCTCCTAGAACCTGTAGTTCCTCTGTATTTGGAGAGATGCAGATTATTGGTACCTAATGTAGATGAACAACAGAGCAGGACTGACTATCTTACAAATGTCTTTGAATATATTCAGTATACCCCTCTGCAGTTACTGTGGCACTGTACACTATGCGTCACTGCAGGGCCAGGGGGATGTCTGTCACAGTGACCACACTGACTGCAACTGCTTTCAGTCATGAAAATCTATTTCAGAGACAATCAAATCTGCTTCAGTGCAAGCAGTATGCTCTTTTTATGTAAAGTGTGGTTAAGAACAAAGACTGCACAATATACACCTCTGTGGTGCAACTTTCAAAATTATTAAATATGTCTAAAATACTATATTCAAGCTGTACTTTTAATGAGGCACCAACATGCTCTCTAGTGTGCTCCTCTCACTGACAGTTTGTAACAGGCAGGATAACCCAAGTGAAACAATTTTCAAAATGGACCAAAGCAGTTCACATTCCAACATTTTAAATATTAGATGTTAAAAATATGCTCAGCTCTACCCATAGTGTACAATCATGTTAAAGAAAACCTCTTTCTCCTGGCTGGCTGTTTCCAGTTTTAGTGCTTTAAGTTATTGTCCCAGAATAAGTAAGTAGTGAGTGAATAACTCTCAGATGACTGAAGACAATTGAACAGTGTGACAGTTAGGCAAACTACATTTCCAAAAGAAGAACTCAGCAATGGAGGTTTTAAAATATATCTTGTTCCAAAATTTTATTTTCAACTACTAGACTGCCATCAAAAAAGGAAAGAAAAGCTGGGGTTTTTTTACGCATCAATTGACAACTTCCAAAGCGGTGAGTTATAAAAATATATATTTATTGGAATATAATAATTTAAAAACGGGGTAATTACATAAAACCAATTTGATAACTTCCTAGAAGCTCACTCCATTACTGTACTGTCCCTTATGTATGAATAACATGATTTGATTAGCAGTACCAGATATGCATGACATGATTCAGTAGCAAAAATAACATGATCAAATGACATATGATTTCAAAACATGATTAGAAGGTCCATTGATTGAATTTGAACACATGATCAAAGATAAACAATAAGGGTCACTGACAGTGGAGGAGCACAATTTGTCTCGACGTTTCGCGCTTGACGGCGCTTTTTCAAGAGGAGGGAGTTATCTATGTGATTCAAAAAGGGAATATATGTATGTAATCACAATTTAGAACAAAGAATCTCAACTCAGTGCATAATACATATTTTTAGAGTGATCATGTCACCTACCGATAAATTCGATGTGTGTGCGTCCCGTCCAGGCAGAGCGTCTGAACCATACCCTCCAAAGCAGACCATGGGAAGAGAGGCTGAGACCATATGTCCCACATTTAAAGCAGCACAAGGTGAGGGGTATATTTTGTCCGAAGAGACCTTAAAAAACTAGACTGCCATGATTTGAGATTTGACCTGGTTCGTCCTGAATGTCAGCAGTGTAAAAGCATGACAAGGTGAGTCGTTCTCCTCTACCAACAGATGTACTGTTGACAAGCTCTGTTAACAAGCTCTCAGACTGATCATCCAGCTATGTTTTTGTTTTTTACCAATAAAAAACATTATTTTTTTCAAGTTTTCTTACTGTACTATTATGCCGAAACTGTTTTACTATATTGACAAAAAATGTACTGTTACCATACAAACAGTGTAAAACCTTACTGTTGTCTACAAGGAAAATCACAGGAGTTAAAAGATAGAGCTGTCCTGGCTATTTGTCTGTCACTGAGAGTTATAAATTGCTGCCTGTCTACAGCATAGTGTTTAGACACATTTAAGATTAATGGTTTTGCATAGGCACTTTGGACTCCGAGTGGTTTTCATATGAACTCCATCAACAAGACCTTTCTTATCCAAGTTCAAATATATACTGTGCAACATTTCACTTCATATCAATCGAGCTTTCCTCAGAATGCTCATCATTGCCTACCCAACACTGTAAAAAAAATGTATTCTACATGAGGCTGTAATTATTTGTGATTTGGACTATCTGGTTTTATATGTGTGTCTCTGTGCACCTGTGTCCACATGTAACAGTATCCAATGTATTAAACTCAAATGATAGTGTATAAAGCAGGCTTAAGAACCTATGAGATTTGATCTTAAAGAAGAACTGGGTAGAATGAAACATAACCCTTGCAGTAGGGCTACCCCTGCACTGCAAGGGTTAAGTGCTCGTTTTCATCTAGGGTTTAAGATAACAAAGATATACTCATCACATTTTTGTCCACCCTGGCTGCTAGGCCAGTCCCTGCCGCCTTCCCAACCCCCCCTCGTTCTGGCGGTCTAAGGATCTTGGAGTCATCACATCTAATACACTGTATTAAACTTAAGGGTGCTGAGGGACATCGGGTGAGTTTGATCTTTTAGACCCTATACTGAAATGAACACTTAACCATTGCAGTGCATGGGTAGCCCCACTGCATGAGATACATTTTATTCTTCCTGGAGTTCTTCTTCAAAGTAAAGCAAAACAAATGGCAAACACACTCATCAATTCGTAACCAGCTTTACAGCAAGGTGCACATGGAAGGGCTTAATACAGTACAACAGCAAAATGTTTCCCAGCACACTTGCCAACCAGCATGCAAAAAAACTTGTCTAACAGCTAAGGTTAAAAACAGAGGCTTAGGTACACGTCTTCTGTAGAAAATGTGAAAGCCACACCGCATCGCCAAGGCACCTCTATATAGTGCAGTCCTAACTCTAAACTATGAGAGTCTCCATCTTGGAGCACAAAAGATAAAATTGGGTGCAGGTAAAGCCGGTTACAAATTGATGAGTGCGTTTGCCATATGTTTTGCTTGACTGATTTGGTGCAGTGACGCATGGGCGGTCTCAGCTGCCGTTGTGATGTGTGGGGTCCCTTGTGCGTCCCTGTGCCTTTAAAGGAGGTTGGGCTTCCTCCTGACAAACCTGCACCCAATTTTATCTTTTGCCACATGTGCTCCAAGATGGAGACTCTCATAGTTTAGAGTTAGGACCGCACTGTGCTGAGAAACTTTTTGCTGTTGTACTGTATTAAGCCCTTCCATGTGCACCTTGCTGTAAAGCTGATTACAAATTGATGAGTGTGTTTGCCATTTGTTTTGCAGAAGATGTGCATTTAAACCTCTTTTGTTAACCTTAGTGGTGAGACAAGTTTTTTTGCATGCTGGCTAGTGAGTGTGCTGGGAGACTTTTTGCTGTGATACTTCTTCAAAGTAAAACTCCACTTGTGTAGAGGAAAAAAATAACCCTCCCCAGGTCAGTTATATACACATATGCCATTGACAGATTCTTACCTGCTTTTGATCTGTATAAACAGATATATTCAATTGATTTCTATTATTTTAAATTATCTGATGTCTTCAGACCACTCATGTGTTGCACAGTATCTTCGCCCTGTGGTGAGTGACCCTGAATGCTGCAGGGAGCAGTGTTGATGTGATGACACCAGAAGCACTCTCTTAACCATTATCCTGTGAAATGAAGCATGACATGGTAACGCTACCTCAGATGGTGGGCCCATGATGCCCTGCATTCACAGTATCTCCTTAGTCTTCTGGATTGATTGACTGGAAGACATGTTGTGGTGAAAAGGTAGTACATGTGGGGGCCAGCTCCAGAATTAATGTGAGTATTGCAGCCTAAACTTGTTTTTTTTTATTCCAGGAGGGCTATTTAACTTTTTTTTTTAATTTTCAGAGTTGAACTTTAAAGGGGAAGTAAACCTCTGCGTAAATAGTGGGTTTTTGCCATAATGTGCAGGTGTGCAGAGCATATACTTGCACATTATGACACACTTACCTTACAAATGTACTTTCCTCCAGTGCTGTCAGACCCATCTTTAGTTCCCTGATTTGTCCCCCACTGTGACCATCTCTGCCACTGACACTTCTGGATTCTGTATGATTTCTCTTCCACCATTGGGTGGCTATTGATGATGTAAACCCTGAGTATGTGTACAGGTGTTACGTTCTGCCCAACACTTGGCCTTTTGGCTGCATCTTAGTGATGCCATAAATGAGATGAATGTATACACTGCACATAAGCTGCACCTATCATTTAGTACATCCTAAGCTTGAAATGTTTAAAGCCCAGTTCCAATGTGAGCAATTGCAGTAAAAAAAATTGGTCCACTAACAGCCTGTTAAAATAGAATAGCATGGGGTGTGGCCTGACTGTGGAGGTGGTAAGACACTGAGAGTCGCTGCTCTAGGACACCCTGTGCATCCTTGCAATGCTTCCGCTCTCTATTCCGTTTCTGCATCCTCTGGGATACGAGCAATGGCACAAATTGGCCACAGCAAACATAAAATGGCCAATTAGAAAGTTTCCTACTTTCAAAGGCCGCTGCATGGTGACTCCATGTCCTCCTTGCCTGAGCAATTGATTTATATGGTTAAACAATCCTCACTGGGTGAACATGCCTGAGGAATTTAAAACAATACAAAAAAATCCTTGATGTCAATGGTTGGTTACCTAAGAGACAAGACTCAACTGGTCCCATTCCACTGTAACTATGCAAGCACCATCGGGCATTAAATAAATCTGCAGACAATCTGCCTGGCATTGCTTACATCTGAGGCAGACTGAGCCGACCTCCCTATACATATTATGTAATAATATGGGGAGTGTAATAATATATTATTTTGTGATTACTTTTTTCATAATCAAAAAAGGTTGTACCCTCAACATATGCAATTAATGCTGATGACTTCTTCATATTTTGCTGATAGTCACATTCCTATTTGTAAAATAATTTACACTAATGTCAACATTTCAAACAAACTCTAATAAAAGCATATTGTTATACATGAATCATAAAAAAACAAGCATACAGAACCAGTGGACTCCTTACAGCACTTATGTGTGGTGCCAAGATTAACAGCTATAGGTTTCATCCATGGGGTTATTACCCAAGAGGAAAATTATTCTTTATGAGGTTCAAAACTAATAGTTTGATCAAACAGTCTCTGTGTTCAGAATGATTCTGCCTGTCTGTGTTGGAACTTCAGAAAGATATTGATCTTCTCAAAGTGGAACAAAACAATATTGTGCAGTTAATTTTTATATGGCAGCTCCTCATTTTGAATGTCCATTCGCTTAATGCTGTTCCCCATTGCACTTACTACACTAGTGCAATTTTGTCAACATTCTATCAGATTACACATTTAATGGCACAATTCTTTAAATTGTGCATTGGCCCAAAGATGTTTGCTGCATATTTTTTTTTAACTAAACAACGACACTACAATTTTTGTCAATGTTGTTGCAGTAATATCAGTAAATGACAGAGGGAAAATGATGATCATGATCTTTGTATAACGTGTCTGAAATCAATCTCAGGGGAGATAAAAGGGAATAGAGTTTGTGTTCATATAATTAATCTGTGCCAGAAAATAGAAACAGTTGTTCCTGTTGTCTAAAAAAATTGTAATAAAATAGTTTATTCTAAAACAAGAATAATTACATCATGTGAGACCATTTCAAATACTGTTAAAGCCATGTGGTAAAATTGTTCTGCAGTATAGACATCTAAATTTCATTTAGTTCCAAATGAATATTCGTACAAATTTTGTTAAATTTGGACATTCAGATGAATCCGAATTTCCAAATTGGAACGCATCCGAATGCAAATAAATCCGAATGTTTGTTTAATGAAAAATCGTATCTGTTCGAATTTTGTTCAAAAGAAAATTAAATTGGACATGTGACTGTTCTCTGGCTTTTTTTTTTGGGTGTTGGTGGTTGCTTTAAAGGCACGGATCGTTCCAAAATGAAAATTTGGACTAATACAAAATCTGAATAACGAAAGAAATAAAAATCTGAATTGATCCAAAACGAAACAATTTTTTTGCCGCGTTACATGTCTACTGCAGTATATAGTGAAATGTATAAACCTATGGTTACTTCAGACATCCAATCATTTGTAGGAGGTCGATTTTTGTGCCCATATGTATAGATATATATCTATATATATATATATATATATATAGACAGTATATATATACTCTGTTACAGACATTTCTGCAGTTTCAGATTTTATTTTCATTAAAAATATATATTGTGTTGCTTTTAAAAATAACAATGATTTTTGAATTAATTTCCATTTCACTAATAAGTAATACTAGAATTTTTAGTATTACAGGGCCCGCCAAGACAGTAAGTGCATACAAACCGAAGTACACTATAGCATTGTCACGGGTGATTATTAATGTTGCTGGCAATGTGTTCATTCTTATTTATTATAATCAGTAAGCACTGGCAGAACTATCAGGGTCGCAGCAGACGGGCCCTGGTGTTCTGTCACTTGGGGATCCAGTAAGGAATGAGAGGGTCCCGACTCCGGTTTCTAGTTAAGCCTATGGGACAAGGTGCATGTTTATGGGTGGGGTGCATTGTGATAGGCGGGGTGTGCTCTAGTGAAGTGTGTATTAGTAACGAGATGTGCGTTCTGTGAATGCGTGGTGTGAACTATAGTGGGTGGGGTGTGAACTATAGTGGGCGGGGTGTGAGCTATAATGGGTGGGGTTATTTGTTCTGAGCCAAGCACCAGGCTGGAGAGATCAGTGATGCGGCCCCGCCCCCTGTGCTCAGAGTGGTGTTCCTCTCGCTGTTAATATCAGGCTGTCATATTGGGTATGTCTCCATGTATTTAGCCTCCTGTAATCTAATCTCTGGGCTGGGCTCCTCTGGGAGCTCCCCTCAGTGACACCCAGACCTGCATTGTATGTATGTGACATAAAGTCATGCTCGGGACTGGCTCTTTCTGGTGCATTGCTTTGCCTTCCTGACAGATCTGGTATAACAGAGAGAAAACCATGTTAGACCCGGACACTGAGCATTGTCAGCCTGGTGTGTCAGTGTACACCCTGTATATACTATGAGGGGAGATGATCAAAACTGAAGCAGACAAAATCTGCAGCAGTTGCCCATGGCAACCAATCAGCTTCTCTTTTCAGTTTGTTCAGTTAAGATTTGAAAATGAAAAGAGAGACACTGATTGGTTGCCATGCACAGCTGCTCCAGTTTTTGTCTGCTCTAGTTTTGATAAATTCCCTTCATTGTTTTCATAGGATTTGAAGATTAAACCAGCACACAAGAAGCATGGAGCTGTTATTTCTAGAAACCAGTTATGGTTTAGCTTTCATTTTCTAACTCTCCTTAGTCAGAGTATAGGCTGCAATCCTATTGGCTGTTGCAATCCTGTTGCTTTCGTTTATAAATGAACTTGGTGTTCGTAAGTTGACCAAAAGAGGAAGTAAGAAATACTGAAGCAGCTTCCCCAGTTTTGTTATATATAGTCAACACACAGTGGATATTGTCACGTCTTGTCTCTGGATTATAACATACATGTCAGAATGATGGGAGGACAGATTAGATCAGGGGTAGGCAACCAGGGCGCTCCAGCTGTGCTGAAACTCCTCTGGGAGTCATGTTTGTGGCTGTCAGTCTTCCAATGCGTCACGGGACTTGTAGTTCCACAACTTCTGGGTTAACGAGGTTGACTACTCCTGGTTTTAAAGAAGAACGTCTCAATATTTTTAGAAGAGATTGAAATAATTTTCAGGTTTTGGGGAAACCCTTCTGAAGTACAATTATTGGGGCTCAGTGGGACAAATATATGAATAAGTACTGTGTGTAAGCTGCTGCACTGCTGTCATATAGTACAGAAAGAGTACATTTGTTATTATTTGTACACATCATTACTTGTTTATACACATCCTCCTTGTGTTAGATCAGCCTTCTTAACTGTCCATGACTGCTCTGTCTTTTAGGTGTGACTACAAACCTTCTCTTTCTATTACATGTCTGTTTGTTGCCTCTAGACTTTTTTTCTCCAATTACTGGGTGAAGCTGTGCCGTAAAAAGTCATATTGTGACATCACAAGCAAATTGTCCTGTGTGAGGGGAAACCTGGTCTGATGTGATACTGGGTTTGTTTCACTCCTGGAGATGTCAAGCTCTTATGGATGGCCTTTTTGGACGGGTTTGTCAACCCCGCCTGTAACCAGTTTACAGTACAGCAAACAGTGTGCGAACTGTCTTACAGATGAAGGCAGCTCAAGGGTTAATCATCGGCTGGGACAAACCACAATGTCAGGATCTGCTGTTCGGCTCCAAAATACGAACTAGCCAAAAAGCTTAAACCATAATTCACTGTCATATATGATTGAACCCCCGATGTAAAAGGTCCTGACAAATGGTGTAACAGTGATCAAGAAAATCTAAGCACATTAAAGCACGCACTTAATCCAAAGGGTCAACTAAGATACATTTCAGTATCAAAATAACCCATAGACCTTAGGAATATAGGAGATACATGTACGGCCAATCAAGGGTACATCTATCCACCTTACCATCGATCAAAGTCAGTCAGACTAGACATCGTTTTTTTAACTCTTTGACAGGAAACTGTCAGCCGTGTGTTCAGCAATGTTTTTTTCATGTCTTTGATTAGTAATAAATAGTAAAAAAAAATTTAAATCCTGACATTGTGGTTTGTCCCAGCCAATGATTAACCCTTGAGCTGCCTTCATCTGTAAGACAGTTTGCACACTTTTTGCTGAAACCTGGTCTGAGCCACTGGTGGAACTACCAGGGTCACAGCAGTCGCATTTGTGTGACCTGGCCCTAGTGTTCTGCTCCTAGGGGGCCCAAAAAAGAAGAAGAGGGCCCTGCCCCGGTAACCGCCAAGGCACTGACATGTTTTGATAGGGGGTCCTTCAGAGTTTCTTGCACCAGGGCCCTGAATTAGTTACGCCTCTGTCAATAAGCATTAACTGTTTTCTTGAAGGGAGATATTTTATTTTTTGGTTTTCATTGTATTTTTATTTTTAATCTAGTGACAGAGTCACTACAGAGCATGCTTTTAGAATAGTTTCAGCTGAGTGAGTCATCTGATAAGTAATGTATCTCATATTAGATGGATCATTTCAAATGTTCAGTTCAGGGGGGACAGCTGGAAAGCAGATAACTCTTTCCCATTAAAAAGCATTGGGACATTACTATTGGCTATTTCAATTTGCACTAGCCAATAGTAAACTAGCATTGTACCCGCCCTCTGCTGATGGACCTGATGGGGAGCTGCAAAAAACGATTGTGAATAGCCCGTACAGCACCCCCTCTGTTCTACTGAACCGAAGGGGTCCTGGGGCCGAAGCTAGCCGAAGGATCGGCCGAAGCTACGGCCAGATCCTTCGGCGGCTTCGTGAATAGACCCCATAGAGTATTTACAATTCCTTTTCCCAATGTGTAGTAGATGTCTTTATCTGGATTATCTGGATTCTCATTAACAATTGGGATGCATAGGTGCCACTCTGGACATTATAATATTCTTTACAAACTAGTATTGCCTTGTACTGGTCTATACTGCTACACGCTGCTGAAATGTCAAATATAGAAAAAAAGAGATTTTATAACTTAAACTCAATGTGGTCCAGTTTTCTGACTGTTGCTTTTTGACACTTTCATTCTATAATAAGTTGCAGCAGCTAAGAGATTAGGAAGTAAACCTACTCTCATCATCAGCAACAGAGTTGCGAGAAAATAAGCCAAGTGATTGATTGGTAAGGACACAAACGTTAACACCAATCATTCTGGCGATGCTATTCAAGAAAAACACTAGCTTTACTACTTTTTTCTAAGTGTATGTTTCTCCTGTACAATCCCTTTATTAGTAGATGGATGTCAATGTTGAAATGCATGTTAGTGTTCAATGACAACTGAACTTATAATAAAAAAAATATTCCCAGACAATATACATCATCACAGGATGCAACCAAGGTTACTATAGCTTAATATATAATAATATACACACATCAAAAAAGCTCTCCTGAAATAGAGAAAACCCTATCTACTCATCATCCTCACAAAAACGTATCTGCCTCCAAGGCAAGTGAATCAGTGTTTAATTAATCAAGGTGTTGCTTACTGCTACCACCCCTTCAAATCCCTCATATGATCTTGGTCAGCAAGCAAACTCTTACATTAGCCATTGCCTACACAGGCTCTAGCAGCTCTGCAATCCTCTTTACTGAACCAGGTCATTAGGTACTGTAAATGTGAAACTCTAAACTCTAAAAAAAAGCCTAAATCTCTAGTGCAGCAAATTAGAATGGTTTTAAACTAGATAACGACCCCAATTAGCCATGATTTTGGTATCAAACTTCTGCCAGGAATCACAAGTTTTCACAGATTGTTTGTGATCATGGTGGAATGGGTAGTGAAGTGACCAGAGAGAACTCATTAGCCACAGTAGTCAAGACTAAGCTTTACCATATAAAGACACTATGAATTGTCAATATGTTTTTAACATTCACCCCCGGCAATGTCGCTCTGCACAGTTTATATTGGAAAAGGAAATACTAAAGTGGACTGCACACTTTTACAGAATACCACAGGCCCTTAACTATTATAAACAAGAACAAGATTAACAACATTTGCTCATTTCTTCTCTTCTTGTACACAAATGAAATAGCACAGCTAATATGGTCAAATGCCTAGCGCTCATTAGTGCAAAAACATTACAGAATTCCTTGCGCTTATTAGCTGTAATAACATTTTTATTGCAACAATAAAATGAGATCTTTTTTGCATGCATTATCAGTTTATGTTTTTGCTCTTTAAGAAAAATATTGCAAAAAAAATAATCTCATTTGTGTGTGAACGGGGAAGGGAGGGAAGAATTAATGACATTGGATGACTCACACGGGAAAACATTTCAGTAACATTTGCTGATTCATTTACTCTTGTTTTAATAATACTGAATTAAGTTTAATGTACTACAGTAATCCACGGGGTAATAGGTATTAGTGAAAAAAGTTTCACTGGATGTATATATATTACAATAATACACTTTACCCATAAAGTCATAGCACACTCTACAAAGCTGAACTATGGCAGGAAAAATCTGACTGCCACCACACATTTTAAAGGAGAACTCCAGTTCTGATAAAAAATAAAAATAAAGTATTAAACATAGCAAAATATCAGGTCATTGGTACCAGCTGTTTCCGTTCTTTACTGTCGGGTGCAGAAAGCTGAAGGTTGCAATCTACAGCTTCCGCAGGTAAGGGTAAGAATATCGGGCAGGACTTAAAGTGGAAAGGTAAAAAAATATATGCGTACCATTAGTATACATTGTACATAGTCCACAGTTCAGGTATCCACAAAATACCCTTTAATTACTGTGCTGGGAGTGACAGTAGCACACATAAACCTAAAGAATCATTAAAAAAATTAAACAGAAAAAAGACAGATAACTAGTACTTTATCTGAGCCTACCTTACAGAAGAATTTTATTAAAATGGTTGCAAACTACACAGCAGTAATCAACTGTTAAGAAAATAAACACTTTGGTTAGGACTATGCTATATGTTATTAAGCATAACATATTGCAGGGGTCAGGTCTACTTGACGTACCACACAGCATATATAAAGCAATAGTCAGTGGTATGTATCACAGGTTCCCTTACATTACTGGTCAGTGGGAAGAAAAAAAATGCTCCAGTGTCAGTGTGTGGGTGGGAAGAGGGGAATGGTGTCAGTGGGGTGAAAATGCCCTAGAGCCAGTGGTTCCTGGGAAGAAAAAAAAATACACTGGCGTATTTGGGAGAGAACAAATGCTCAACATTATTGGTCATTATTGGTCAGTGGGAGGTAAAAAAGCCCAGCCCAGTAGCTAGCAGGATGAAAATGTCTGGTGTTGGTGGTCAGTGTCAGGAAAAAAAGATGCCTGGCAAACGTGTTTGTAATATATTGAAGTAGTACATTGGTGGACAGTGCAGGTTGGCAGGTACATTGGTGGTCAGTGGGGGCTGGGGGGGTGCTTTGGTGGTCAGAGGGAGAGGGAGGAAGATTGACAACATTGGTGGTGGTCATTGGGGGCTGGAGATAAAGAGTTGTGCATATTAGGCACTTACCTTGTAGTAATCTGTGTCCCTTACCACTGCTCTCTTCTTCCGCCTCCTCTCTGTTGGTACTATGAAGAGTTTGTAAGCAGGAGACAGCTCTGCACACTGTTTCTGCACAGGGCAGGAACTGAGCAATGGAACAAGTTTGCCTGGGCTTGACTTCAGTACTTCTTTTAGATTGCAAGCTCTCACAGGCTGGCCCCTCCTCACCATTTTGTATTGACGTGTATTGTAACTGTAATGTCCTCCTTATATTTTAAAGAACTGCGCAAACTGTTGGCACTATATAAATCCTGAATAATAATACTACACAGCCCGTGGGATGCTGCTATTTTGTTTCCAATTCTGGGGAAGACAGTTGGGGGGTATGCACTTATAAGAGGTACCTTGATGCTGTAGTGCACATGTACTAGCAAATGTATGCAACAAACATGTCTGCTTTAACCTGAGTAGTTGAAACAGTTTAGTTAAGTTTTTATTGTTAGATAGATTGTAAGTGTGCTTCTGTATTGATTTGTATATTACCCTGCCCATTTTGACTTTTGTTGTTGGTATTTTGTGTGTGTAAAGGCTCCACATTTCCACATTTGTTAAAACCTCTATTAACTATTGAAGTTTTCTATTAATACTTGTCTAGTTATTGAGTAGGAATGAGGTATTCCTTAGTATATTCAGAACTTACATTTCCTAGGTTTGACACTCAGTCACAAATATGATGTGATCTTTGTCAGCTCAAACTGTTCCACCTTCAGGAAAAACAAAAACTGATGATACAGATCTGCTCTTATTTGATCATCCCTATTTTTATATTTGTTAAATGCTACTGGCAGCATAATTTATTAGGTTACTATCTGTCATTAGATAGATTGGTTGGTTCTAGGAATGTTCAGATACCAGTTTAGATACCAGTTCAGATACCAATGCCGATACTTGGCATTTTCACGAGAACTACCAGGGTTGCAGTGGTTGCAGCTGGGACCTAGCTCTGGTGCTCCCCTACTGTCCTGAAATAATTAATCTGTATTACTTTAGAAAAACTGTCACAAGACAATAAACAAAAATGTATCAGTACTTGTATCTGTGAGTACTTGGACAAGTATCAGTACTTGTACTTGAAAAAATGGTATTGGTGCATCCCTAATATATGTTTGTAAAAAAAAAAATCATAGTTCAAAACAGGAATGCATAAATTAAAGGAGCTCCGCATGCTCCTTACCCACTTGAAGACCGCAGTGTTTCACCCCCTTCCTGGCCAGGCCATTTTTCAGTGTGGGGGGGCGGGGGACTTTAAAACATTTGTTATGTAATTTTTTTTAATTATTATTTGTGAATATTTTTTTAGCTTCTTTATTTTTTTAATGCTGTCATTTTTGTTTTCATTTTTTTTAGACAACTTTATTGCTATAACATAGGGGATTAAGAAATCCCCTATGTAATAGCCAGTTCACCAAACAGGTCCTCTTTATGGAGACATCAGGGGTCCCCAAGACCTCTGATGTCAGCTAGGGACCCCCACAGAAGCTGATGAAGCAGAGATCTGCTTCATCAGCTTCTCTCTGGTGTTCTGCACTGGAGAGTGACACTGAATGCAGGAAGTGATGTAACATACATCACTTCCTGCATTTGGGGACTGGAAGAGAGATCAAAGGGAAATCGAGTAATGATCTCCCTTTGATCTGCTGTTAGAGCGTCGGGGGGGTTAGGGTGGGGAGGCCGCACACCCGCAGCTCCTGCAAGCGATCGGGCGTCTCTACAGATGCCTGATCGCTTGTATGTAAACAGCCATCGCTGGCTATTTACATGTTTACAGTTTCCCCTCTCGTGTGCGCGCTGAGTGCCGCACACGGGAGGGGGGAGGGGCAGGACGTCTTAAGACGCCCTCCCGCTCCTAGCAGACGTCCGTCCGGCCGTTCACAAACGGCCATGGACGGAAGGTGGTTAAAAATGACAACTGCCTCCTAACGTTTGAATTTTTCTCCAGTCTAGCTGGAAAAGTATCTGTATTTGTACTTTTACTGAATACAGTACTTGGTATCTGAACATCCCTAGTTGGTTCAGTGCTATTCCTTTCAGCACTGTAGAAAAGCAAATTAGATGCAAACAAAAGGGAAATCTACTTTGTGCCACTTTATCAGTACTCCTGTTGTTAAGATTTGCTAAATCCAGGACTTAGTTTTTTTTTCCTTCCTATCAATTTACAATCTTTGCATAAAGGGAAATATTGATGGTTTCACAATTCTTTGGAAAATATACATTTGTATTACATTTGTATCATAATGCTTGAATGCTCTACTGTTAAACATTTTTTAAAAGCTCTTTTGCATGCTTACCGTAGCTTTCCTAAGCTATTTTGACATGTTCTATACATTTAAATGCTCAGCATATTACTTGGTAACCTCAATGTGTTCATAAGGTCAGAATGAATACATTTTCATTAACTATCAGGGCTATATAACTGAGCGCACATGATGGGTAGTTTTGATGACATTATTGTGGGTTAGATAATTTGTGGGTGAATTACAAAGATGAAGGCAGTGGATAAATTAATAAAGTCAGCAAGGCACAACATGTAATTTTCCTGTTGGTGTTCTCTGACCCAAATGTTACTTGTACAAATCAATATGTACTGTGAGACAAATAAAATCTCTAGGGGTCAATGTATCAACTGACAGTAAATGCCACATGCCCTATACTATTTCCTCCCGGGGAATATATAAAGAATATATAAAGGCAATGTGTGAGCAGAATGCAAAATGATCTTTCCCTGTATTCCTTGCCAATTCACATTTGCTCATTACGTCGTTGGTCCTAACTGCAAAGACAGTATTATATCCTTCTCAAGTACTGCTCCCCTTCCCTAAAATCAAGCTCTTTCCTCTATAAGACCATCATCATCTGCTTTTCCTTCACTGTTCCCACCAACTCACTTTTACCTATAACACCACTTCAGCCTTCTAAATGTCCTTTATGTATAACTCTTCTACTTTAGATTGTAATTTCTTTAGACTGAGTTACCATTACTATTGTTTTATCTACAAAGTATGCATATGTTATAATTTTATTATATGCAGGCCCATTTTAAACCCCTTTTGTACAGAATTTCAAAAGATGTTAATCTTATATTATAAATAAATAAAAAATAGCAACAGGAAAAAACTAACAAAACAAAGGTAGTTGTTGTGCCTAGGATAAAAAGGGCTTACAATGTTACTCAAAAATATATAATATTTTTTTAATTAGACTGTTCAAATGACATACTATATTGAGGGCTTTAATCAAGTATGAAGTGTTACAACAGTCAGTCCATTTATGGTTCATAAGGAATACCACACCTTGCATATGATCATCCAGGTGCTGGCTGATAACACCCACAGAGCCAGGTGAGCCAGCACAAAATATCACAAAACCATGTGACAACTCCCTTTAGATGCCTAATGCTTGTGTTAGCCTACACTCCCCAAAGAGCTTTCTGTTCCAGTCATCAACTGGTGTGAATTCCCATACATCTTGCAAACTGCCCTAAGCCTTCACTAGTTACATATAACTATGAATCTCCCAGATTCATTGAAACCAGGCAGAATTCTCACCTTCATACCCGGTTTGGTAACACGTAACAATTGAGAACCTATTTCCATGGTTTAAGATATACTTCCCATTCCTGACAGGGCAAGGTAAGCAAAATGGACAGCCTATTTGCCTTTAGTAAATCAACTTCAATGGGTCTACTAAGTAGTCACTGACGTGTTGAGGACTTTATGTAGAGAGGATATCCACCAAATGAGGAAGAAGTTCTTGTCTGAAAGCTTAAGTGAAAGTAGCAGATAGACCATTCTCTTGGTAATCTATCAGTGCCTGGGGTTTTGTACGAGGAGAATTGTGTTACTGCCTGGGATTTTTCCCACAGTGATGGGGGCATCTAAATCCTTTGTCATTATAGGAGTGAGAGATGGTATGGGGATTTTGGAAAAATACAGGGGAATAATATTGAAACTATATATCCCTGTAATGGTGAAAAACTCCTTTTTATTAAAAGGATGTGAAGACACCTAGCACATTTTCTATCTGAGTGAGATGTCTTCCAGAAGAGTCTACAAAATGTTAGATGGCAGTACTGTATATTAATGTCTTGCACAGTAAGCAAGCAGATGGCTAGATCACCCACCATACTTAAAAACCTTATGTTTTGTATTTAACAGTTTCTTTTTAGCCTCAGACAATAAAGGTGACCTTGACAAAGTCTCTGTGACAAAACACATTGGGCATGGTCTTGTGAGGTATATCATTTCTGAAGGTGTCACCTGGCAGTAGGTGTAAATTCTTTGTGAACCTGAGTATTCATACATGCTATATCTCACAGTGCTTAAGTGCACTTTTTAGTATAAGTGTGCTTTTAAGCCTTTATCTTAAAATAAAAAAAATGACACTATGCAGATTGTTTCTTTAGTTTATCTGTGAGTTAAACTATGTGGAATCCCTCTGGTTATGAAGATTTGTGGCAATCAGTGTCAGATTGGAGAAGCAGGCTGCTGCATTACACTTGTGTGCTGTTTAGACCTTATGTAATAGGAGGTATTTTCTTAATTAATGTATTTTCTATTAATTTAATCTAACTCTGGATGCTGGTGGTATGTTTCACCTGGAAAGAGACCTAAGAAGATTGCAGCTGTGCGTGGGCACAGCACATACTTGCTTGAAGATAATTATAATTGTGAACTTCTTTTATTTACATTCACCTGTATGGGACTTTTGGTTGGAAACTTTGATCTTAAAGTTTTACATGTCTATATAGGTTTTTGTATGATGTGGTACATGCTGCCTTATTTAAGGTCACATGTTAATTAACCTTCTCTAGCTTGGGTCAGGGGTACATCCTAAATACCCCAAAGTCAAAGGGTCAATATTCTAAGGGTCTTCGCATTCATCCTTGACCCCATATAATCAGAAATCATATGGGTTAGGGGCTGACTATGACTGCTGCCAGCAGCAAGACCTGGGTGATGCATCGTTAAGACGGATTTGAAAGCCTTGTTTAGGCTCCTTTTATCAACTTGAAAATTCAAGACATGTTGGCCATGAAAGGGGATCCTGCCACTCCCTGCAATTTATATTAAGAGGTTCCTACACAGCACATCGTCCAAATTAGGGTTAGGTCTCGCATTTCTATCTTACAACATGGATTCAAAAGGGTGTAAAACCAATAATGTATTTTCTTCCTGAATCCTGGGGTAATTTCAAGCGCACTGCAACATGAATGAGCCCATCTGTCAAAGCACCTTGTCCATGTCGATGAGGACGAGGGCCTCTTCCCCATTACCTGGCTCGGTGGTTGTGGGGGTCTGCAGGCAAGGGGGCTTATCTGAATTTGGGTGCCCCCTTTCATAAAGCGGGCACCAAGATGCTGCCCCCCCCTTGTGAATGAGTAAGGGGTAGTTGTTACAACTAATTATTCACCAAATACCGTAAAATTGTAAATAAACATTATGCCATTATGACAGCTCTGCTCTTGAATGTCAACAAAGGTGCGGATAGCGCACACAGAATGTCAACAAAGGAGCAAAAAAAGTCCCGTGAAATCACGACTTTCTCAGCCCCTTTGTGAACATTCAGGAGCAGAGCTGTTTTGCGGCGAGATTTCGTCGGGATTGGCCCTGTCGGCAGGCATCAGGTATTTCTTCCACATGGATGATGTGATAGATCCACATTACTGGATGATGTCATTGACATTTGGATTACATCGATGGACTTTTTTTTTTTAAATAAAAGACTTGTCAAAAACCTGGGTTGTGTTTTTTTAAAATGAAGGAATGTTTTATGGTTGTATTTACAATTTTACTGTATTTGATAAATGAGTTGGGGGTAACAGCTACCCCTTACTCATCCACAAGGGGGCAGCATCTGGATCCCCCTTTATGAAAGAGGGCACCCAGATTCAGATAACCCTCCCTGTCTGCACACCCCCACAACCACCAGGCTCGGGTTGTGGGGAAGAGGCCCTTCTCATCAACATGGGCACATGCTTGGCGTTGGAGTCCCTCCTAAAATTACTACCAGACCTAAGGGAGCTGCACGCTTTATTTTTATTATTATTGTTTCTGTGGACTGTCAACAGTTAAAAAGAAAAAAAGTAAACATTTACAGGGTTGCTCACAAAAGGGTGAAGAGTTTGGAGAAGGCAGGAGAAGTGAACAATCTAGGACAATATAGCTGATTTGGAAAAATCTGCTTCAGCCAGCGGAGTAGCTTCGGCCAGTGGGGGCGGGGCAGGGGAATGCCTCACCTGGAGCAAGAGGTACCGCACATCACTGCAGCATGGTTATTGTCGAGTTTCAGCATGCATGTGTTACAAATCAGGTGATTAGCAGTCAGCTTCAGTTAGATTTACATAGTAGGCAAGGTTGAGTAAAGACATATGCCCATTTAGTTGAACCTACATATCTGTGTGTGTGTGTGTGTGTGTGTGTGTGTGCGTGTGTGTGTACATATCACTAACCACTCCTACATGTCTGTATATTTTGGAAACTTATCTAACTGATTTTTGAAGCTATCAATGCTTTCTGCTAATATAGCTAACGGCGGAATTCAACATTTTTACTGCTCTGATAGTAAAATAAAACCTTGCGCGGTCTGAAATTGTACTGCATCTCATTCAACTGCAAGACAGACCTTGTCAGCAGTGGATTGGTGATGCATACTGTTTTAGACCTGGATACTTGATGGTAGTGGTTTTCCACACAGAGCTTTCAGCACTGACACTGATGCCTTACCTTAAGGAAGGATTCAGGGCATAATTATTCTTACCATTGCAGTGGGGCTACCCCTGCACTGCAAAAGGTTAAGTGTTGTTGTTTTTCTATAGGGAGGAAAATAAAAAAAGTTATACTCATCTGAAGCTCACAACCGGATGGCTCCTAGACCGGTCCCTGACGTTTGTCTCCTCTTCCAGGGATGGAATGTTCCTCTGCATCCTCATGTCCTATACACCTAATGACTCCCAGAGCTTTAGACTGTTGGAGTGGAGAGGGAATGAGGTGGCAGGCACCAGTCTAACAGCCATATGACTGCAAGGTTCAGGTGAGTATATATTTTTTTGTTTTCATTCCTAGATTAAAATGGGCACTTAACCCTTGCAGTACAGCGGTAGCACCACTGGAAGGGTTAAGAATAAATATGTCCAGAGCGTTTCTTTAAGTCGCTCTCATGTTACCTTTTTTTTGTAACCCCAACCCTAACACTAAGCCCTCGTTCACACCTGAACGTTTTGTAGCGCGTTCTACGCTCGACGAACACTCTACAAAACGCTCAAAAATATAAATCCCATTGTATTCAATGGTCTCGTTCCCACCTTGGCGTATGTCCGCCCACGCCTGAAAAGGTACATGTTCTACTTTGGGCCGTTTTGTTGCGCGTTTCCATTGGGATACAGCCAAGTAGCCTTCGGAAACACGTGAATTGCGGTAAAAAAAATGCGCGACAGGCGCGCATATGCAATATGCCTAGGTGTGAACAAGACCTAACTCTCCACAATTTTTCTCCAGTTACCTTTCTGGCACTAGATTCTGTGTGCCAAAGACCAACCTCTCAGGAACTGGAATCTACTGTTTTAATGGCCTTTGAGGAAAGACAATATAAGGGACTAAGTCAGTCAGTCAGCCATGCAAATATTACCAAAGTTAATGCCTGCCTGTCATGCTGTCTACTTGAGCCTTAGGCCGATGTCACAACAGTGATTCAGACGCCGAAGGGAACACACCAGCAACAGGAGCACTAAAGTATGTAGGTAAAACACTCACATACTTGTATGTGTCACTTCCCCATTGGCTGGATAAGTGAGGAATTGCCTCTTTGCTGCTAAAAATGCTACAGAATGTAAGTCATGCAAGAGCAACATTCAGCCAGCAAGAAAGCAATACATAAGGGCAGGTGAGTGTTTCACCTCCATGCTGTGTCTTCCATAGTGATCCAGGATCTTAAGTGTGACATTGAACTACAGTTGTCCAGAATGTCTCAGGATTTTACTGCTAACAGGGCTTTTTGCCACAGCCAGCTAATGGAAAAACTGAGACTGTGACATCTAACATGTTGGAGGGACTCTGATTGGCTTATACCCATTCTCATTAACTGTATCTCAAATAAAGCAATAAAAAAAAGTCTAAACTACAGACTGCAGCATTCATACAGTTCTGGGCAGAAACTCAGAGTTTACCACAGTTAGACACTGCTATCTGTTATGTCATTCCCTGGGTGCTAGGACAGGAAGGTCACATCAGTGAAGTTATTAAAGTTATAAGGCCGGGTAATAGGTCTTGTACAATCAGACAAGTATCTATGGAGAATTTAAAGCTTGGAGACTCTGTGACTGATGCTTAAGGAAAAGGGTTGCAGAAAACATCTGCAGGAAAGGAAGACATTGAGTCTTCATGACTGGAAAGAAAGATTATTAGAAAAATATTTCATGAGCTATGTGTAAGTTTTGTCTAGAGGATCTATGTATCTTGGAGAAGGAAAAATGCAAATATATATTTCTGTTTTATGCTTTGTAGGCTAAGCTAAAATATTAAATTAGTTTCTGATGGGTTAGACATCTAACAAACACAGAAAGCAAAGAGGACACAAAAAAGAATGTGAACTATATAAACGGTTGAAGTAAAGTCAGGTTATTTAACTGGATGTTACTTCTGATGACCAATCTGTAGGTCTACCCAATTCCAGTGTTTGTTGATTAAGAATGTTGCATAATAAATCCTCACAATGCTTACATTTAAGCCACTAGCAGCTGACGTTATTAACTTTAAACAAGCAAAACTGCAAATGTTTTTGGTATCAAAGGCATCATTTGTTCTTTTATTTTATGCATCCTGTACAACCAAAGAGATTAAAAGTTTTCAGAGCAACCTGCACAAACTCTTTTTTTTCAAATCCCATTTGAAGCTGGAGATGAAAGCTGCTGACAAAGATGACAGAGTTAATATTTATAGCTGTATCAACTCTCATTTTGACAAGCTACTCTGAATGCCCCAGCCCCCAAATGTCACAGAGTCTATTCTCATCTACCTTTGTTGTAAAATACTTTCTGATGCAATCAATCTAACACCACTTTTGTAAGTCAAAGGTATTATTTATTAAATCTACAAAATTATTCTAAAAATGTCAGTGTCTCCATTGCTTAATACATTATTGCAGGTTCTATTTTTATCAGCAGTGTCTGGAACATGTAATTGTGATATAAAGCGGAAGCGCTTTTGATATATGGTTATTACATTCAACCTACCAACCTATTTTGTTTTATTGCTTAATTAAAACATGCCTGGAATAGAATGAATTTTGGTGCTGATGTGTCAGGACAATGTAAATATTATAATAACCTTGTATGCTCATTTGACACTTAGGTTGTATGAGCGGATAACATGTAAATGAGTTACTCCATATAACCATTCATTTAATATGATACAAACCTACTATTTTTTTTTTTTTGCAATAAGCTTTTTTGTACATTCTGTACATATTTTGTCCTGAAATTTGGGCAAGAGGCTCTTTAAAAATGCAATATATAGTTATATATATTTTATAGTATTATATCATTCGTTCTTTAGTTGTATTGTTTCTCTGATATTGTATATCTGTTAAGTCCTTCATGTGTCTAAGCATTTTTTGACCACTAAGCATTACTACAAAACTACAGACTTATCTTGTTTCTTCTGTTTTGCTGTTTTGGTGCTAGTATGTAGACATGTGCGATTCGGTTCGTTCCGAAATTCGTTTTGGACGAATTTTCGGAAATTCGGAGATTCGGATGCATCCGAATTCCGAATTAAAGCTAAGACGAATGCAAACGAATCTGAAATTCCCGATTTCCCGAAATTCGTTATTAAACGAATTTCGTTGCAGCAAAACGACATTAGGAAAAAAATTTACAACAGTTACCTTCTCCAACAGTTCTATGGTTTAAAGTACAGAAGCAATAGCGTAGAGGTTAGGGGAAAGGTTTGCCATTGTTAAGGTTGCAGGTTCTAGTCCTGGGTAAGGTATTGGATAAAGATTTTTTTTTTCTTTGCTTCTGAATTGGCATTCTCCTATTGACCTAAATGACTAAATGTAATTTCTCATTTTGCTATTGGACGAATTCTGTTGCAGCAAAATTACATTTTTTTTTTTACAGTCTGCAGATGAAAAAAAAATGCGTGAGGTTTCCACCCCCCTTATAACACAAAAAAAAGTGTGTGGGGTTCCCCCCAAAATCCCTACCAGACCCTTAAGGTCTGGTAGGAATTGTAAAGGGGAACCCCAGCCCCAAAACATGGGGGGGAAAACGTGGGGTCCCCCCCCAACAGTCCTGCCAGACCCTTGATCCGAGCACAGGCCCGGCAGGGCAGGAAAGGGGGGGGGCGATCGAGCGGCCACCCCTCCCTGCGCCTTACCAGTCCACGTGCCCTCGGACTTTTGACAACATCCTTTAATTGAAAAAACCAAACAGTCAATTTTTTACTATTCCTTTAATAAAAAACATTTTTAAAAATGGCTACATCGATGTAATCCAGAGTCAGGATCAGGATGCAGCACCCCCGCCGACCCGCCGAAATAAAAAAAGTCCCGCCGCAGACGACCACCCGAATCCGAAAACTAGCCGCAAAAAAATGACATTCAGTTTGAAAGTCAACAGATGGGCGGAGCGAGCCATGACGTCACTGCTCGCTCCGCCCATTTGACATACTCAGCTTTCAAATGCTACATATTTCATTCCTATATATATATATATCAACTGCTTCTGTGGTTAAAAGTATAGAGGCTATAGTGTAGTGGTTAAAGCACAGGATTGCCATTGATAAGGTTGCAGGTTCTAGTCCAGGCTACGGCGTGTAAAGTTTTTTTTTTTTCATAAACGAATTTCGGCAGCACTACCGCTAACAAATTTTGTCCGAAACTAATTTAATTTCGGACCCGAAAAACGAAACTAAACTAAACAATTTTTTTGCTGGTGCACATGTCTACTAGTATGTTAACATCATATGGTATTGGACACATATACATGTTGTAAGCGTAGTTTGAAAAATACTGCACACTAAAGCACTGAAACTACACCATTCATTTAAATAACATATTTGGGAGATGCATTAAACTACATATAAAAGGGCACACCTGTAGGATGTACATAAGTATTAGGGACATTTTAGAAAAAAATAAACATTTCCCGCTAAGTTACATTCCCATCAGCTTTTATTTAATGGTATAGGGATCCCCAAAGATTCTTACCAGACCCTGCTGTTTCATAAGGGTCTGGCATGGACCCTAGGTAAGGGTCTGGGATGGATTTTTCAGGAAGGATCCCATGCAAAAAAAAAATGTTGGGACCCCCCAAATCTATACCAAACCCTTATATAGGCATGCAATCAGGCTGACCAGGGAAGGGCAGCAAGTGTGTGTGGTTCCCCCTCTTAAACAACACCAGGCTGCATGCCCTCAATATGGGGAGGGTACCCCCTGGCTAGGCACCTTGGCAAGGGCTCCATCCCGACATACGGACCCCAAACATTGTGGAGGTCTGCAGGGGGATATTATTGGAAGTCCCCTTTCACATAAGTGGTCCCCAGATATCCAGCTCCCCCTGTTACATAGTACCCCTGTTACTCATTTACAAAATAAATTACAAAGAAAACATACACAGACACCTTAGAAAAAGTCCTTTATTAAAAATTCCCCAAATAATGTATGATCCAATATCAATCACATCCGCCAGCAATGTAGATTCATTATCAATCACAATGAACGATGCCACGACAGCCCACCAAAACAATCATGAGGAACCTCACTGACCATCATCTTCCACTGAGACTCTCACCCAAAATTAAATTTCACCAGTCGGCAACAGAATGTCAAGTAACCGGCTGGGTTCCCTGGTGACGTCATCTGTTCATGATGTCAGCCAGCATCCCCGGCACCTTTGTTTACATTTACTTGGCTAACTGAGAACAGTTTGGGTTCAATTCGATCCAAGCCTAAACCTCATCCTTTGTATTGATTGTGTTAGCAATCAATTAAGAAAGATTGGAGTTTAAATGATTCCCTTTATTGGGTGATTTGTTATTAAAGATACAAGCTTTTTAGACCTTCCTTATTCCCCTTCCTCAGGTATTATACAATTCTGAAACTGGTTTTAAATCCAACATATCTATATGTGGAGCAACAAAGTGAAGCTATGAAACACAACTATTGATTCAATAATTTGAGTGTTCATTTGAGATGCATTTCAGTGCTTAGGAGGTCCTCATAGCATTGATCTGAAATAAAGAACGTGGGTTACTAGAACTAAACTGTCTTTGCATGACCTTCTATATATTTTTAATCACAATCCATTTGTTATTAATTGCACCAGATGATGTATATTCTTTTTCATGAGAACTGCTGTCCCTGCATCAAAAATTTTGTAAGACAAAGTCTATTGTGAACAAGTTTCTGATTCAATCTCTGTTTTTTTTTTATAGCAGTAGAAAGCAGTTAACGTTCAGAACTTTTTCCCTAAAGGATGGTAATAACAGCCCTGTTTGTGGGCAGTTATATGCAATCAGTAACTAAGAGAAGCAGGATTCTTCAGGATTCAAAAAGAGAAGCCTGAAAAATCATTACCCTGGCCTCTGCATGTGATCCCACATCAATTGCTGTAAACATAAAATTTCCTACCCATAAAACACAATTCTAGAATTCATCTGTGACCAGTGGATTATTAAACATGGTTTAACGCATTTAAATTATAGTTGACAATTACAAGAATATTCCCACAACACAGACTGATGAGATTAATGGCTGAAAAGTGACAAAAACCATTAGTGAAAACCCGTAATAGGTGTACAGAGAGTGAAACCTATAATTCTGTGACATGTATACCGATAGGTGCAATTATGAATAGAGCATTTTGTTCATGAACTGTCAGGTTTGAAATAAAGTTTTATGTTAGACTTGATCATAATTCCTAACTAATTTACCTAAAACGTTTATGACCTGTGGTTTTATATTATTATCTGGTAAGATTCACATTAAGCAACATCTACCCACTGTATTGATTGTGCAAAAGATCCACACAAGCAGAAGCAGCTATTGTTCACAAAAATGTATTTTGCCTCAGATGTTGTCAAAGACAGCTCCTCTGTCAACTAAAACCGGTCATGATTCTGAGCTGGATCAAAATCTCTTTTTTTTGTATCTTTGCAATGTCATTGAATTAAATTCCCCAAAGCTTTGAAAATGAATACCAACATTCTTCCATAAAATACTTTTTTTTTATCCACCTTACACCAGACGTGTATTTAAACTTATATCATACATAAACTGAAAAGTGACTTAAAATGTATCTAATGCTTTAATCATTCTAAAAAATAATGGCAGATTGGTCAAACTAATGAATACAGAAATCAGTAAGTGATTTAAAAATGTCTCCATAATTGCAAAGAAAAAAAAATCAGGTCTCTTATCACAAAAAATTGCAACTGCTAAAAACAGACCAGCTTTATTATTTTATTCAGTAGTAATCCTAGACCCACAATCACTGTTTTTCAGGAAAAATATGGAGTATTCTATACCTTCTTTTAAAGGTTTCAACCATTCTGACAAGCAGTGCAGCAGTTGCAATAAAACGCCCAGAGATTTAAAAAAAAGTGACATGATGGGCCTGACATAGTAATAATAAAATGCGGCTTCCACCCAACATCATGTGATCTGGATTCCAGTTTTAAAGACCCCTTGTAAGTCTTTTTTGGCCCCTTTCCTCCCACCGTAATGTGTGTAGTATAAGTACTAATCTTCAATGACTATTGATCTTCAGTCAGCTAATACCTACCCTACAAATGTCCTAAGCCAACTTACTTAGCAATAGGATCCCAGGAAAAATTAATCTCAGGGAGTGATTCTTTTCTCTGGATGAATGAAGAAATTGGTTCCAGTTAATCTTGAATAGATTAATTGCACTGATGGTTTCCAAACTTGTTTTTCTTGGGTACCCCTTGGCAGCTCATTTCCATACACTGTACCGCCTTTATGGGGGTGGGCAGGAGCAGAGTAGGAAGTATGAATCATGCATAGTTGCCAAAATATATTTAATGGTTTTGGCATTCACCAAAATAGTGCAATTGATTGTGGCACACCACAGCAAACTGAAGAGCTTAATAGGGTTGCAAAATGTGGGTGAGGTAAAAACATCCCTGTGTTGATAGTGTTACTAAAGGGAAAAAATGTCCCTGCATCAGTGTCAGTGGGAGAAAAAATGCCCCTGCACCAGTATTAGTGGGATAAAGGAGGAATGCTGGAAGACTGGCAAAAGGGCTAGTTGGGGTCTGCCGTATTGCAGTGGTGTGTTCACTGTTGGGGCCCTGGGGTGCCTGTGGCACTGGATTTCCTGGATCTGAAATTGTGCATTTAAACAGACAGAAAGAAGGAGATGGTGAAATATATCATGTAAAGAACAAATGTGCAAAAAGTTGTTACATTGTATTGTATTTACACTGCCTGCAGCTTGTGTGACTTACAACTGCAACTGCATCTTCATATAATATATGTGCATGCATTTGTTGAAAATGTAATACACCTTTCACATTTCACCAATATAACCATTTTTCTACATGTGTTCTGTACTTGATAAATCATATAAGAATATTTTTGGTATCTTTAATAATGTACATAGTGGGAAGTAGGCATCTGAAGAGTGTTTGGCATAGCAGTGTGCTGTGACTGCTCTCGGTAGTTGGATCTTAAGCAGTAAGAGGGTGATGTCAGATCCCTCCACTCATCCTGCCTGCCAAGTCTGCACTGCCATTGTATAGTGTCACTTAGTGACCAAGCAACACTTACACTCACAGGTACAACACTTATCCCTTAAAGCACTATTGTGAACCCCTAGGGGTATACGTATACGTATTCCAGGTTGGAAACCACTGCACAAGTGTATGGAGAGTAGGAAGTAGAGAGTAGAACATAGTTTCTGATCTGCACAAATTGCTAAATTTTCTGGGTTTTTCTCTTACAGGGAAATGTTGGCTGGACACTTAACTTAGGAAGTGGTTCCTTACCAACTAATGTGGAACTAAACCCACAAAAATGTAACTGTTTCCAAAAGAAAGCTCAAGTTAGAAATTATTAATAAATATTAAATCCGTTATCAATCATAGCAATGTTAATTTTTTGTCATTTACATTGTCCCTAATAGAGCATGCACAGTGTATATAAGGCATGCATCTGGTGACTACAATTACAGTTTCTAGTGTGCTTATGTCAGCTGTCAACTGATGTTTCAAGCCCTTAAATAGTTGCTGTCATAGCTGGTCACATGTTCAGCACCATGGAAACTGAAGATCTAAATAGAAGCTAGGATGGCACCGGCTTTGGTGGATAGGAAGATAGGAGGGTTTAGTTCTGCTTTAATGTTCAATGATTTACAGCATGTACCAAGGCAGAACAGCATGGTAAGGCTCCTGTGTATACAGTCCACTCAACTAGTCACTCACCACCTCTCTTCTAGGGGCAGTTGCTGTCTTAAGGCCAGAACAGGACGTCTCTAGCAACCAGTATATTTAGGATATTTAGGGTTTCCTCACAATAGAGAAGATTCCTGCAGCCCTCCAATCCCTAAGCCCAAAGGCCTGGGAGAAAGACAGCTCTCACAGTGAGAAAGGAAGGATCATGTGCCAGGATGTCTCAATATATTTAATACCTTCCAAGCCTGCTGATTAGCATCCTTAGCAAAGAGAAACACCCATGTAGCACATTCTGCTGGAATAAGCTCAGGCAGGCATTACAAAATATCAGGTGGAAAACTGGATCAATGAGCACAATCACTGTTCTAAGTATGTAATTGGTACATGGCATGGAGAGTTGACCCCTTCTGCAATGACAGTAAGTATGTAAGTGGTGCATGGCAGGGAGAGTTGGCCCCTGCTGCAATGACGGGAGACCTTCCATGCCCAGAGGGACTTTGAAAAGTGTGGGAAAATCATTACACATTTTTTTTAGCATGTTTTACCTATGACATATGCTCTTCCATTATAGCACCCCTTCACATATCTGAAGGCTACACCTGTACTCAGTTAGCCAGTGTTCCAGTCTTCTCTGCAGCTCCTCAATGGACTCTTTCAGCAGGGCATCAGAGACTAAGCCCCAGTCTTTTCAGACATCATCAGGCATTGCAGGTCAATTGTCTCAGCAAAGTTTCTCTGCACAAATAAAAAATTAGGGGCACACGGTCCACACGCTTTGTTCTCTCTGGGAGAGAGGGACTCTACATCTTGCTCACATGGCTGACCTAGTTGTATTTTTCAACCACATAACAGGTCTTCCTTTGTTAACAGCTCTATAGAACTCCTCGGCCAAGCAAGCAGCACCTTTTTTTTATTGAAGGAAGACTTACTCCAGTCATAGAACTGGAACTCACTTACACATATAGGGATGTAGTAGTTTTCTGAATTTCTTGTTGCCTTTTTGAAATTCTGTAGAAAAGTCTTTGCAGTCAGGGGTAATCCCAGAACCCCTGAAAGAGGTAAACATCACAGTCCTCCTAAAACAGTATGTACTGGACCTGACTAAATCAGTTGCTAACTATAGATCAGTTGCCAGGCTACTATTCTTGTCGAGAGTAATTGAACAAGCAGTTGCTTGTATGTCAAGTTGCCTTAACAGTCGATCATGCTATGATCATGCTGTGATCATGCTGTGATAGAACTACAGTTTCCAAGAGATGAGGGTGTGCACTTCATCCTTTTTCTCTGGACTTTATTGCATTATATTGTGCTGTGGGCCAAAGAACATTAAAACAAAGACATCAAAAATATTGTAATTAATTTGACCCAATCCTTTTGACTACAGGTCATAATGGCTTAGTGAAGGAATAATTGCACCACTCCAAGCTTGCTCCCGTGATGGACTACATTCTCACATTTAGTTTTATAAATTGTATTGAGATTGTAGTCCATCAGGGAGCAACCTTGTAGTGTTGGATACTTTACAACACACACAGGGACCATGGGCTCAAAAGTAGCTACCCTCCAGAAGGAAGGACAGTGTCAGCACCAATTCAGAGATGATTTGAGGATCTACAACAGAGTGATCACAAATAAACTACATTTTGTTTTAATAGTTAAAGTAGCATTAAGGTCTGGGCATTTTTTACCTTAATGCATTCGCTGCATTAGGGTAAAAAACACCCAATACCTTTTGTCTCTCTCCTGTTCCCCCAACACTTACCTGTCACTTCTGCTTGTAACTGCTGCTGGTCCCAAAGCAATCCTCCTTTCCCCATTCTTCCTGGTTCTGGGAGAGGATACTGAGGTCAGAAAAGCCTTAGGCTCCTTCGGTCATCAATCAAACTATTGTCAGGGAGGAGGGGCATGGCCTTTCCACAGGGCTGTGTGAGTCTATGGACGCACACAGCTACTGTGGGTACGAGCATGCACGGTGGCCTCCACAGCAGTTGCTTAGCCAATGGTGGCACCCATGCAGGGGGCGGGGGGATGAGCTCTGTGGGGACCCACTATAATAAAATGAGGAACTAAACATTTTTAAAGAAGAAGAAAAGAAGATTTAGTCAAAGGTGGGTCTCCTGGGTGGAACCAAAAAACACCCCAAAAAACTAAACTTTAATATCACTTTAAGGTACTTGCATACATTTCTAAGATTGAACTCTTGAGTTTAGTGTCAATGTAATTTTTGTACCTCAATGTCCACAATATAACAGTTATTAAAAACCCATAATGGCCACTGCAGGTGAATGGAGCTCAAACCTCAATTGTAGAATTATCTCTTCTATGTGTCCGCAAAAGATGTAATAAGTTGTGGAGACTGAGGCTTGGATTAACCCTATAAGGTAAACTATTGTAATGAAATGCTCTGTTTGATCATGAAGCAGTTAAAAAATGCATTGATACAACACATCCTAAAGTATAACATACTCTATTTTTATCCAGTAGGGAATCTTTTGTATTTGCATGTTAACAATGGGCATTCAATGTAAATGAAAACATTGTATGTGATAGTCATCTGTTTTCACATAAACAGAAATCTACTAAACCAGGTCAGAAGCAATAATTACAGCAGCGAAAAGAAGCTAAAAATAAATAGCAACTTCAGCAGTTGTACTGCTGACATAAAGATTAAACATATAAAATCGTTTTCATTCCTTTCAACCTGCCTAAGTTATCATTTGTATTAAAAGCAATAGCTTTGGAATGGTTCATTTTCAGCGCCTCTATAGCAGTACTAGCCTGGATACGTATTAGTATATTTAGCTGCGCTGCTGTGTTCATATAAATACTGTATGTTACAGTGCTTCTTTAACTGTTATTACTTTCCGTTTTCCTTTTAACATTTTATTCCTCTGTTTATTTTGCAATTTAAAAGGGTTTGCTGAGAAGGAATATAATAGACTTGCACTGAGATGTCAAATGCCTACTTTATTATGGCCAGAGACCGACAGTCAATTTAAATTAAAATTTATTGAGAACATTAAGAGCTGGAAGGACTTCGGCTAATCACTGTAATGTCCCCAACAAATGGTAAATGAAAGCATAAGGAAATTGAGTTAACACGAGCTAAAAGTTCACATACTCACCGAATTATATTATAAGACCTACAAATTAATTAAATTACCTAAATCTACTCATTTCAGAGATGTTACATCATATCAAAAAGTATTCTTTTCACTCTTAAAGCAGAACTGTGATATGACTTTGTTAAATGACTAGTTTATCTAGTCACTTAGTTAGGACTAAGCTGTGAGCTTGTGTTGCCTCCAGAAAAACACTGGAATGTATTGTCTAAAACTGACAAATTATTGTTTTCAATTCTGACCGCTTAATTACCTGAAATATGTCTTTATACTGAATTGCACTATGCCAGATGAAAGTAGAAGTCTGACTTGCAATATTAATATGTAATGCGTATTAAAACTGGAGAAAGGAAAATTAACATAGAAGTCGAGCTGCTACCAATGGCACACAATCAGATTTCACTTTTGTTGTTATAGAAAAAATAAAGAAATGCAGCTGCTATTGACATCAGTTGCACTTTTTTGCTTAATGAATCATCCCCAATATGTTTGAATGTACAGTACTATACATGTTATTGAGTTTTCTTTATAAAGTAAGGCATCAGCATTTTGCACTCTAAATATTGGACTAGTTTAGAGAAGGCAATGATAAGAGAAAGGTCTTTTTCTAGTATAAATACATTTTTTAGGGGTTCCTCCAATAAAATTGGAATTTTTTGTGAGCACATTTCCTCACATATAAGTTAACACTGAGTAGTTGACCTCTGCACCATCCAGTTGTCTCAATCCTTGCTGCAGATGTCATGCGTCACATGACTTAATGATGCCACTCAAATTAAAAGTGTAAAATTCACCTAACCCTCAACTATGTTTGGGTTATTGGAGCCTCTTCACATGGAACCAACATATTTTAGAAATTCCACGCATTTTCTACAGTCTTCAAAGTGTTCCTTGAGATACACATTTATGCACATTTCTCACTAAAGTAGGTACATTTGCATGAAGTTGGTTGGAATTTAACTGCCTCCTAGAGGTAGAGAGAGACATAAAGTAGACCATTCTCTTCATGACTACTGAGTATACAAAGGGGGTTATTCACTAAAGAGCTGAAGGATATAGCTGTAGCTTCGTAGCTATTCACAATATTCACTGTCGAAGGCAGCCGAACAGTTCAGTCTAGCCGAATGCATATGCTTCTGCTCGGCTGAGTCAAAGACACAGCCAAAGCAGTGCAAATAAGCCCCCTGCCTGAAGACCCTCACAACCACCAGGCCAGGGTTGTGGCGGAAGAGGCCACTGTCCTCATCAGCATGGAGACAAGGTGCTTTTCCAGAGGGGGCCCCCTGGAAAAGCACCCTCCCAATGCCCACACACTTAAAAAAAATTAACTGGGGGTCCCTCCTAACATTCCTACCAGAAAAAAAGGGTCTGGTATGGTTTGGAAGGGGGACTCCATGCAATGTTTTTTTTACAAAATGTTAACTTGGGGTCCTTCTAACTTTCCTTCTTTTGTTTAAATTTTTTTAAATTCTGTTTGCTACCTCTGAAGCAGTGTACAGAATAACCGAACCGAATGTCCCTCGGCGGCATTCGGATAGTCACACACTGCTGTTTGGCTCCTATGAGAATAGGGGCGAATGGCAGCGAGTGAACTGCCTATCTGCCTATCCAGATGTTGGATCAGCTGAGTTGAAGGGGTACTTTACTTTGGCTCAGCCGAATTGTTTGACTAAACTAAAGTGAAGTGAAGGGAGCTGAAGGCAGCTGATGTATGGCTATTTTCAGCCATACAGGGCTGAAATGAATTGACTTTTTACTCTACAGATTAGTTTCTATATGGCAAGAAGCATTTTAGTTAAGAAAAAAACTGGTACGTGACAAACTGATACTTATTACATTAGATGACATATCGCAAGCACACTGACAGGGTTATTTATGAAAGGGTGAAGAGGTTGGAGAAGGCAGGAGAAGTGAACAATCTTGGACAACATAACTGAACTGGAAAGTGAGCTGAATTGGAGAGTTTTTTGAGTTCAGCTATGTTGTCCTAGATTGTTCACATTTCCTGCCTTCTCCAAAACTCTTCACCCTTCTGTGAATAACCCTGTTAGTGATCATCATTATGGGTTGACCCACTGCAGAATTTTTACTCTGGCCCATGAACCCTTGGGAGTCACATACCCATAAAGCTAAAACATAGCTGAACTGGAAAACGAGCCGAATTGTAGAATTTTTCCAAATAATTTATTTTTGTCCCAGATCGTTCACTTCTCCTGCTTTCTCCAAACTTTTAACCCTTTTGTGAAAAATCCTGTAAATGTTTCTTAACTTAACTTTATTCTAAAGTCACCAGTAGAGATTCAAGGTTAACAGCATTGTCCATCTGATCATATCAGCACCTTCCTTGTTGAACCTAATCATTACTAGTGCCTTTGATTCTGATACACATTACTAACACAGTAATGCTCCCCCCTTCCCAAAAAATAAAATTCTGTAAGGCAACATGTTTACCACTTAGAGTATAGAAATCCAATTTAAATGCATAATAACATACAGTAGTACACTGTTATACTATTTAATAGCATGTATTAGTAAGACAGCTTTGATTGTGGAAAATGAATGTTACCTTTAAGAATATATCTGGAATGATGCTTTAGAAGACTCATTTTAAAATCTGTATTGTTTCATATTGATCTGAAACCATTTGTAAACTTGACAACACATTTTAAATGATTGTGCAGTTGTTGGATCAATGAAGTCCATGCCTGCTAAAGTGATGTCCTGACAGCCAGTCTTTAACTCTACATTGGATTGTTTGATGTATATAGATAGATAGATAGATAGATAGATAGATAGATAGATAGATAGATAGATAGATAGAGGCCTACTGTATGGTGGGCTCCAATATATTGTTCATTTGGCAATAGAATCTATGGGTTACTGGATAAGCTGGAAAATCCAAGATATCACAGTTCCAATTTCCACAGTAGTTTCCAATAACATGTAACTTGTATTGTTGTAACATTCAATGCAACAATTTTCTTGTAAACTGTTTTATAAATGATTATGTTGTATTTGTCCTTGGAAAAAAGCACTGAACACCCTTTTAGTGCTCTAGTGCCCAATCTGTGGCCCAAGGGCCACCTCTTTGTGCCTATTGTGCTGCCCTTGGACCTCAGTCTTTGGTAGCAGGTGTAGGTGCACTATTTTGCAAAAACAGTGATATGTAATTGCAGGAGGAGCAACACATTTTATTGCTGACTGAACAGAAGAAGGAGTTAGGTTTTGAAAGGCACTATTATAAAGCTATACTACAATACCAATGTTCAACAGTTGGGGGTGCCACAGGTAACAAATAAAATTAAATTTTCTATTATCCAAAATGTTTTGGAACTCTAAAAGTAATACAGGGTTCATGGGATCACTTTTAGGCTTTTAATTATTTTTCAAGTTTAATTAGGCACTGATCTTGTAAACTAACAAAAAAGTGATACAATTAATTAAAGCAAAATTGTGTCATAATCTGCATTAATAACACGTTTTAATATGCATTAAAAAAACTTTTTTTATTTTGTAACCATGTCTGTTTGATATTATTACTCTACCGCATTGTTACTGCAGTGCATTTCTGTGACATTGTGGGATGCTCTTTCTTCTCAATGACCAACATGAGAATTTGTCATAAACCTAACAGTGTTTACAGAGCTTTTGGAGAATAACATGTCACCCCTAGTACAATATACATACAGAATAAAACTTGAGCATTTCAAAAGAGCTGCAAAGAGCCCTGTAGCATCTAAGAAAATCTTTTATTATAGCATTCAATAGTATTACAATCCATGACGAATGTATTGTTCCCCAGAATCTCTGTAAGAAACACGACACTTTTCCTATAGTAGGATTCATTTGCAATGTCTGTGTTGTATTTAACAAGAAATGGGTGTTACAGAGTCCCATAGAAATTGTATAGTTTTCACAGAAGGAATATCATTTGAACAATGTTTTAAATACAAACCATGTGACCTAGTGCTGCTCTTAACACAAATAGTGAAATGCAACTGAATACCCCATCAAAAATGTTTTTATTTAATTTACCACGCATGTCGGTGAACAAGGATCAGTGAGTGTTAAATTCCTCCAACTCTGTGCCATCCAGAATCTATTGTTTCATGTTTATAAGGAACATTTGGGGGCCCATGTATAAACCTTCTGCTTAGTTTAAAGCTGGGCATATGGCATTTGAATGGCACTATTTCCACTAGATGGTGTCAAGGAGCATAGGAATTTCCTATTGGTGGTAATGCCACGCAAACAGCATTCACTCATCTTTTTGCTGGGCAGAAAGGTTTACATGCACCCCATAATGTTTTCATTTTTTTTTTAAGATTATGCAAATAAAAGGAGCTTGCAGTTAACAACCCAATCAATCTGTATTAAAGGGTCATTCTACCAAAAAGGGAAACCTTAGTCATAGGTGGAGTAAACTACTAAGTCTGCACTAGTAGCACGATTTTTCAGTTTTGTGGGTTGTTGCCAATTTTCATGGATAACAGTCTTCTTTTCTTCTTTCTGAATGATATGAGACCAATTACATAACTCAGGAACTGAACTTATGTTCAATACATTCTTTGAAAGCTGTACAAAACGGTAAATAGAATTGAGATTTCAGTTTATTTCAGCTAAGTACATTCCAGGTGCATCAATATAAAATATGTTCAGTCTTTAGAGTTTGTTTTCTTTATAAAGCAATTAAGTCTAAAAAGTAAAAAAAAACTGATTCTGGCCAGCATGGCAGAGAAGGACCCTTGCTCTCCCAGAGGAAGCAGTAGTTTCTGCAGATTTTTGTCACACCCAGACCTGTAGCTGTGCAACCAGCAAAGCAGATGATTCCTGCTGATTGTAGAGTTTTGGTGGTCCGCAATTGCCCCTGGGCCCCTCTGATGCCGTGCAGGCTAGGCCATCATTGAAGCGGCATGGAGGCTCTGGGGATGCCTCTCACTGACTCGAGCAGCAGCTGTCACAAGGAATGCACATCTCTCAGTACAGTGTGGGCTCTGTAGGAGGCGGGGCATCTCGTCAGTACCAGGATTGAGCAGGTTGTGGGACACGGACAAATTGGGGAGAAGCCAGGTAATATTGGCAAAGTGTGAGGGAAGGCACAGGGGTGGTTGGGGGCAGTGCTGAAGCTTAGGGGGGCATGTGCCCCGGGCTCCGCCGGCAGTGGCAGATTTGATAAGGGGGAAACAATTAATATGTGATTGGGCCGGGATGGGTGGCACCACTCCCTCCCTCCACCAGCACTGCCACTCTTTGCAAAGCTTAATAATGGTTGTGCTTTTCTGCTCCTTCCCACAATATATGTCTATGAACTGCCTGTGTGGCCTGAGCACATATCTTTAGTTATTATTACAATGTTTATATTGTGGTAATGATCCTAATTTGATATGATTTTTAGACATGTGCCTTTCGTTTTGTTACGATTTGGAATTCGGACACATGTACATTATTCGGAGATTCATATATATCCGAATTTCCGAATAACAATAGTAACAAATTTTTAAAAAATCCGAAAAAAATAATAATGAAAATTCTGTGTCATTCATTTCATTCGAATGTTGAGATTCCTTTTTTGACCGTGGCTGGAAAAAATCGTATCATCTGAATTTTCACATCATCTGAATGCCGAAATGAATTGAATTTCGGACAACTTGTCTACTACCTATTTTAGCCAGTCTTCCAAAAAAAACAACTATACATAATAACAAACAACCGACCGTCTGAAATTACAAATCGATTCAGCATAATGAATAACTAATTTTTCCAAAATAATGAATCATTCTGAAAACTAGCTCTGCCAATTGTTATTCATGGGGCCCCCAAAATCAATACAAGGTGCCATAAAAATGTAAACAGTTGGGCGAGCTAGCTATCTGTCACCGCTAGCTCCACCCACTTTTTTACATTTTGCCAGCATCTATCAGAATGCCATTCTGCAGCAGGAGTTCGTCGCAAGTGGACCGGTCGGCGGGCGTTGTTTTTTAAAAATTATTATTTCTATTTTTGTATTTGTTTTTAATTTTGTCAAGTTGTCGCGGACAATTCTAGATGTCGTGATTGACCCTAGGATTAAGTAGGTGAATCTATTTTTTTTTTAAACAATAAAGGACTTGTCAAAAGCCTTTGTTGTGTTTTTACTTAAATTAAAGGATTTTTTTCTTTTTAGGGGAACCCTTAGGCACGAAATTTAAAGGAATTTTTCATTTTTATTGTTTCACTCTACGCAATGTTAAAATCACTGTTCCTTTAAAAACTGTATTTTTTAAAAGTGTTTTTTTAATTGATACCTGTCCCCCAGGGCAGTACCTGAATCCCCATACCCTTTTTATGGCCAATAACTTGCATATAAGGCTTCAAAATGGGGACATTTGATTTTATGAGTTCTGGTCCCATAGACTTTCATTGAGTTTGAACTTTTTCCATGTTCTAAAGTTCGAAATCGAACCAAACAGCTGTGTTCGGCCCTTCACTATTAACCTCCCTGGCGGTATGATTATGTCAAGAATTTTGTGCAAAAAGCGGTACATTGTTTTTCATGGAAATTTGTTGTTTATATTGTAGGCCTGTAATTCTTAGTAAATTTTAGGAATAACTCACCTAAATCTGTCCAAACAAGAGTCCAGTAGACATCCCAGGTATGATAAAGTTTGAAACACGAAATTAAAAAATTATAATATAATAAATTATAAATAAT
>NW_017306328.1:1906509-1908916 GCF_000935625.1 Nanorana parkeri | reverse complement strand
AACTTGGTACTTTATTTACTGTGGTACGGATCAGGCAACGACCCCAGAATTCCCATTTACTGGACCATTTTTTAAATTATTTTATTATAATTTTTTATAATTATTTATTATATTATACTGCCTTATAATTGTGAAAAAGTGTCAGGCAGGGCACTGGACAAAGCTCTAGGGACAAAATTGAAGTGAAATAGTTTGATACATAAGTGTAATCATAGCCGATTACATTGTATTGTGTGTATTCTGTGTACATTGCAACTTTTCACTTTTGAATTTCCTGCCGGCTGTGACGCCCGAAAACGAAACTAAAAGTCAGATGCCGGCATTGGCCTGCCATGTACAGCAGAGGATGCCGCGGGCTCGCAGGGACAAGGTAAGTGACACTTTTCTGTGCATTCCCGAGTCTGGCTCTGGGTTACCGCTCCTGGTATTGAAAGTTAACCCCGAGCCAGACTCGGGAATACCGCCAGGGAGGTTAAACAAATTGTTTGCGGGGGTTACATGTCTAATAAGTACCTTGCCACCCCTTGTAAACCCAACAAACATCATGTTGACAGAGGTTCAAAAATGCAAAGTTAAAAAACCTTGGATTGTGGAAAAACATTTATGTAAAAGAAGGTATGTACCATAATTGTAAGTTATTATGTGTATAAATTCTAGTAACCCCCGTAACCAGTAAAATAGCAGTATACTATACAGTATACTATACTACTAGGATGTCTCAAAGCTTCTTGACACCAACAGAATGGTGTTGTTTTCAAAATGTCATAGGAAAGATAATATTTCTTAAAGAAAAAGAAAAATATCATAGAAAAACAGCACCGCAAAGCATCCATATATCTTTAAAAAATCATCTCACAAAGTGTCAAACAAAGGCCAGAAAAACCCAGAGTAGCTGATGTTTACATTAACCCTTTGGATGGCGTTAAGATATTCCCTGAACAAAACAAGGCCTAGAAAACACCCAGCACTCCTGACATTCTGTGAACATCACACAACAGCGAGAGAGAGAGAAAGAGAGACTTGTTGGTTCTTTAACATTTTACAGGGCACCACATGCAACCTTGTTTGATCATTACCCTAAATCAGAGCTCTCATAATACCTAAAAGAAAAAAAACACAAGACAGGTCATTTCACAATTTGAATGATAGATAGATAGATAGATAGATAGATAGATAGATAGATAGATAGATAGATAGACCTAAGAACCCAACCTACTCAGTTTGTTGACACAATAAACTAAAGCTGTCTTCTGGCCTCTGAACGTAGAATGGCCAATAACACAGGTCTGCGACTAAAAAGATGTTTGATTATTTTCATCTAATTTCCATGTATTTTGGTGTGCTGAAAACAAATAAAATATTGAAAAAACTCCTAGACGTCATGGTTTGCCACAACATGCAAAATTGTCTTCAAATATATCATTTCTTTGTATTTTTTGTATTTTTTTTATATTATGGGTTTTTAACCAAATTTAAAGTCCAAATTACTATTAATTAATTCACATAAGTGCATTTAAGATATAAAATGCCAAAAAAACCTTTAAGGGTTTGTCCGAGTTATGTAAAAAAAAATAGCACTGTAAATCTGATGGTCAGCAATATATACATAAGCTAAGCAAGTTTTAAGTCTGTTCTAATGGTTAATCTTTCCTGAAGAATCCAGTGGGAGGGAGACACAGGGCAGATAGCAGCAGCTCCGGTCAGTGCAGGGGGCGTGGCCAGCACTGTGACGTCTCGTGTACAGACACAGAGCTGCTCTCTCCTGCATGCCACACTTGTGCACGAATCATCATCAGGTTCTTGGTTCTAGGCTGTTCACACTTTTTCATCGCAATTCGTGTTAGCTCGTCATTCTTCAACCGTTATGTTATGGCTCCGCGAAAGTGTATTAATTCGCCAGACAGTTTCTGTTTCATCTGTGGTGAATATACAGTGTTGAAGCAACAGCAGAATATTACAGACTTTGGGAAAAAAGTATACTTTGCATACTTTGGACTAAAAATTGGAGATCAAGATAAAGTTTGGGCGCCTCATAAAGTGTGCAAACGGTGTGTTGAGGACCTCCGAAACTGGTTCAAGGGTAAGAAAAAATCTTTCCGTTATGGGATTCCTATGGTATGGCGAGAGCAAAAGAACCATAGTGATGACTGTTACTTTTGTTCATGCGATGTGAAAGGGTTTAATTCCAAATGGAAGCATTCCATTTCATACCCCAATCTTCACTCAGCAATTCGTCCCATCCCCCATGGCACAGATATACCAGTACCCAAGCCCCCTGCTACCTTGGAAGAGATACCTAGCTCCGATGAAGGGGAAGTCATACCTGAACCAGATGACGAATCAAGTTCTGACTTTGAAGATGATACAAGACCAAAATTGTTTTCTCAGGAGGAGATGAATGATTTGG
>NW_017306328.1:1812853-1904292 GCF_000935625.1 Nanorana parkeri | reverse complement strand
CGGGCTCGCAGGGACAAGGTAAGTGACACTTTTCTGTGCATTCCCGAGTCTGGCTCTGGGTTACCGCTCCTGGTATTGAAAGTTAACCCCGAGCCAGACTCGGGAATACCGCCAGGGAGGTTAAACAAATTGTTTGCGGGGGTTACATGTCTAATAAGTACCTTGCCACCCCTTGTAAACCCAACAAACATCATGTTGACAGAGGTTCAAAAATGCAAAGTTAAAAAACCTTGGATTGTGGAAAAACATTTATGTAAAAGAAGGTATGTACCATAATTGTAAGTTATTATGTGTATAAATTCTAGTAACCCCCGTAACCAGTAAAATAGCAGTATACTATACAGTATACTATACTACTAGGATGTCTCAAAGCTTCTTGACACCAACAGAATGGTGTTGTTTTCAAAATGTCATAGGAAAGATAATATTTCTTAAAGAAAAAGAAAAATATCATAGAAAAACAGCACCGCAAAGCATCCATATATCTTTAAAAAATCATCTCACAAAGTGTCAAACAAAGGCCAGAAAAACCCAGAGTAGCTGATGTTTACATTAACCCTTTGGATGGCGTTAAGATATTCCCTGAACAAAACAAGGCCTAGAAAACACCCAGCACTCCTGACATTCTGTGAACATCACACAACAGCGAGAGAGAGAGAAAGAGAGACTTGTTGGTTCTTTAACATTTTACAGGGCACCACATGCAACCTTGTTTGATCATTACCCTAAATCAGAGCTCTAATAATACCTAAAAGAAAAAAAACACAAGACAGGTCATTTCACAATTTGAATGATAGATAGATAGATAGATAGATAGATAGATAGATAGATAGATAGATAGATAGATAGATAGACCTCAGAACCCAACCTACTCAGTTTGTTGACACAATAAACTAAAGCTGTCTTCTGGCCTCTGAACGTAGAATGGCCAATAACACAGGTCTGCGACTAAAAAGATGTTTGATTATTTTCATCTAATTTCCATGTATTTTGGTGTGCTGAAAACAAATAAAATATTGAAAAAACTCCTAGACGTCATGGTTTGCCACAACATGCAAAATTGTCTTCAAATATATCATTTCTTTGTATTTTTTGTATTTTTTTTATATTATGGGTTTTTAACCAAATTTAAAGTCCAAATTACTATTAATTAATTCACATAAGTGCATTTAAGATATAAAATGCCAAAAAAACCTTTAAGGGTTTGTCCGAGTTATGTAAAAAAAAATAGCACTGTAAATCTGATGGTCAGCAATATATACATAAGCTAAGCAAGTTTTAAGTCTGTTCTAATGGTTAATCTTTCCTGAAGAATCCAGTGGGAGGGAGACACAGGGCAGATAGCAGCAGCTCCGGTCAGTGCAGGGGGCGTGGCCAGCACTGTGACGTCTCGTGTACAGACACAGAGCTGCTCTCTCCTGCATGCCACACTTGTGCACGAATCATCATCAGGTTCTTGGTTCTAGGCTGTTCACACTTTTTCATCGCAATTCGTGTTAGCTCGTCATTCTTCAACCGTTATGTTATGGCTCCGCGAAAGTGTATTAATTCGCCAGACAGTTTCTGTTTCATCTGTGGTGAATATACAGTGTTGAAGCAACAGCAGAATATTACAGACTTTGGGAAAAAAGTATACTTTGCATACTTTGGACTAAAAATTGGAGATCAAGATAAAGTTTGGGCGCCTCATAAAGTGTGCAAACGGTGTGTTGAGGACCTCCGAAACTGGTTCAAGGGTAAGAAAAAATCTTTCCGTTATGGGATTCCTATGGTATGGCGAGAGCAAAAGAACCATAGTGATGACTGTTACTTTTGTTCATGCGATGTGAAAGGGTTTAATTCCAAATGGAAGCATTCCATTTCATACCCCAATCTTCACTCAGCAATTCGTCCCATCCCCCATGGCACAGATATACCATTACCCAAGCCCCCTGCTACCTTGGAAGAGATACCTAGCTCCGATGAAGGTGAAGTCATACCTGAACCAGATGACGAATCAAGTTCTGACTTTGAAGATGATACAAGACCAAAATTGTTTTCTCAGGAGGAGATGAATGATTTGGAATGAAACTTGAATCTTCCCAAAGATGCCGCTGAGTTACTCGGATCAAGGCTGAAAAGCAGGAATTTATTGTTGCCAGGAGTGTCATCTTCATGGTTCAGACATCGTGAAAAGGAGTTTGTTCCTTACTTCGCCCAGGAAGACAAGTTGGTTTATTGCATCGATGTCGTAGGTCTGATGGGTCAATTTAAAATCCAATATGATTCAGGGCAATGGCGTCTTTTTATAGATTCTTCAAAAAGAAGTCTCAAAGCAGTTTTACTCCACAACGGTTTTTACGCTTCCATACCTGTAGGTCATTCCGTACACTTGAAGGAAACCTAAGAGAACTTTAGAAGGCTTATAGTTGATCAAGAGTTTGTCAATACCATGACGGATCCTCAAAAAGAAGGGTGGATTGCATTTAAAGAAGTTGTACATACATTTTTAGGCAATAACAAAGATCCTCACTACAAAAAGATCGTCGGAAGAATGCTGAAAGCATTTCAAGCTTTAGGTTGCCTGATGAGTTTGAAAGTGCATTTCCTCCTGTCCCACCTTGACTACTTTCCTGAAAATTTGGGAGCTTTGAGTGAGGAACAAGGTGAATGATTCCACCAAGACATTAAAGAGATGGAAAGGAGATACCAGGAAAAATGGAGCATTACAATGATGGCAGACTACTGTTAGATGCTTCAGAGAGACATTCCAGATGCTACTCACAAGTGTAAATGCATCAAGAGGAGCCTCACAAGGAAGAAGAATCGAGTTTAGTGTGTGTAGGTGAGCTCATTTCAGTTCAAAAAAGGATTTTCATGAAAATATTGTAATAAAACTTTAATTTTATAAGTCTATTTCCATTTATTTTGAGGTATTGCCTTATTTAACATAGTTACCTAAATTGTCAGGAAACGTGATGTCCTATGACAAAATGGAGGTCATTTTCGGATTCAGCGCACCAAAAAACATAAAGATTACGTGGAATAACCAAAACAGCTCTCGAATTTTTTTTTTTGTGTAATAAGGGCTTTGTTATGTGCCAGTCCCCAACTTTAAAACATAGGGTTCTTATCAGCCACAATAATATTGTGATTAGCTGTGATTGGAAAAGCATAGGGAGCACTGCTTAAAAAGTGCATAGGGACAGATTAGTGTAGACAGTGGTCTCTTAAAGTAATTGTAAACCCTTCAGTAAATGCCCTTGAGGTAGCAAAATAATGTGTGCCTTGGGGAATTTGGTGGTGGGGGAAGTGAAGGATTTAATTCTTAATGGTGCTGAGTGCTGATATGTGTCCTGCATCTTCTTTACAGCCTGTCCACATGCAGTCATAACAAGCTGAATATAGTAGTATGAGAACAGACCGCACTATCCAGAGAATTCCAATACTTCTGACTTTATTGAAATTCACAGCAAATCCAGTATAACAGTGAATAAAAGTGTATAAAGTACGAATCAAGTTCTGACTTTGAAGATGATACAAGACCAAAATTGTTTTCTCAGGAGGAGATGAATGATTTGGAATGAAACTTGAATCTTCCCAAAGATGCCGCTGAGTTACTCGGATCAAGGCTGAAAAGCAGGAATTTATTGTTGCCAGGAGTGTCATCTTCATGGTTCAGACATCGTGAAAAGGAGTTTGTTCCTTACTTCGCCCAGGAAGACAAGTTGGTTTATTGCATCGATGTCGTAGGTCTGATGGGTCAATTTAAAATCCAATATGATTCAGGGCAATGGCGTCTTTTTATAGATTCTTCAAAAAGAAGTCTCAAAGCAGTTTTACTCCACAACGGTTTTTACGCTTCCATACCTGTAGGTCATTCCGTACACTTGAAGGAAACCTAAGAGAACTTTAGAAGGCTTATAGTTGATCAAGAGTTTGTCAATACCATGACGGATCCTCAAAAAGAAGGGTGGATTGCATTTAAAGAAGTTGTACATACATTTTTAGGCAATAACAAAGATCCTCACTACAAAAAGATCGTCGGAAGAATGCTGAAAGCATTTCAAGCTTTAGGTTGCCTGATGAGTTTGAAAGTGCATTTCCTCCTGTCCCACCTTGACTACTTTCCTGAAAATTTGGGAGCTTTGAGTGAGGAACAAGGTGAATGATTCCACCAAGACATTAAAGAGATGGAAAGGAGATACCAGGAAAAATGGAGCATTACAATGATGGCAGACTACTGTTAGATGCTTCAGAGAGACATTCCAGATGCTACTCACAAGTGTAAATGCATCAAGAGGAGCCTCACAAGGAAGAAGAATCGAGTTTAGTGTGTGTAGGTGAGCTCATTTCAGTTCAAAAAAGGATTTTCATGAAAATATTGTAATAAAACTTTAATTTTATAAGTCTATTTCCATTTATTTTGAGGTATTGCCTTATTTAACATAGTTACCTAAATTGTCAGGAAACGTGATGTCCTATGACAAAATGGAGGTCATTTTCGGATTCAGCGCACCAAAAAACATAAAGATTACGTGGAATAACCAAAACAGCTCTCGAATTTTTTTTTTTGTGTAATAAGGGCTTTGTTATGTGCCAGTCCCCAACTTTAAAACATAGGGTTCTTATCAGCCACAATAATATTGTGATTAGCTGTGATTGGAAAAGCATAGGGAGCACTGCTTAAAAAGTGCATAGGGACAGATTAGTGTAGACAGTGGTCTCTTAAAGTAATTGTAAACCCTTCAGTAAATGCCCTTGAGGTAGCAAAATAATGTGTGCCTTGGGGAATTTGGTGGTGGGGGAAGTGAAGGATTTAATTCTTAATGGTGCTGAGTGCTGATATGTGTCCTGCATCTTCTTTACAGCCTGTCCACATGCAGTCATAACAAGCTGAATATAGTAGTATGAGAACAGACCGCACTATCCAGAGAATTCCAATACTTCTGACTTTATTGAAATTCACAGCAAATCCAGTATAACAGTGAATAAAAGTGTATAAAGCAACAAATACCAGCACTGCACACCCCCCTCTCACATATTTTACCTGCAGGCTTATTCATAGAGACCTCTATGGCAGGCAGGAGATTGTTGGAGATTGGGCAGAGCATTGCCTTCGTCCGGTACCCAGCCGGAGCCGTCTAGCCGGCCAATCAGGATGCCGGGCGCCGTGTAATGACGCGACGTCATGCTTTCTGATTGGCCGGGAGGCCGGCTCCATGCTCTCTTGTCATGAGATGACGAGGGAGCATGAAGCCAGCTTCACGGCCAATCAGAAAGCAGGGCGTCGCCCGGCTTCCTGATTGGACAGCTCGGGCTGGGTACCGGGCGAAGGCCGTATTCTCGCTGGAGAGGCCTTGGGGAATGACAGGCTACACATACTAAGGTAAGGTAACCTTACCTCACGAGGCCAGCTTCCGGTCAATCGCGAAACCAGGCAGCGTGTAATGACGCGCTGCCCGGCTTCCTGATACCGGAAGTACTCGTGCTAGGCATCGGAGCATTTGGGCGAGTACGAGTACTTGCCCAAATACTCGTAATCGGCACCGATATCGATACTAGTATCGGTGCATCCCTAGTTTCTACCCTTTCTATTTCTGTTTACAAATGGCTGGCCTCTTACTAGTTTTAATAAGACCTAACCTATGTTACAGACCAGCAGCAAAGCAGATCTGCTATTTGTGTTTTTAATATTATGTAGTCTCTCCTTCTTTGCTATAGCATGCTTTGTTCCAAGATTGGCAGGTATAAGCTGGAACTCTCCTGCTGGCACCTACAGGATGATTCCCTGCCCAGCCTGTCAATTAAGTTCACTGTTTAGCTGTACTCAGACCAAAACCTGCTGCCATAGTATTGGGCTAATTTCTTATCCACAGTCTATGTTATTTCCTGCATTCCTGTCTATCCATTGACAGACTTCAGTTTGTATCTGACTGCCCTTCTTTACCACCTTCCCTTACCTGTCTCTGCCTGGCTGTTCCTGGCATCGCTGTTCCTGGTATTGCTGTGTAACACACTCTAGTTCGATTCCTGGTCAGCTGCCATCTGTGCAGGTGTTTATAAGGGCTGCATCCTAGTACACCCAAGTCCACCAGTCCTTGTAGTGTGCTCTGGCATGTCAACTGAGACTCTGTGCCTTGGCCATTTTAAGGGCTCACACCCTCTCTAATGTGCAAATGATAGAAAAAGTTGGTATCCTTTGTAGCCAATGCCATCATATTTGCTAGTCGAGTGGCAGATTTTTTTTTGTTGCTGCATAGCAATGAACTTGGGACAGTTTCATTGTATTCATCTGAATCGGTGCTGCTCCCTAGCATTTCCCACCTCAGCTAACCTTTCAGTCCTTTAATTGTATTGTTTTTTGTTTTTTTTTAATTGTATTGTTAAATGGTTCTTATTAAATTACTCACATGTGGATTTGTTATCCACTGTACACTGTTTTTTTTAATTCAACACTGGATAAATACTTTGATTTGATGTCTTCAATAACACAAATCTCTTATTTGATGTGCTTTACAACACTATTTGTGTTGTGTTAATTATTAATACCGTTTCTCCTTCATTGGGTTCCTTGAGTGAGAGTTTCACCTAGTTTGCATTGCTGACCCTACCCATATCAGTTTTACAAGGACAGGGATGGCCTTACAAGAAAAAAAAAAATAATAATAAAAATGTAAATCTGTACTTACTGTTAAAAAAAAAACACTACGGTAATACTTCCATGTGCAGAACCTATGCCTGTCACTTTAAGCCTGCCTATCTGTTTTTTTAAATAAAGGGAATTATTTGAATATCATGATAGCTAGATCCCCCCATATTTTTTCCCTTGTATCAGGGAGAGATGAAAGGTTCCTGAAGCCTCCACCAAAAAATGTTCTCATCATCAAAGGGAGCAGTGCAATAAAAAAGGGGCTGCAATGCTATGCCTATCTTTTTTGGCCTCCCTATCCATCTTTTTTATAATGGCAGTTTTGGCAATAGGCGGCATAAATATGTAATACATTGATACACACAACTATACTGCACAAGTATGCACTGATGTTCTGCAAACAAAGTCCTCCGTTTGCTACTGCCTGTAGCAAAGTTATGGAAGGGCAGGCAGCCTATGGCTCTAGGTTTTTCTCCTGAAGTTTTTCCTCTAGTGCTGGGGAACCTTCCACTGTCAGGAAATGCAGCAAAGAGGTTGTCACAGATCCCCTTTTCCACTTTTGAATTCAGATTTGAGAAATCCACACTATATGTGTATGTGTTCTTATTCACATAGCATACCTAAAAATATTTTAAACAAATATTTATTTCCCTTTGGATATCTTTGTTGAGCAGAACTTTGGACAGACTACATGCCTCTATTGTAGGGATGCACAGATACCAGTATCGTTATCAGTGCCGATACTGGGCATTTTCATGAGTACTCATGAAAATGCTCCAATACTAAGCACCGATACTGGCGCTTGAAACATTTTTAACAGGAGGAGGCTGCCATGAGGTCCTGCGCCTGCTGTCGTTTACAGCACCAGTCCAGCTACACATCTCCTTCCCGCCAGCTGCACACACCCATGGTGAGATCTGCACCCAACCGTACATCGCTAGTGACACCCGCTGTTACAGCCCTGGTCACACCCACCCATACAGCCCTTGTTAAACTCAAATGCAGCCCTGGTGGGAGGCCACACACAGCCCTGGTGGGACCCAAACACAGCCCTTGTTAGACCCGTTGCATCCCCGGTGCGTCCCAAACGAAGCCCTGGTGAGACCCACATGCTGCCCTGGTTAAACCCGCAGGCAGCTCTGGTGAGATGCCGCTCACAGCCCTAGTAAGACCCAAATGCAGCCCGGGTGAGATCCGAACACAGCCCTGGTGGGAACTTAACGCAGCCCTGGTGAGAAACACATGCAGCCCTGGTGATACCCAAACGCTGTCCTGGTGAGATGCTGCACACAGCCCTGGTGAGATGCTGCACACAGCCCTGGTGAGACGGCGCATGCAGCCTTGGTGAGACCGTACACAGCTCTGGTAAGACCGTACAGCCCTAGAGTGACCCACACAGTCAAAAGTATTGGTACTCATACTCCGTTTGGAAAAAATGGTATCCATGCATCCCTACTCTGTCATCAATTTTCAAGTGACAGGAAAACTCTGGCTGCCCCAATAGACTAGGGACAGACTGAGCTTCCTCTCTTTAAAATACAATGCTGCTAGATCTTTAACCTGTTTTTAGGACAAGTGGTGTTTAAATCTAGTTATTAACTGATAATGAGATCTTCCAGAACAGTACAGACAAGGTTAACTATTAACCTCCCTAGCCCCTTCCAACCCCCTTGCATTTTAGAGGAAAATTCAGTTTGTAGAAAAACTTTCTTTAAGAATAGAGCAAGTAAAATGTAAGCAGTATTTTTTTTAAATATGCTACTGTATGTGAATGAGAACATGTAACAAATATAAAAAAGTGTTATTATGGGACATCGGGCTCCATCTTGGATAGTGGCAATGGATCCCGGATTAACTTCTCAGAAGTCTAAACTGTCACAGGATCCCCCCCCTCCCCACACACACACCCACACAGCTCTGCCCAGGGATAAATAGAGAGACTTTTTTCTTGAGAAAATATTTGTATTTAGAACAAACATAAATATTACAAGTTTTAAATTCAAGTCTCAAATGAATGAGATATGAGAACCACTGAGGAAAGTGCTGTAATACTTTTAAATTCGTGCAAAATCAAAATATGTACATCAGACTGTACAACAGAATTAGAACATACATTCATTTTTTTTTTTGTGGCCCCAGTCAGGCTGGGAGGACTGTAAAAAAATACATGAACAAAATAAAAAAAATATATAATGCAGACAGGTTATCTGTGGAGGGCACCTGTAGGCAGATGCCTATGTTGCTTAGTGGGAAATCTAGTCTTGATTCCCACCAATTCTGAAACATCTCTTTTACCCAAGGCTCCCACCTCCTCACCGCCAGCACCCCAAGTGTCCTCACCTCTATTACCCCAACACTCCTCCTCAATGCCAGCCCCTCAAACCCTCCTCCTCACTGGAAGAACCCCAACAATCCTCCTCCTCAACAGCACCAAAAACTGAGGGTGAGCTTGGGTCGACCATAAGTGCAAACACAAAACCAAAGTAATTTGCCATTTGAGAAAATGGGGAACTAATGTCGCTGTTTGCATCTATAGCAACCAATTACCAAGAATGCACTTTATAGCTTTTAAACTGCGGTGACATGCTTTAAAAGACTGAACATGAGGGTTTTCTTATTTTCTCACTATACTGTATAAGGGTACCCAGGGCAATCGTTGTTCAGTGTGTTTTGGAAGTGACATGGAGTAGTTAGAGAAAGAGCACCGAGTGTTGACAGAGTTCTAGGTGCTACCGCTGTTGCTGATTGCTGAAAACATCTATATTCAGATCATCACAGACCCACTCACTAGAAATCATAGAGTGTTTCCAGGAAGAGTTAGGTGCTGCTGGTAAATGCCAAAAACATCTGTATTTACAACAGTCATAGATACAATATATGGTGGACAGCCCTGTAGCACATTAGAGGAAAAGTGTTTGCAGGAAGATATACTTTTTGTGTGTGTCAGCACCAACTTCAGATGCTGTTTAGTTGCTGGATGCCCCCCACCCCACCCAGACTTGCTTTATTTTTAGCACATTTTTTTTATTTCATATTCTTCTTTTATGTTGTTGTTCTACCTGAAGTCTATAGTTGGAATATTTTAGGAATAATTGGCAATACAGGGGTGGGAGAGGGTTCAGGGAATGTGAGGTTGTGATTTTGAAGTGGATTTGTATACTCTGCTTTGACTTTTTAGTAAAATTATTACAACTGAAATGATGAAGCTGGCTACTTGCACAATTCCCATCCGAGCACCCCTGGAAGCTGGGACAGGTTCTGCAAGGGCAAATAAATAGATATAGGAACTGGTGACTGAAACTCAGGAGCACTGGTATTAGATATGCAGGGATACAGCTGGCAAAGCACCAAGGATACATCAAGGTCAGATGGGAATGGAGTCAGGTCACAGGCCAGGGTTGTTAACAGATGAGCAGTGAGGCACCAAATCATAACCGAGATCAGGGTCAGAAATAATCCAAGGTCAGCAACATGTAGGCAGGGAGGCAATGTTAGTGAACAGAATCCAGACCAAGGTTGGTAATGGAGGAGCAGTCATAAGCAGACAAGGCAAATTGAAAAGCCAGTCAGCAGGAAGCTGGGTCAGCAATGAAGGTAAAAATCCATATACCTTGTTGTACTCTTGTACCGGTCTGTCCCAATAATAATGGTGCTCGCAATGACCGCGGATGGCGCCGCTAACAATGCAATTGAAGATAGAAAGACGTCATCAGAACTCCAATCCAAAGATTCACATTAGTGTAAATCCAATTTATTAGCAAAAATCATGAAGACAAGCACTTTCGGGGCCACGCGGGGTCCCCTTCATCAGGCTCCCGCCTGAAAATCCGAAACTGCTCAGGCGGCCGCAAAGCATCTTGGGGCTGGAGCATGCACAGTTTGGATTTTCGGCCGGGAGATGAGGAGAGATGCAAGGTAAGTATATGGACGCGTGCACCCACATGCAGACACTGTGGGATCAGAAGTGCCAGCAAGGACAGAGGAGTCAGCGCTGGATTGGACACCCGCCACAGCGCTGGAGAGAAGGCTGAAAAGGACAGGAAAGAAGAGGAAGATTGGATTAAGATACATCATTTAAGGTAAGTGCTGACATTAACATTTGGGGGAGGGAAAATGACTTTATTGTCACTTTAAAAACCACTCAGCTATGCAGAAATTGCTTGTTTGATACCAATGTCAGTGGTGGTCATGCACACACGTTCACACATTTACTGTGATGAGTGCACACTAATGTGCATACTTGCTAATCTGTGTGCGCACCTTTGCTTGTCTATTTAAATTTCTATGCACATGAATATGAATTTGGTAATACAATGTTTCTGACAATGGTCCCATAAAAAAAGTTCACAAACTATACTATTAAACTGTAATGTCACTGGACAATTTGTACAACATTTGGGTCTCCTACTTTTACGGTTTAATTCAGGCTTATTACCACAGGATAAGGAAATCTTGTTTTGCAGCCCAAACACTTTTAAAAAAGGCTTTATTTTAAGCTGTAATTATTGAGATTGGGGTGCTACTGTATATGAGCCAAGTAATATTGTTTCAGTATATGGTGTTGCCAGTGAAAATCAGATGACATACAGCCTAAAGGTCTCCCAAGTATGTAAGTTGAAGGATTTGTGTTTTTCCTTGAAAGTGGCCAGAAATTATCTTCAAGATTTACCCCATAGACTGTAGGTGTGGTTTGGAATTAAGTTCACAGGTTTTGGGCTTCACATTGGGTTTGATGAATACCCAGTCAATGGATAGATAGATAGATAGATAGATAGATAGATAGATAGATAGATAGATAGATAGATAGATAGATACAGAGATGTATAGATCTCCATACAAATAATACACAATTCAATTACCCAAAGTGTTTGATTACATTAACATTTCACCCAACTAATAATGTATTGGATTTGCAATTTTAAAAGACAGTATAAAGTGGAGGGAAAATACTTGATGGTTTAACCAATCAATTTTTGCATAATAATTCTACATGACTCATGTAGAGCTGGCAGGGTGTGTCATTTGCCTAAATACTTTGTACTAAAAGCTGTTCTTCTTTTCCATTTCAGATAGTTAGGAATCGTGGTATATGTACTTATCTACTTTAGCTTATTTATGTATTTTCATATTGCTGCTGTTGTTATTTTCATTACAATTAGTATTATCTTCGTTATATATTGTTTGACATTGCTCAAAATTGTTTATGTTCCATGGAATGTTTTATATTAAGGCTGTTTTCTTTTGATTAGCTCGAAGCTTGGGGGAAAAAAATGTTGTTTGCTGCAAAGAAGTGTGGTATCCTGCAGTCTTGCTTCAAGCAGCTCACTGCAACAAAAATATATATAAATAAAAAAGAAAACCTCTTCAGAGTTGACATTCTTATGTGAAATGAAAGGTCCTGTCCGATCCTATTTCATGGTCGCTTTGATTACTTGACTGAAAAGAAGCAAAGGGCGTTATTCCATTGTTCACTGTCGGAGTAACTATAAACCACAAAGCTGAAATTATTTTTAATAATCACTGAAGTCACATCATTTTGTCTCAAGCCACCGCTTACCAATTGTTCATTCGGATAATAAAGCACAGATAGCCTGTCAAATTAGTGCCACACGTTCTCAGTTTCACCTTGATTTCTTCTATCTTGCATAAAGTAGGATTAAAAGTGTCAAGGAATATATTTCAATTTGTGTACAGTACAGTGAAACAAAATGAATTTATACAAACGGCAATTATATTGATTTTGAATCCCTTTGGAAGCCAGGTATATTTCACTAGACATGACCTTACATTGATGGGGCAATTTCAGCTTGACACATCTGCAATTGAGCACTGCATGCTGGAAATATTGCACAATATTAAATTAAAAAAAGATAACTACATAAAAAATAAAATGAGACTCCTATATAAATGGCCATATAGTTAGCTACAGAATTGTCCTGAAACTAAACGGCAATCTGAAAAGCATCTGATGGAAGAGTTGCTTCAACCTGTTTCATATAGTTAAGATGCATTAAAACACCTGTTTAGCACAGAGGTGTTATCATTCCAGATGTCCTTAATTCAAATATAGGACAAGACCAAATAGGTGCCTGCACAGCCTGTTCAGTCTAAAGCACACTTGTAATATAAGGGGAAGTTACACTCATTCCTTGGTCTACATAGCTTTATTGACACAATATTTGTTTTTTACAGGAGTTAACAAAGAAATAACACATTTCACTAGGAGCCCTTCTGCCTTAAAGAATGAGTATGAGCAAGCATAATCTGTTCTGAAATGCATTTGATCACTCCTGTGTGTACTTAAAGCACAGTCCAAACTAAAAATAATAAGACAAAAATGAATTGCCCATTAAAAGACAAAACAACAAATCCAGCTTTTGCTGCAATATTCACCTTCAGTCCAGAGATTTCCCCACAGTATTTTTGTATTCTGTTACTAGATATTCTCATTCTGATGGCCAGCATTATTCAACCCACTTCCTCAAAGAGTAGGTTATCCTGGACCTGTCTGAGCTTGTTATTGGAAAGTAAATGTAGAAGCAGCACAGTGATGAACTGATATATCTGTCACTGTTTCCTCTTCCTATCAGCATTCTTCTTGTCAGCACAGTAACTATTTTGTTGTTCCTTCTTCTTCCCACTTTTACACAGGGACTGTAAGAGGCTTTTACCAAGTGAAATACAGGTGCTTAGACTGCTTGCACTTAAAAAAAATCCAATACATATGAGCCCTGAATATATAATAATTTATTAATTCAGTAATGTATGTTGTGAGCAAAATGCATTGACCTGAGAGAATACACTGCATCCAATTGCAATCTTTCAGCATTGCATTGCATTCCTCTAAGGAAAATGTATTACAAGGTATATTTTTGTTGTGTTGTCCTGTATTTACCCATAAAAGTCAAATGGGGTCCTTCAAAAACTGAAACATTAACAGTGTACTTTAATGCATGAGTTTTAAAGCAAATGTGGTAAGAATGAATTCCTGAAAGATCATAGCAGTTATGAAAATTCACTCACTTCACTTCAGCTGGGTTATTCACTGGGCTGCCTTTGGGAGCTTTGTAAATAACCAACCCAATGTGTTCTTATTAGGCTAGCCCTGAAAGAGAAAGCAAACCATTTCCTGGTTAGTCTATTGACATTGGAGCCATGAAAGAAGGATCGCCATTTGATCCCAATTGGTGACTAGTGAATCTTTACCAGTTTATTTCGTTTTTCTGCTACCCAACAAGCCCAAATTTAGGGTGAACTTGCAATTTTCTGGTGCTTGCAAATTGATTCACAAATATAGCAATCTCGCAATAAGTTCAGCCCGGAAGGAGCACACTCTACATGTTCCATGTTTGCTTAATTCTGGTCATCAGGTTAGCTGAATTGTATCTCTCTTTTATTGATGGGAACATGGACAGCAGAGCATTATGCAGCGAGGTATGCTACCTCTAATACATAATTGACCCCATAAGGATTAGGTACTGTCATAACAAAGTATGGTACTTTCAACTTATGTCACTTATGTCAGAGGGAGTGGAAAATCTCAGCTCATAAAGCCCAGTACCCCTAGTTAACAAATAAGGGTTGTTCACTAGTTTCTGCTAGCTACTAGGGGTCAGCAAATGGCACAGAAACAGGACAGATTGTGGACTTCCTAAGTGAGTTAATAAGGGATTCAAAGACTTTTGAATTTCTGGTGGAGAAGATTTTCTAAGATTAACTTTTTCTATTGGCCACAACAAAGGTAACATCCTTTCACAACTGGATTCTTGATTCTTCTGGCGTGAACCCAAATTTTCTGAAGTAACAGGAAAGGAATTCTTCCTCATTTGCTCTGCTCACACTCTGGCAAATTTGAACCCACAATCTGCTGCTCAGGTTGGATTATCTGGTGTTGATTGTCAACATTTATTACATTTTCTAAATTAGTTCTTTCCAGAATATTTCCATATCCCATGTCCTAGACTTGCACAAGTCTTTAACCCATGCTTAGTAAGAGAGTCATCCTATGACTTTATCACAAATGGGCAATCCATTGCACCTGTATGGCATGCATTTGGCTTTGTAACAGAATTGGCGGCAGAACTGAGAATTGTAGGAGCATATTTTGTTGCTGTCCATCATATATGAAATCAGCACATAATCCAATTTAGAAGCAAGTACATGGAAAAAGAATTATCAGTTTTAAGTGGAGTTACCCCTTATGTTCTATATTACCTCTAGAAGTAATTGGTGGTTTTAACTCATCAAGTTTCATTGCTCAGCTTGTAACCAATCTTTCTTCAATCAAAATAACAATAAAAGGAAACATTACACTTTAACGATGTTACTTTTGCTGCTGCATTACTGCACTAAAATAAGGCATGTGCAGGTTTCTTGCAGCCAGTACATTTATGCCAGCTTTGCATTGCAACCCGAGTCATGTTTGATCTATGGGTCACAAATGTCCGACTAAATAATTTTATTTTAATGAGGTTATAGGATTAAATAACCTAAGTACTTTGCATGAAGCCAAAAGTAGGCTGAATGAAGACTGTAATCTTTTAATCAAAGATACTGAGCAGAACGAACGTACATAAATGGAAATGTCATCATAATAAAAGGACGAAAGGAGAATTGTTATGTTATGCAAAAATATAACATTTTCTAATAAAATGCTGTAAATATAATGCCTTGTGTGTCAAATGAAAACGCCAAATAGTATATATTTCCCATTAAAGAAAATTGAAATGAAAATACCAGATTGCTCGTTAGTAAATTCGAATAACGTCTAGCAAAAAAATGAAAATGTCTATTAATATTTCGTCTTTAAATTCACATTTACAAGAAAAATAGTGTGCAGACTGTAAGTATCATTTGCGAGTTAGGCGACACATCCATCATGCTGAGAAATCTCGCTTGCTTAATCCACACTGAACAACTGAAAACTTTAAAGACAACGCCATTCAACTATGGAATGAGTTTAGAACTAGTTATTTCACAGTTACACATGTAGAAGATGTTAGACATTTATCTCTTAAAGGACAGGTACAGTTTTGATTGAAATAGTTTATTATATACTACACCCTCATCAGCCATCCTCATCAAAGCACTTCATAAAAAACAGACCACAGTTTCCAGAGAAGGCCTCTCCACTGCCCCAGCAACATTTTAACACAACAGGGCTCTGGTTTACTACTGCACATTTGCCTGTGACTCTAGTAAAAATCATCATACTTGCTCAGCTCTGGTACAAGTTTGAGGAGAAGGGGAGTATTGATTTTTTTCAACTTAAACCACATTTATGCTTTAAAATGGCCAATTACAACTGCAAGAATCTGAATATTCAGCCTTCAGTAATTATAATGATTTACTAATACTTTCCCCTTATTTATATTTGTATACTTCTCTGAGCCTTACAAATTGGAGGCATCTCAAGTATCAGAGGTCAATTGCCTTGGCAACTGCCTGACCTCACACAGTAGCTCCCAATTGCAGAACTGTATCAAATAGCAGAATTAGCTGTCTCTTTTTTTAAATTCATCTTGACTATAAATCTGCATCATTTGATACTTATGCAGTCCCAAGATTTGGGAAACCATGGGGTTAATTTACATTTTGCAAGGAAATTTCCACATTGCAAGGGAAGTTTCACTTAGCTTGGTAATTATGGTCAAAACCAAAACCAGCTATTTTTTTTTTTTTGCTGCCTGTTAACCATTAAGGAAATTTACCTTCACTTCCTGCCCCAGAAATGCCACAGGAAGTTAGTGCAAATATCCCAAAGAGGGGTGAACTTCCCCAATGGGGACACAAATAGCAATGAATACTTAACAGAAAGGCTAACACTTTCCTGCTCGCAAACTAAAAGAAGGTTAGTTTGTTGCAGGTAAATACCTGGTGTAATATAACATTTCTTCTCTTGCTCCTTTTTCAAGTTTAAGTGGAATTGTATGCAATATATGTACTGTACATATAGTATATTCATGCATAAAATATAGTAATATGTTCATATTAAAATATTTTGTAAATGTATTTGTAAGCTGGGCAGCCCTGGATGAGAACAGATGGTAGAGAAAGTAATTGGGTGATGAATTTTGCCTCTGTCCTTTTTCAATACAGAATTTTTACATTGAAATTATTCCTCCCAACCAGAAAATTTCATAAAGAGTGTTTCAAGAAATAAATGTAATGCCATCATAGAAGAATAACTCGCTTCAGACCTTAGCATAGAATAAAATTCATTTTATTTCATAATGTAATTAACCCCTTCATGACTGAGGCCTTTTTTTCATTTTTTTGTACACATGTTATATTCCACATTTTAGGCCTGAACATTACTTAAAACCCCCCAACATTATATATTTTCTGAATGCCAAGACCCTATAGAATAAAATGGTGGTAGTTGCAAATTTTTATGTTGAGCAATATTAGTGCAACTCCTTATTAAACCACAATATTTAGTGAAAAATGTAATTAAATGCCCCAAAACACAACAAAATACCCATTTTTTTAATGAAATATAAAAGATGAGGTTACAACGAGTAAAACGATACCCAACATGCCCAGGTTACAAATTGCGTGCATCCGTAAAACGGCGAAAAACCCCAGTACCCCAAAAAGTCCATAGAAGACGCTTTAAAAGCCCCCACAGGTCATCAATTTAGAGATACCCCAAAATACTGGCCCTAGAATTATTGCTCTCACTCCGGCGTGCGCGGCGATACCCAACATGTGTAGCGCGTTCGTCGTTTTCATACGTAGGCGCACCCGACGCGTGTTTACGTGGCGACGCGCGTGCTCGTGGGGGCGGGGACTTTTAATTTTTTTATTATTATTAGATGTATTTTATTTAAATTTAATTTAAAAAACTTTTTTTTTTTTTTTACTTTGCTTTGACTGCTATCACATGGGGGGGCTTACAAGCCCCCCCATGTGATAGCAGATGGTGGTGACAGGTACTCTTTAAGGTGATGCTGGGGGTCCAAAAGACCCCCAGTGTCACCTTTACACTGGAAATAAGCTATTGAAGTGCAGATCGCACTTCAATAGCTTATAGCTGGGCTCCAGGAGCCCAGAACTGACAGCCCAGGGACCGGAAGTGATGCAATCTGCATCGCTCCCGGTCCCATAGAACGGGGAGGGGATCGATGAACGGAAGTTCGTCGACCTCCTCCCCAGCTCCCCGCGGACACCAAGATCGCCGGTCCCGGGCCCGTAGGAGGGGCAACGGAGCCCGGGAAGCACGGCGGGGGTGTCCGGCGGGGGGGGGGCCCCTTCTTCGGGACGCAGAAGCGATCTGGCGACAGGTAAGTCGCCAGGATCGCTTCTGTTGTAAAGCCGACAGTCGGCTCTACAAGTTTAAACAGAGTCCCGGCGGCAAAAGTCACCGGGAGTCTGTTTAAACAGCCCCGATGCTGGCGACGTACACTGTACGTCACGAAGTCACGAAGGGGTTAATGTGGTGTTAAATAAGTGTCTCTTTATATATTGACCATAAATAATTGTATTAAATCTATTATACTAACAGCTAAAAAGCGGAATGTAAGTTTATAAACAAGCTTTAGGCTTAGAACTAGAATTCCCTTTTTCTTACCGCACCATATAGGAGTTTTGAGACACTCATATATCCCACCTACTGGACAGAGAGGTGAATTTATCAAAAGTGGAGCAGACAAAATCAGTTGCCCACAGTAACCAATTAGCTTCTCTCTTTCATTTTCAAAGCTTAACTGAACAGACTGAAGAGAGGTGCTGATTGGTTACTATGGGCAACTGCTCCAGATTTTGCCCACTACAGTTTTCATAAAAGAAGTGCTTATGTTTGAAAAGTGTGCTAACAAGAAGATTTCTTGCTGCCCATAGCCACAAATAAAAACCTGTGTGTCACTTTCCAACCATAAACCATGTTTGGGGGTGGGGTTCCTCCTCAAAATTCCTACCAGACCTTTAGGGCCCAGTATGACTTTTTTTAACTTGGGGTCCCTTCTAAAATTCCTACCAGACCTAAAGGGCCTAGAATGACTTATGGGGGAACCTAAAGGGTCCGGTATTTTTTGGGAGGGGGACCCCACATTGTTTTTTTTTTCTTTAAAAATGTTTTTATTACTTTCTTAACTTTTTTCATTTTTCTTTTTTTACATTTATTTAAATAGTTAAAACATTTTTTTTCCATTTGTTTCTATTTTTTCTATTCTGCTCGCTACCTCTGATGTAGCAAGCAGAATAGCCGAGCCAAATGCAGCTCGGCAGCATTCGGCTATTCACTCACTGCCGTTCGGCCCCTAGAGCATAGGGGCGAATGGCAGTGAGTGAACTGCCAGGGCTTCGGCTCAGCCGATCCAGATGTTTCAAGCTTTCCGAAGGCAGCCGATGAATGAATGGCTGATTTTAGCTGATGTACGGCTGAAATCAGCCATACTGAGCTGAAGTGAAGAGCCGAACGCCATTTGGCTCAATTTATTTCGGCTCGGTCATTCACTTGACTGCCTTCGGCAGCTTTGTGAATAACCCCCCTAGTGTAGAGTGAACATGTTTCCCTGCATTCAGCTGAGGAGTCATGGATTTAATGTAATGTAAGGCTCCTAAAATCACTATTGATAAAAGTTGGACTTCGGGATAAGCAAAATTTGTCTAAATACAAGAGGCATGTATATTTTTACTTGAGCTTTGGTGTACTGTATATCTTCCAGATCTATGTAGTAATCCCGTGTGGAACTTTACCTCTGTGTAGGAACTTCCTGTAATAATGACCAATCGCTGCTGCTTTTTCTCGTTGTCCAAGGTCACTGGTCTTATATCCGCCCTCCTGTAGATTTCTGCAGGCAGCCTGTAGTGGATGGGGCCTGCTGGATCCTCCCACAGCTCAGGTCTCTGCACAGGCTATGTGCAGCACAGTGATGATGTCACTGCTAATTTTGCAACTTAATAACCAGGTTGGCAAAGACATTTGGTGAATACAAAGTCGATTTATATCTTTTGTGGCTATTGAGGAATACATTTAAATGAAAACAATTGTGCCCGGTTTAAAGCTTTAAGCAGTAAGAGCAGTGACAATTGATAACAGATAGAAGAGATGGCTCACCATTACATGTAGCATGTAGTATAATTAAAAGAGAGCAATTGGAGCATAGAGAGATAAAGTGCTATTAATTCCTACTACATGCTTCTTGTGTAACTTACACAACAGGGAGCCATATGTCCCATCCGTGGAGTGATTGCTATTCTTAGCAATTAATATTCCCTAGCATTTTTAGTGGCATGACTGATCAACCATGTAGCATAGGCCTTGTGACTATGGAGTTTTTAAGGAACAACTGCAAATTCACTTTTGATACAGTTTATTGCTATAAAAATGAATTGCATTGAATTAAAGATCTGCATGACAGCAATTTTTATGATTTATACATTTCTGGGTGTCTTTTTGCAGCATTTGGGGCTAGCTAACTGTAGCTACATAATCACCAGCTGCAATAGCCAATGTCATTATCCAATGCAGCTCCTTGCACTCCATCGGTTTCTAGCTGCCTTGACAAAGCATTGTAGTCAGGTATAGCAGCGGCTATGTAATTAGATGCAAATCACCAGAGAAAATACCACCAGAGAGTTGTAGCTGCTACAAAGTTGCTGAAGTGATGTGGACCTTACTCTTATCCTTAGAAGACTTCACCTTTAAACAGTAGAATAAGGTCATAGTAAAATGTCTTAAGCTGACAGTGAGCATTATGGAAAATAACAGGGCCATTTGACAGTTGACACTGAACTTAAGACAAACATTTAAGCACAAAGTTAAAATGTATTTCAGCTGCTTAATCTGCCATTTTGTTTTTTTATATTTTGTATTTTTATCCACTTAGCATCTCCAGGTATCGCTGCAAGGTTGGTGACCAGACTTTTCTTTACTGAAGTTAAGCTTTAGAGCTTGGTCATCCCCTCCCCCAACAAAAGCAGTTTAAAGACAATATTGGGTTAATGTACTAAAGGCAAATAGGCTGTTTACATAACGCAAAAAATCCCCAGCTTCACCTGCCAGCTAGCCTGCAACCAAACAAATTGCCCTGTCAACAGTATGCGTTAAAATCAGAGGTTTTAGTTGCACAAACTTTTGGCCAAAAATATGTAGAAGGCACCTCTGCAAAGTCTGGTCCTAACTCTATGTATACGAGTCTGCAAGTGTGAGCATATTAATGCAGTCGATAAATTGCATGCAGGTGTACCTGGAGGTAGCCAACTCCCCCTAATAAGGTGCTGGGACACACTGGGGGCCCAGCAATCTAGAATGCATGCTGGGACCCCAGTGTGTCCCCACAACCAAAAATAGTCAAACTAGAAAAAATGGTACCTGCATGAATCTATAACCAGCCTTTTTGGCAGGGAGCACATTGGGAAGCTTACAACAATACAAAACACAAAAAACCCCAGCTTCACCTGCCAGCTAGCCTGCAACCAAACGCATACTGTTGACAGGGCAATTTGTTTGGTTGCAGGCTAGCTGGCAGGTGAAGCTGGGGTTTTTTGTGTTTTGTATTGTTGTAAGCTTCCCAATGTGCTCCCTGCCAAAAAGGCTGGTTATAGATTCATGCAGGTACCATTTTTTCGAGTTTGACTAAAATAGGCTGTTTACTTTGCAAGGGTTTTTTCAGTTTGCAAGGGAATTCCCCCATAGCTTAACAATTTTGGTGAAAATTCCCCCGCAAAGAAAATTAAAAAAATTCTGCATTTTTGCTTGCACATGATTGGATGATGGAAGTCAGTAGAGCTTATCCTCGATCAGTGAGCTAAGGAAAAATTCCCTTACAAAGTGAAAATTCCCTTGAAAACTGAACAGCCTATTTACCGTTAGTTAATCTACCCCTATATATCTGCTCACTTTGCTTTCTCCTGTTGTTGTCCTTTATCAGCACATGAGCACGCACCCGATTGATTGCTTTTTTTTATTTATTACTGGTATTTACAGTCAGAGGCGGCTCTAGAGTTTGTGAGGCCTTAGGCGAAACCTAAACATGAGGCCTGTGGGGTCTTACCAGGGCTCTCTGAGGTTTAACCAGGCTGGTGAGACCCCGCAGAGCCCTGGTGAGACCCCACAGAGCCCTGAATAAACTAGGGCTCTGTAGGGTTTTACCAGGGCTCTGTGCCGTTTCACTAGCCTGTTTAGACCCCTCAGTGCCCTGGTGAGACCCCAAAGAGCCGTGGTTAAACTAGGGCTCAGTGGGGTCTCACCAGGGCTCTGTGGGGTCTAACCAAGCTGGTTGGACCCCACAGAGCCCTGGGGAGACCTTACAAAGCCCTGATTTAATCAGGGCTCTGTGGGGTTTCAGCAAGACTGGTGAAACCCCCACAGAGCCCTGGGGAGACCTTACAAAGCCCTGATTTAATCAGGGCTCTGTGGGGTCTCACTAGGGCTCTGTGGGGTCTTTCCAGGGCTCTGTGGGGTCCAACCAGCTTGGTTAGACCCCACAGAGCCCTGGTGAAATCCCAAAGAGCCCACCAGGGAAGGGTCCCAACATGGTTCTGTGGGGTTAAATCAGGGCTGGTGAAACCCCACAGAGCCCTGGTGAGACCCCAAAGTGCCCTGGTGAGACCCCACAGAGGCCCGGTTAAACCAGTGCTCCGCAGGGTCTCCCAGTACTCTGTAGGGTCTCACCAGCACCAGGGCTTTGTAAAGCTCTCTAGGGTCTCACCAGGGCTCTGTGGGGTCTCACCAGAGCATCATGGCTCTGTGGAGCCTCAACAAGGCTCTGTGAAGTCTAACCAGCCTTGTTAGACCCACAGAGCCCCGGGGAGACCCCACAGAGCTCTGGTGAGACCCCACAGAGCTCTGGTGAGACCCCACAGAGCCCGAATTAAACCCGTAGGGTCTCACCTGGGCTGTGTAGGGTCTCACCAGCACCAGGGCTATGTGGGGTCACACCAGCCTGGTTAGACCCCACAGAGCCCCGTGAGACCCTGCAGAGCCCTGATTAAATCAGGGCTCTGCAGGGTCTCATCAGGGCTCTGCAGGGTCTCATCAGGGCTCTGTAGAGTTTTGCCAGGACTCTGTTGGGTCACGCCAGGGCTATGTAGGCTCTCACCACCGAGGTTAGACCCCTCAGATCCCTGGTGAGACCACACAGTGCCCTGGTGAGACCACACGCAGCCCTGGTTAAACCAGGGCTCTGAGGGGGCCTCACCAGGGTAGCAGGGTTCTGTGGGGTCTCATCAGGGCACTGTGGGGTCTAACCAGCCTTGTTAGTCCCACAGAGCCCTGGTGAGACCCCTCAGAGCCCTGGTGAGACCCCTCAGAGCCCTGGTGAGACCCCTCAGAGCCCTGGTGAGACCCCTCAGAGCCCTGGTGAGACCCCTCAGAGCCCTGGTGAGACCCCTCAGAGCCCTGGTGAGACCCCTTTAGTGCCCTGATGAGACCCCACAGAACCCTGCTACCCTGGTGAGGCCCCCTCAGAGCCCTGGTTTAACCAGGGCTCTGTGGGGTCTCATCAGGGCACTGTGGGGTCTAACCAGCCTTGTTAGTCCCACAGAGCCCTGGGGAGACCCCTTTAGTGCCCTGATGAGACCCCACAGAACCCTGCTACCCTGGTGAGGCCCCCTCAGAGCCCTGGTTTAACCAGGGCTCTGTGGGGTCTCATCAGGGCACTGTGGGGTCTAACCAGCCTTGTTAGTCCCACAGAGCCCTGGGGAGACCCCTTTAGTGCCCTGATGAGACCCCACAGAGCCCTGGTTAAACCAAGGCATCTATAGGGTCTCAACAGAGCTCCATGGGGTCTCACCAGCACTAGGGCTCAGTGGGGTCTCATCAGCCTAGTTAGACCCCTGGTGACACCCCACAGAGCCCTGGTTAAACCAGGGCTCTGTAGAGTTTCGCCAGGGCTCTCAGGGGGTCTCACCAGGGTAGCAGGCCTCTGTGGGGTCTCCCCAGGGCTCTGTGGAGGGGCTAACCAGCCTTGTTAGACCCCACTAAGCCCTGGTGAGACCCCACAGAGCCCTGGTTAAACCAGGGCTCTCCACAGGGCTCTCACCTGCTTTCCACAAGTCTCTCCAGGCTGCCACTCCAGTAGTGTGCTGTGCTGGCCGTGTCTTGCGGGCGGGTGCTGGCAGATGCGTGCAGGACGACGTCTCCATCAGCTTCTGCAGTTAAACTCCGCCCTCCCAGCCAGATATCCTCGTGTGGTGGATGGGAGGGGTGAGGTCTCTTCTCATTGGCTGGTGGGCGGAGCTCGGTGCAGAAGACCGAGCCGATGGTCCGCACCAACGATCGAGGTAACGGATGAGCTCTCAGCCCTGTCACTGTCAAACTGAGAGTCTCAGTTTGACAGCTACAGGGCTGAGAGCTCACAACGCTACCTGGCTGCCGTTCGGACAGGGCAAACTAGGCGGCCGCGAGGCCCTCGGGAGCGTGAGGCCTGAGGCGACCGCCTAATTTGCCTAATTAAAGAGCCGCCTCTGTTTACAGTATATAACCCCCGACAATTTCCGCAGTGCATTACATACTGTAGTTGCACATTCACATCAGTTGGCTTCTGGTTCTGCTACTTCTCCCAAAATTCTCATATACAGAGAATCCTAAGAAACTGATACCAAGTCAAATTCTTGAACCAAATGGATCTAAAAATGAATGTAATGAATTTAATTAACACAATTAACTCCATTAGTCCAGTGATGTTTTTGTAAAGTGTAAGCACTAAAAAACGTCTACTATTTTTTAGAGTATACTTATGAGTGTGTGTACTATAACTTCAGGCTATTATTGTTTCTGTTAATTAGTAGTCTGCTGCTGTCATTACTCTATTATATGAAAAAACACCAGCTTCTTTATTAGTGGCTTTTAAATAATCATCTATTCTCTTTGTGCTGCTCCTGTCCTTGAGGTGCTGGGAGACCCCCAGCCTTTTATGTTGGCAGTCTGTCAGCTCTGGAACAAATCACAAAAAAGTATAAAGCCTATATCTGACCGATATCATACATGATGCAAATAACAAATGGCCATTGTCATAGCACACATGATGGATCATGGCTTATATAATTTCATTTTTTTCCATTTCAATGTTTTATTGAATTTTCAAGGTATAAAATACACAAATGGTAACAAATAATAAAAGAGACAGTGTGTTGCCTAGGTGGTGAATAACATCATGCAAAGATATGGGCGAAAGGACCAAAGGAAGGGAGATGTATGGCTAACTGTAGGACCGGTAAAATAGGACTACAGCAGCGATGAAACCAATTGTGTTTCGGTAGGACTACCCAGCAGGGGGGAGAAGAAAGGTGGAGGAGGGAAGACAAGAGAGAGTAACAGCAGGAGTTGAAGTTAGAGAGGAGAGAGAAAGGAGGGAGAGAAAAAATTGTGACTGTTAGCTGGGCGGATCAGTATATTGATTAATGAATTATATTGTATAAGGCTAAGTGTCATGGCATCAAGAGTTGATAGTAAAACGGAAAACCATGGGTCCCATATTCTATGAAATTTCCTGCCAGCATCAGTGAGAATGCTAAAGAGGTGTTAATTCACAAAAAATCCTTGTATATGTTGGTGGAATTCAGTGTAAGGGATGGCCTGTTTTTCCCATGAATGGGCTACAGTCTGTTTGGCTACTAGGAATATGTAGTTTGCCAATTGCCATTGGGGCCTGGTAAGTTGTGGAATCATAGAGTGTGGTAAAGCCTGCCAAGGGTCTTTTGATATTGATATATGGAAGACAGTGTAAAGGAGCCTATACATTTTGGACCACAAACGGGCCACAAATAGGCATGTCCAGCAGATGTGCATGACATCACCTACAGTGGGGCATCCTCGAAAGCAGGTGTCAGGGTAGGTTGGTTGAAGGTGACGGAGTCGGGAGGGTACTAGGTACCATCTTGACTGTACTTTATATGCTGTTTCTTGGGTCAAGATATTACGAGAGCACCTGGAAGCTGCATCCCATATAGACGTCCACTCCTCTAATGGTCTGGTGAAGATCACGGTGCCAATTTGCAACGTATCTATGAGTGGTAGCGGAAGGCAAGGAGTTGAGCTGGGAGTACAATTGTGAAATAAGGTTTGGGGAGTTTTGAGACATATGTGTTCAAAGAAGGTAAGAGGTTTAGGGATGGCATAGCCTGGTAGTAGGGTTTCAAACCCAGTGCCTTATTTGAACATACCGGAATATTTCCAGAAAGGGTGTTTGAGACTTGGTCACTAGGGCATCCCAAGGGAGCAGCTTTGAGTCATGTAGGAAGCTAGAGAGAGTGGTGTAACCGTGGCCGTGCCACCAGGTGAAAGCCAATGGGCTGTCAAATGCTGGTGGGATCATATGATTCCTTAGGACAGTATTGAGGAGGAGATGTGGGGATATTAAGGCAGTGAAAAGCTTAATCGAATCCCACAACTGCAGAGTGTGGGAGAGAAGGGGACTAAGATGTGGGGGGAAGCCAGTGGATGTAGGGAAGGAACCATGGATGGGCATATGGGATCTCCAGAAGGATCCATAGAGGGAGGACAACTTGAACATGGAGGGTGGCAATAGACGCAATCTGTGCGGCTTGATAGTATTTTACCAGATAAGGGCCACCTAGGCCACCTTGGCGACAATGGCAGAACATAGTCTTCTGGGCTACTCTGGATCATTTGTTGTACCAGATGAAAGACATAAGGTGATTTTGCATGGACCGGAGAGCGAAACGGGGAATAGCAACGGGGAGGATGGGGAAGAAATAGAGTAATTTGGGAAGGTGGGTCATTTTGACTGCGTAGATACGGCCTAACCAAGAGAGGGGCGAATTATTCCAAGAAGATAAGAGAGTTTTCAGGGAAAGGAAAAGGGATAGATAGTTAACCGAGTATAGGGAGTCATAGGATGAGGAGAGGTGTATTCCTAAATAAGGGAGAGATATTTCAATTTTTTCATTTTCTTTCTTTCTTTTTTTTGGAAAGGGGGGCGCGTAGAGGCTTTTTCTCTTTGGTATAACACATTAAAGATACCTTAGCATGAATTATTTTTATACCTGAAGAAGTTTTTATAGCGGTATACCTTTCAGAAATATTTCTATATGATAAGCTTAAAAAATCTCAAGTTTAGGTCAAACTGTCACAAACACAAATTACCATTCACTCTTCAGTCTTATCCACTACTGTACAGATGTCAAAGAGCTATGGGACTTGTTACCTTTTTAGTACATCCTGTTACATCCTAGTCATTGAGTCAGAAAGGACTTGTGTAAATATAATTTAATGAACTTCGTGTTAAGCAAAGAGATAATTAACATGCCATTACTCATTGGCTCTATTTGCATAAAAATTATTGATAGCGACAATAATGGTGTCATTATTTTTCCCATGACATTGAAGTATTATTGTAACATTTTAGTTCAGATACATCAGCAGTTGAAGTATCTGCTTCACATGTCAGTCATTGTCACGCTGTGTGTGCCTAAGACAGCTACAAGAGGGGTTTGAAATTTTGTAGTGTGTCAAGCAACTGCTCATTAAATTAATAATGTTTCATCACACTGACATTTGTATACATGAGACATAAACTCGCCTAGACAGGCTTGTCTACCGAAACAGTATGGGACCCAGACAGGCGGTGTTTATGAGGGGCTGTAGACTGCATCTCATGTAAAGAAGGGTAAATTTAGCTTGACTTGGTTTGCATCTGCACTTCAATAACCAGTTGAAAGTAAAACATTTTGTCTGAATATTAATGGAAACCTTTATCTGCCATGTATGTTTTGAAGAGTAGCCAAAGACACATAGATTGATCACTGAAAATGATTGGCTGTATGAAATATTCACATCCTTGCTGGACTGGCACCTTGCAGGGACCCTTGACCCTTTTTTCCATGCACAAGCCAAAAAACAGTTGATGTGCACTCTTAGTGAATTGCTTGTTACATTTTGCGGCTGGCTTCAAAAGATTTTTCAACCTATCAGGCAATCTCTGCATGTGATAATGATTTGAAACACCAAAGTGTTACCCCTCACTGGTCAATGCTCTCAAATGACACTTCAAGCTGAACTCCAGGTAAGCAGATTAATACACAGATGAAATACATATAAGAGACATTTTACCTGCCAAATAATTTGTTTTGCTGTTGATCCAGCCTGGCATAACTCTGCCATGCATCACAGCTTTGTCTAGCAGGGGACCTGATCTTTCTCTGCTGCAGTTTTACTTTCACTTACAAGATTACCAGTTATTTTTCTGTACTATAACCAGATAGTAAAAGGAGAAGCAGCACATTAGTGTGTAGCTTTCTATCACTCTGATCTTTTCTGCTATCAGCATGCTCCATGCAATGCAGTACACCTGATAGGCTACTTTTTCCTGCTTTTTTTGCTGCTTTTTCCTCTCCAACTCTGAGCTCTGCTGTAGGAGGACTAAGGGCTTCTTCACACCATGTCCGGACCAAAGCGGACCAGAATGATTTTAGTCCACACCTGAAATGTCTGTTTCGGTGCGGGGGGAAAAAATTCTACATGCACTATTTTGTCTGGTATAGAACACAGCAAAACACAAACATATGCAAATGCAATGGAATGCACCTGAAAGCTCATTTGAAGCTAAAACATGCACTGTAACGCATCAAAAGTGCACTGCACCACATGTGCAGATCTGATCCAGATCTGGTCCGGATATGGTGTGAACAAGCCTTTAAAGAGTCTGATACCAAGTCAAATTCAGATGCTTAGACTGATTCAAAATATACTTTTAAAAATGCAATAATGTATTAATGATTACAGAGTTGCATTCAGTTGTGCCTTTTATATTTGTCTGAAGTTCATCCTTAAATTAATTACATTTGTAGAATTTATCAGGTCAGAAATATGACCTTTACTTACTTGTGAAAAGAATGCATGAATGGTCTTTCGAACGATAATCGATCAGTTGATGGGACACCAACTATTTTTTTTACTGTACTTCTGGCCGAAATTCCTCGATCGGTCAGGCTGGAATTTTTTTTTTTTGAATTGTACAAAAATCATTGGATTGGTGGTGTTTTCGTACCAAAATCACAGCAAGAGCACTGCACATGCGCAAACGAAAATCTGTTCTTTCGAATGACAAAATTCGGTGAGTTAGTAATGCTAACGAACGATTATCAAACTCAACATTGGTCTGTGCATGATGATTGAGCTAGAATCGAACAAGGGTTCTTGGCAGCAACGAAAATTTCTGATCGAAAATCTATAGATGTATGGCCAGCTTAATAAGGTGATGTTGCCTAATATAAAGATGTGTAAATCACAAAAATATAAGAGCCACGCTGTCAACCATCTAGTGCCAATAATAACCGATTAGTGAATCATAAGAAACTCAATATACAAAGCAACATCAGTAAATCCAATTACATGTGAAAATAATGATACGTGTAGTAAAATGACACATATATCATCCCATTAAATACAGCAACAAAGTGTTTGAAACTGACATATGGAGGGGAATTTATCAAAACTGGAGCAGACAAAATCTGGAGTAGCTGTGCATGGCAACCAATCAGCTTATTTCTTTCATTTTCAAATCTTAACTGAACAAACTGAAGAGAGAAGCTGATTGGTTACCATGCACAGCTTCTCTAGATTTTGTCTGCTCCAGTTTTGATAAATTCACTCCATGGTGTGTATGTACCCACACATAAAAGATGCAACAGGGAAACCAGTCCGTTGATACTATGTAGCACTGTGTCACACAATCAAAATATAGTATCATTGGACTTGTTTCTATGTAACATCTTTTTTATGTGTGGGTTCATACACACCATATGTGAGTGACACTTTGTAACTGTATTTAATGGGATGATATATGTATCATTTCACTATAAGTTCACATGACGTTTTTTTTACATATAATTGGATTTACTGATGTTGCTTCCTATATTGAGTTTCTTATGATTCACTAATTAGTTTTTATAACACTAGATGGTTGACAGTGTGATACTGATATTTTTGTGATTTTATAATTGGTAGTGTGTCTAGAACTACAAGTGCTTGCTTGCTAGAAGCAACCATAATATCATGAGACTATTTAATACTCATTTGGTCATAACGATGTGTAAGCTAAACTTTTCTGGACACAATGGTACTATTTACACCAAGTTTTGCAAGCTCTGGACAAAGCATGGTGGATATCAAACTTAGGGGGTTATTCACAAAGCTGCAGTAGGCAGCCGAGTGAATAACCGACCCGAAGTGAGCCCAACGCTGTTCGGCTATTCACACCAGGCCTGTACGGCTGATTTGAGCCGTACACCGACTAAAATCAGCCGTACATCGGCTTGCTGCGGCTGGCTTCGGGTCGGCCAAACATGCTCAGCATATTCGGCCGACCCGAAGTGCAGAAGAAGTTTGACTCAGCGGATTCAGCATCTGGATCGGCTGAGCTGAACCTCCGGCAGGCTACTCGCTGCTGTCTGGCCTATTCTCATAGATGCCGAACAGCAGTGAGTGAATAGCCGAATGCCGCTGAGCGGCATTCAGCTCGGCTATTCTGCTTGGTACCTTCTGTGGTACCGAGCAGAATAGAAAAACAGTAAATAAAAGTGACAGCTAGCTCCGCCCAACTGTTTTCTATTGGCCTGTACCAGCTGTCATTACAACGAGAGCTTGTCGGAGCCGGCGGGGATATGAAAGCCAACTCTGCTAAGCTCTCATTCTAATGAAAGAACAGTGTTCGCTGGTTACCTAGTAACCAGGGGACGCTGTCCTGTCATTAAGATGAGAGCTTAGCAGAGTCAGCTTTCATATCACCGCCGGCTCTCCTAAGCTCTCTTTGTAATGACAGATTGGCTTCTCTGGTTACCCGGTAACCAGGGATGCCCATCTTATGAACGGGCTGTGGGCTTCGGCAGGGTGCTGCTACCTCCTCTCCGGTCTATGTGCCCACCACCATGGTGTCCACCATGATCTCCAGCCTGCCTTACCTCCAAAGCAGCGGCCATTCTCAGCAGGGCAGTCTGGTGTCTGGGCACAGGCTGGGGCAGAGGGCTCAGCTTACAACCCCGGGACCCCTCACCTGCCGGTGTCTCCCCGCTTGGGTAACCATGGACGCCCATCTGTCATTACACACAGAACCCAGCGGAGCCGCAGTGCTATCACTGCAGCTCCGACAGGTTCTCAGTGTAATGACAGAACAGCGTCCCTGGTTACCTGGTAACCAGGGACGCTGATCTGTCTCTGCAAGTGGCCCGGAGCCACTGATATCACTGCAACTCCGATGGGTTCTCAGTGTAAGGACATAACGGCGTCCCTGGTTACCTGGTAACCAGGGACGCTGATCTGTCTCTGCAAGTGGCCGGATCCAGCCGTAAGATCACGGCTTGCACCGCCCAGCTGTCAGAAGCAGGCTGTCGGCCGGCCAATGGCCGGCCGTTCGGCCAGCTTCGAATTTCACCTGGGCTCAGTCGAGCCGAAACATATGCCTTCAGGTCGACTGAGCCCCTCGGCCAACTTCAGGAGCTGTACTATAGTGAATAGCCCTACAGCAGCCCTTCGGTTCTACTGAACCGAAGGGGTCCTGGGGCCGAAGCTAGCCGAAGGATCAGCCGAAGCTACGGCTAGATCCTTTGGCAGCTTTGTGAATAACCCCCTTAATCTTTCAGACATGGGAAGATGACTTGCTAACAATACCATAAGCCTTCTATAACCACGTATTCCTTGTTCTAAAGAGAGACAACGGTTGGCAGGATAGATTAGCATAAAGATATCCTTTACGTAGTTACAAGTAAAACAAAAAATCATTAGCACACAGGTTTAGATAAATGTCCTCATAGTGTGATTTCCTAATATTGTGAAGTGCCAACTGTGCTCCCAATCAGTTGTATTCAGAAACAAAATAAAGGCATTACAGTAATGTTAACAGTACTCAAAGGAATGGTGTTTCTATTGCATTTAAATGATGAAGCAGGTGCACACACAATGATATTCATTTCATTGCCAGCTTTCAGATTGCTATTGCTATCAAATTACCTGATATGGGCACTTATTTTTTTTTTTTTTTGTAGAGGTCCTTTAGTGCTGCACAGGCCTCAGAGGTATTTAATGAACATAGGGTAACAATGTGGTTGCGGATCAAACATAGGTGGTAAATTTATACATGTATTTTTGGCATTCTGGTGTGTAACTGTAAAAGGCTCATGGTGACTCATGTTATAAATGGTATTCTTTTGAAGATTAACAATTATCCAATCAGATGCTTGCTTCTGCTTCTGTCTTGCTTTGGAACTGGTAAAAAAAAGCTCAAACAAGCTTCTTCATTTTTCAATTCCTTTACACATGTGTCATTGTTAGAGGCATAGAAGTGTCAAATACAGTAATGCAGGAAATGTAATTCTTTAAAAATGGAAGACACTCTTTACTTAAGTTCTATATAAACTCTGGCACTCTACCCACCTTCACGTGAAAGCGCTGGGTGCATAAGCAGCCAATCTCCAACCACCAGAACCATCTCATGGGATTAAGAGAAGTGTGTCACATGTCTGCAGGCAAGTAAAAAAAAGCAGAGTATGTGCCACTGCTGTTGGTGTTTCTATCACTGTGTCTTAAAATAAAACATTATGTTTTTAGTTTAAAATTAAGATTTAAGATAAGATATATTCCATCCTGCTCCTTTGATTTTTCCATCACTATGGTGAAAACTATTGTCAATTTGATCCCAATAACTAAACCAGAAAAACGAATGAACGTGCCAAAAAAAAAAGTTTTCAAATAAAATGCTACTGAGGTATAGCCAGCTTTAGAAACGTTGTAGTAGTTGCAATAACTATTTATTTGATTTTTTGGCTAAGCCTATGGTGTGTGTGTGTGTGTGTGTGTAGTTTTCCGTACCTTTACTTTTAACTGAAAAAGCAATAGCCTCCACCCTTCAGTTGTTCTTTAAAGGGTTTCTAAACCCTCATGTTTTTTTGCATATATCTACTGCTAGAAAGCAGTAGATATATGCAAAAAGTTTTTTTTTTAAACCCGCTTTAAAAGCGGTTTAAACTTACCCCTGTCTTCGCTGTGCGCTCCCGTCCGAAAATACTCGGGCGGCCGCAAAGCATCGTGGGGCGGGCGCATGTGCAGTTTGGATGTTTGACCGGGAGACACAAGGTAGGTCTATGGACGCGTGCACCTGCATGCAGACACCGTGGGACAGGAAGTGCCAACAAGGACAGAGGAGTCAGTGCTGGATCGGATACCCACAGCAGCACTGGAGAGAAGGCCGAAAAGGACAGGAAAGAAGAGGAAGAACGGATTAAGAGACATAATTAAAGGTAAGTGCTTTAATTAACATTGGGGGGAGGGAAAAAAGTTTTTAACTTTAATGTCACTTTAAGGCTAGGCAGTGTTTAGAGGCTCTGGCTTAAAGTGCACTAATTGCAATAGTCACTATACTCTAAGTATTAGGCATGCTTACTACACTTTCAGAAAGTAATGGAGCCTGTACCCTTAACTAGGAGATTACACTGAGTATGGTTATTGATTTATGTGATACACTCTAACATAGCAGACTACTTGGCTTTTGGAGAACCACTCAATGAGGAGTGGAGTCTCTTCACTCAGGAATTCGCTATGCACGTGATTGGATAATTGAAGTAAATATTAACACAGTTTATTGAGTAAAGATGTATAACTCCTTTTTTTTTACTAAAACGTAAAGTCATACTTTAAGGAGTATATTTTACACAAAATCTGTGTTGGATGGTTTGTTGTGAAAGATTTGCAGGTGCTCTTCTTTTTGTGCCCAGCCTGATTTCTTTATGGCTGGGCACAGATAATGAGAAAACGTGACCGGCCTTGTTCTAGCACTGACTGATACAATAATGACCATTCTCAATTGAAATGGTGGTTATTGCACAGTATGTATTATTCTACTCTAGTGAGAATGGTAGGCCTGGCACACAAGGTGTTCTTATTACAATTTGCATGTCTCCAAAGCTAGAATGCATTTTCTTTTAATATCAAACATACTCTGCATCGGATGGGGGTGATGTGTTCATCACGTTCAAGGCCCATTCTCATCAGATCATTAGTCAGTGATGTTTACATCCCATCAAGTGGTGTATAATGAATATTTCCATTGCAGGGATGATATTTAAGGCTGAAAAGTTTATGCATCTTATTATAATACTACATCAATTAACTCCCCCGATACTACTATAAATACTAGCAAAATCACTTGCAGACAAGCAATATGCTAAATCATCTGTACTTGATGTAAATTATATGTCTGTGATATGATGATGCTCAGAACAGTGAAACTGTTTATCTGCGTGAATTTTACATAAAGCTAATGTTCTTCCTCATTTTTTTTCTCCCTTTCTTTCTGTTTCTTCATCTTTCCCTGAATGTCTGTTACTTAAATGTACTTCATTCATATTTGTATGTATCCTCCAGGGTGTATGGCTGTCAGGGTCATCCTGAACTGAGTGGCCACAACTGAAGCAGTATTTATTAAACAGATGGTCTTTTTCAAAATGTACTAACAGCTATAAAGTGCAGACACCCAGAGGTGCACACACCTAAAGCAATTCTCCTTGTCCCAGCTATGACTACATGTTGGGCCATTCTGAACAAGCAGCACCATACCTCTCCAACCATTCTGGTTCCCACAGGACTGTACATATCCCATGGATCTTGCTTTGTTCTGGAGCTGACTGCCAGAACACTTGTTCCAGCTCTTGGCTATGTTGCTCAACAATAGCAGTGCTGGTCAGAGTGGTCTGCTTTCTAACAAAACCACATAGTCCTGGCAATAATATGATGACACAGCAGCATGGGACACAGATCTGCAGCTCAGGTAAAAAAAATCCCTAAAGAAGGGAGGCCAAGCTGGCAAATGAACCTGAAAGAGCTGCACAAAACTAGAATAAGGACCATGTCATATTCACACACTAACGTGTGTTTATAATGGGAGTTTCTGCTTGTGTGAAGTATAATAGCTTTTAGCATGTTATGGGCATATTAATTGCCTGTTTTTGTTCATGTACTATGCAAAAACAAGAAGGTGCATTCAAGAGAAAATAGTTTCTATGCTGCAGATATTCTAAAAGCATTCCATATGTTTTTATGATCTTACCTAAATGCAATGGGCCTGCTCAATGTGACTTTTTACGTAAAACTGTAGCGTGCATACATTTAGAAAAACATAAACACTAGTGTCTCCCTCCACAGAGCATTGATGTCCCCCCTCTCCACCCACAGAGTACTGCCCCCCGCTTTCCCCCCACAGAGCAAAAGTGCCCCCTCTCCCTCCACAGAGCACCAGTGCTCCCTTTCCCCTGACTGGGGTATCCCTTCTCTTGCTGACCACTGATGTTGGGCATTCTTTCATACTGTTAACTAGTAGACATGTGCACTGACAAAACATTTGTTTAGTTTCGTTTCGTTTGGATTCGGATTTGTATTATTTTGTTTTTTTAGGATTCGGGTGTGAAAGTCAATTCGGATTCGGAATTCGGATTCAGATGAAATTCGTTAGCGGTAGTGGTCGTTCGAAAGTTCGTTTCGTTTCGTTTCGTTTCTTATTCGTTTCATTCATCCGTTCGTTCGTTTGCAGCAAAGTGACATTTGAGGGGGAAAAAATGTTTTTCTCCTTCTCTAATGTCACTTTGCTCCAACGAACGAAACGAAAATGAAACGAACGTTCAAACGAACTACCACTAACGAATTTAGGAAACGGAGATTCAGATTCGTTTGCATTCGTTATATCTGTAATTCGGATACATCCGAATGTCCAAATATCCGAAAATTGCGATTCGGAACGAAACGAATCGCACATGTCTATTAACTAGAGTTGGGCTTGATGTTCGAGCCGAACATGAGTTGGAGTTGAACATTGCTAGTTCGTGTGTTCGCAGAACATAGGAACTATCAGGGCGTTTGGCAGGCTGTTAATTGCAGTCTATAATAGCAGTCTACTATAGCAGTCTATTATTGCAGTCTTTTATTGAAGTATATTATTGCAGTCCATTATAGTAGTCTATTATAGCAGTCGATTATAACAGTCGATTATAGCTGTCGATTTTTGTAGTCCATTGCAATACACATTATGTCTGGCCAACAAGGAGAGGCAGACTCTCCCATCGAGCAATAAGAGGGCAAGCAGCCTCTGTGTCCGCAGGCAAAAGTCGTGGTTGTGGACATGGTGCATCCTCTGCAGGCAGGGCACTCTTGTCCTTTGTATCTGATTCTGGCCGTGTTATTCAGCCACAACATACAGAAGAGGTGGTGGATTGGATAACTAAGCCATCCTCATACTCCTAATCCTCTGTCACCCAGGCTCATACTGGTTCTCAGTCCACTGCAGCTGCCAAAGTGGCCTATTCTGCCTCCTTGTCCACAGCTACTCCTGCCGTAACCCCACCATCATGCACGGAGGAGTCAGATGAATAGTTTAAACACAGCGTCAGTGACATGCTGCTGCAGGATGCGCAGCAATTACAATGGTTTGATGTTGGCTCTGAGGTTGAGGAAGGGAGTAACATGAGCCTAGAGAGAAGCCAATGATGAACAACAAACTGGCACTCATGTTCAATCAGCTGCAGCATACTGCCAGGTTGGCTCCAGTGACGAGGACAGAGGGAATGATGATGATGAGGTCATTGACTCTACTTAGGTACCTGATCGAACATAGGAGGAAAGTGAGGAGGAGGCACAACCCCAAGGAGGCAGGATGTCCTCCAGGGGCAGCAGACCACAGCATTGCTATTTGCAATCTCTGTCTCAAGTGGATCAAATGTGACAATAACATCAACCGCTTGGGTACCACATGCTTGACCACCTGCCATGCAGCCCAATGCCAACAGCACCAGAAAAAGGTCCACACTTCTCCTCGCTCCTCATCTGTCATCTCTACCCCCACTATGCGTCATGCCATGTCAACAAACTCGACTGAGAGGGATGATGGTGCAACAATGTGTGTCACAGGTCCTTTACCAAATCTGTACACCCTTGCTCTTAGTTCACACTTTGGTCTTTATTATACACTGGGAGAGCCATAGCGCCAGACCATTATTCAATCAACCTTTGAGGCTTACCCAGCCAAAGTTTTAGCAACTTGTGGCTAATCCGGTTTTTTCTTTTTCTTGTTATTTCGTCCTATGAGAACACTCATTTTTTTCAACCTTTACCAAATCTGCCAGCAGCCCACCAGCTGTAGATTTGACCAGTCAAATTTCACTGCCCCAGCTGCTGCAGCGGAAAAAAAAATACTGCCCCAGCGATCCACATGCTCAGCATCTAAATGCCAGCTTGGTCAAATTGCTAGCTTTACCACTGCTGCCTTTCCATCTGGTGGACTCGGCCCCCTGCTGTGAGTTTGCAGATTGTGCTGTAGCACAGTGGCAGGTTCCCAAATGCCATTTCTTTTCACGTAAGGCCATTCCAGCTCTGTACCATCATGTGGAAGGTAATGTTTTGGCCTAGTTGGACAAGGCAGTTAGCAGCAATGTCCACATTACCGCTGACAAGTGGTCCAGCAAGCATGGTCAGGGATGTTATATTTCCTTCACGGCACACTGGGTAACTCTGTTTGCAGCTGGGAAGGATCCAGGACGGGGTTCAGTGCTGGCACTTGTTCAGCCACCACGCCTCCAAAAAACTGATGATGTGAGAGCTCTCTACTCCACCCCTCCTCTTCTTCCTCCATGATGGCCTCTTCTGCTGAATTGTCCTGTAAACCAGCAGTTCTCCCTAAGCGTTCAAGGGGCTATGCAATAGGTCAGGCAAAAGGATGCCATGCAGTATTTGAGCTGGTTTGTCTAGGGGATAGGAGCAACACTGTGGCAGAGATTCTGTCAGCTCTGCAGGGGCAGGCTCAGAGGTGGTTAACACCATGGCAGCTTGAGCCAAGAATGGTTGTATGCGACAATGGCAGCAACCTTCTCTCCGCCCAACGCCTGGGAAAGTTGACATTTGTACCATGCTTGGCACACGTCCTCAATTTGGTGGTGCAGCGTTTCTTAACCAGGTATCAACGTGAATTCCACCTGCCCACAAACTTTCTGATTTGTGACATGCCCACTAGGTGGAACTCCACATTGGCAATGCTGCAGTGGCTGCCCATGCAGCAGAGGGCCATCAACGAGTACCTGTGTGAGTATGGCACAAGGAAAGGCTTCGGGGACCTTGGCTTTTTTCCCCCACGTCAGTGGCTGCTGATAAAGGATGCATGCACTGTACTGTCACCATTTGAGAAGACAACGAGAATGGTGAGCCGGGACACTGCATGCATCAGTGACACTATCCCTCTTGTGTTCCTGCTGGAGAATACTCTGCAGGGAATTATGTATAGGAGAACTTGAGGCAGAACAGCAGGAGGATGAGGAGGACTTCCTTTCCTCTCAAGGTCCCTTTAGGCAGAAATAATTCCTACCTGTCCACATATCACACAAGAGGAGGAGGATTATGGCAGCTGTGGGGGCATTGAAGCAGAGGATGAAATAAGGCAGTTCTCAAGGGAGGGTTTTCTTTCCCCAGAAACCCAAGGAGTAGTACGTGGCTAGGAGGAGGTAGTGCAAGATAGCGTCATCCTCAGTGACCCTGAAGACTCTGAATCTCATGCCTCCTCAAACTTACGGTGCGTGGGCTCCCTTATCCTGCAAAGCCTGTGAAACGACCCCATGATTCGTGGTATCAAGGAGAGGGATCATTACTGGTTGGCAACCCTTTTTGATCCACATTACAAGCGTACAGTTGCAGAGCTGATCCTGCCCTCACAGAGGGAGCACAGGATGAAACATCTTGAGGATGCGTTGAGGAGAAACTTCTGTAACACCATGTCATGAAAGAGGTGCTTCTGAGGCTTCGGTTGGTCAAAGGAAGAGTGGTGGAGAAGGGGGCCGTCTGGCTGATGCCTTTAGAAAGGTTTTCAGTCCTCAGCGCACAGGGATGTTAACCATATTAAATAAATACATTTAGGCACCCATTGGCAGTGTCTGCATCATATGGTGCAGGATTACCTAGGGGCAAGAGCAGACATGGAGAGCTTTCCAGCAGACGATCCACTGGCTTACTGGGTCTTGAAAATTGATTGCTGGCCAGAACTTAGCCAATATGCCATGGAGCTACTAGGCTGCCCTGCATCAAGTGTGCTTTCCGAATGGACATTCAGTGCTGCTGGAGGTTCCGTGACAAATAAAAGAGTGCGTCCGGCCACGGACTCTGTTGACCGGCTGACATTTATCAAAATGAATCAGTCCTGGATCTGCAGCAGCTATCAATCCCCTGATGCAGATGTAACCAAATACATTTGTCGGGCATCTGGGATCTCTGAAAGACTGCCTGGGCTGCCTTACTTTGTGGGTGATTATTCTATCTTGAAGTAATGTTCTCGGTGTAGTGCACCACCAACACCCAAGGCCCAATTTTTCCACACCTGCATGTGATAGGTGCATATAATTTGAATTTTTAACAGCAGGGTCCAATCCTGCACTTGCCAAGAGTCACACTGAAGGGTTACGGTGTGAAGGCACCGCCAACACCAAGGGCCCAATTTTTTTTGCACCTGTGTGAGAGGTGCATATAATTTGATTTTTTTACAGCAGGGTCCAATCCTGCACTCGCCAAGAGTAAATTTGAAGGTTTTTGGTATGAAGGCATCGCCAACACCAAAGGCCCATTTTTCCAAACCTGTGTGACAGGTATATATAATTTGAATTTTTAGAGCAGGGTACAATCTTGCACTCGTTAAGAATAACTCTGAAGGGTTACGGTGTGAAGGCACCGCCAACACCAAAGACCCATTTTTTACAAACCTGTGTGACACCGCCAACACCAAAGACTATTCACAGCTTATCTCATCAAAAAGAACAACTCTATATACAGGTGAAACTCGAATAATTAGAATATGGTGCAAAAGTAATTGCAGTAAGTGCTGCAAAAGGGGCCCAAACCAAGTACTGAGTACATATGCATGCTTGTACTTTTCAGAGGTCCGATATTGTTCTATGTACAATCCTTGTTTTATTGATTGCATGTAATAATCTACTTTTTTGAGGTTGTGGATTTGGGCTTCTTTGGGTTTTCATGAGCTGTAAGCCATAATCATCACAATTATGACAAATCACGGCTTGAATTATCTTGCTTTGCATGTAATGAGTCTATCTCATATATTAGTTTCACCTTTTAAGTTGCATTAGTGAAATAAATGAACTTTGCACGATATTCTAATTATTCGAGTTTCACCCGTATAATTAGAATTTTTGGAGCAGGGTCTAATCCTGCACTCGTTAAGAATAACTCTGAAGGGTTACGGTGTAAAGGCAACGCCAACACCAAAGTCCCAATTTAAAAGCACCTGTTGTTTTTTTCATCCAGTTTCTGCAAAAAAGGCACCAGAATTTACAAAAATTCTCTAACCTTGTTCCAAGTGTCCTAAAATGTGGCCTCTTCATACAGACTGCCTCCCCAAGCAGTTGTTTAAAAGATTAAAGGAAAACCAATTAGCGGCAAGTGACATTTATTTTTTTTGTTTAGAAATGTCACTTTTTGCTGCAGCAGGTCCTATGCATTGTACAGATCCACTACTTCACAGGCAGTTTAAGGGGACCCCCGGACACTATATTTAAAGGAATCTTTCATTTTTATTGTTACCCTTTAAGTGATTTGAAAATCACTGCTCCAGCCTGGCATTTTGGAGGCTGGAACACTTTTATATGATAATCTTTTCATGGGGATCATGCAACATGCACCAAACTATGGATGTGCATGTAGGATGAAAGGCTATCCTGCTAAAGTAAGGTTGTTTGATTCAGCGTAGACACAAGGGTGTCTTAAGGACAACATTACTAAGGCCTCTGGTGTCCATTTACTAAGCTATAGCTGACTAAGCTGTATGTTAGTTTAATTATATTATTTTTAGTCTAATGATAATTTTCTCATTAAATTGTATAATTCAGGTACAAAAATAATGCGTGGGCATGGAGGTGTTCATTATTTCTACACATGCAATTGTTTTTGACTATTATATAACAATTACTTTTGATTATTACTAATGAATCAATAATTTTTTAAATAATTTTTTAACATCCTTTTCTACTGTCCTAACAATTAAGGGATCTATTTATAAATAAATTTGAGTAATTTTTTAAATAATTTTTTAACATCTTTTTCTACTGTCCTAACAATTAAGGGATCTATTTATAAATAAATTTGAGTAGCCATTTGTTCAAGGAAACTGCATGTACATTAATTCTGTGTGAATTAACTAGCATTCACTCATTAGTTTTAGCTATGTTTTCATACAACGTATAAAGCTGTAAATCTGGTAAACATAGAATATTCTTATGATATTTTCTCTTAGGATCAAATGTTCTTTTATAATGTTGCTTCCAATGCTGCTTACATATGACAGAGAGATCCATACAATAACTTTTATAATAGTTAACACATACATTCAATTTGACAACATTGGAGCATGCAGAATTCAATAAATTGATATTACATTCACCATCAAAGGGCAACTTAGATATCGAAAATAAAATTTTGCACATATTAACATTCTTGGTCTTATTTGTGACATGACCAACGCATAGAAATTTTTGCTTTCTTCATTCATATACTGCACCATTTATGATATAACAGTATAACACATGTACTACATAAATCTGGCACATGTAATACAACTTTTTATGAGTTGAAAATAATTATTTTTGGTCAAAAATGTCACCAATTGGGCACAGTGGTAACATTACAGCCATTTACCACTACAGCAGCCATTACTGTTTGGTCAGTGAAAGTTGACCTTTCAGTACCTTTTTAAAACCACATAAATAATATACAGAAACAGTATAATTTTTCAAAAAAGTAAAAACCCATACATTTTATCTATGAAAAAACTGTGTCTTATCGCTAGTCAAGTGATTTTGCCTAGGCTGGGATGATGTCATTTGTCAGCTGCAGGAAGGAGGAAGCACCCACCCACTGCCTGCTTAGCCCTGGGGACACCCACCACACAAACAGCCCTGGGGACACCCACCACACACACAGCCCTGGGGACACCCACACAACCCTGAGGACACCGGCCACCCACACAGCTCCGGGGATACCCGCCACCTGAATAGCACTGGGGACACCCACTGCCCACGCAGCCATGGGGAGACCCGCCGTCTGCACAGCCCTGGTGATAGCCACCCGCACAGCCTGGTGACACCCACTGCATCTGTCTGCACAGCCTTGGTGAGACTGCACCTGCCCACACACAGCCCTGGTGACACCTGTTGCCCGCATCCACCTGCACAGCCGTGGCGAGACCGCACACAGCCCGGATGAGATCGCACAGCCCTGGTGAGACTGCACAGCCCTGGTGAGACCACTCCACCACTGTCCTAAAATCATTAGTCTGTGTTGTTTTAGAAAAACTGTTACATGACATGAAAAAAAAATGGTATTGGTAACTGGTATCGGTGAGCACTTGAGAAAAAGTATCGGCACTTGTACTTAATCTTGAAAAAATGGTATTGGTGCCATCGCTACTATTAACCAATGACACTATGTGGCCCGCACAGCATCATTGGTTGACTGGTGGCTGAGCTGCACAGTATCATTGGTTGCTAGGATGGAGACGGACACACCATAAAAATCTATGACGCTGTGGGGCCTTTGTTGTACCAGGAATTTTGGCTGGGTTTGGCAAATGTCCAAGTGAACTGACAGCAGACCAGTTCACTCCTTACCATCTACTATAACTCTTTAGTCTCTAAAGCTTGTAGATACAAGCAAATATTTTTGTCATCGCTCCTTGTCTAGGGTTTGAAAGTGGTGGTAACAGTTGAAAAACTGGGACACACTCCTCAGTGATTGGTTGGACTGATAAATATTTATAACTCAACCTATTTACTCCTCTTACACAAACTACTGGATCATGTTTAAAAGCAATGAACAAAATGAGCTGGCCACAAAATAACTATTCCCTCCAGATCACATAAAATACTACACCTCACAGCCTGTCCCTACACTAACAAATGTGAGTACATGGCAAATGCATGTAAATATATCGTAAAGTTACCTTAAACTCAGGAGATAAATCTTAAAAATGCATTCAAGTACCTAAACTATTGTGGCTGTAGAAATTCAACTCATCTCTGAATTTGAGCTGATACTGTTCTTCCTTCTGGAGGGTGGTTACTTTTGTTCCCCATGATCTCTGTGTGTGTTGTAAAATAGTCACTGATCCAAGCTCACTCCCAGGATAATCTACAATTGCAATACAAATTAGTAAATGAAACATGAGATGATAGTCCATCACAGGAGCGAGCTTGGAGCAGAGGCTACCTTACAACACACATAGGAACATGGGGAACAAAAGTAGCCACCCTCCAGAAGGAAGGACAGTGTCAGCACCAATTCAGAGTTGATTGAGGATCTACAGCCGAGTGATATACATTTTTGGTAACAATTAATATTATTTTAATTTACACTTAATTTATAAGGTTTATTTCCTGAGTTTAGCGTTACTTTAAATGCTCCTCAAAAGCCCTTGTAGGCTAGGTCTCATGAAAACAGAACTACTATTTTCCCTTTCAACACATTTCATAGTGTTCCCTGTTATACCATACATGTTATGGTATTTGATGTATATTTGGTTCCTGTATATGTAATTTTCTCTCCATTTTATATCAATTACCTACATTTAATGGACCAAAATGACAAATTGGTGGTTTACTCAAATTAAAAAAGACTTTTCAATTACGAATATTTCATATAAACAGCTGTGCCAGCTAAACAAATTCCTTTGACTTTTTTATGTGAACATTCCAATGTCATCAGTAGACAGCTATAGACCCACATGCTATCAAAAACATTTTCATAATACAAAGGATGCTTCAATAGCTTTTACAGGCATAATGAAAGATAATTAATAACAATTGCAAACTTATCTCACTATTCTGGTTTTTAGTAACCAATGTGTCAAAAATGTAGAGAAACGAGGAGCTACATTTTAACCACCACTCTCATTTTAATAATTGTATTAGAAGGCTCTAATTTTACTGTCATTTCTAAGATCTTCTTCAGTCTTTTATCATGTCTGTGCACTAATCTGCTAGGGCATTCCTGTTGTTTCTTGGATTACAGTGATGGGTGGCTGGAAACCGCAACATTTACCTGGTAAATTTCCTTTTTTCTTAAAGTGAACCGTTCACTGTTAGATGTATGCATAAATATTCTTTCTTTATTTCTTAACACTCTGTAGGCTTCTGAATGAACGATTTAGATTTCCACCCTTTTTTTAGCTTTACTTTCTTTGGTTGAACCCCAGCTTGACTGTCAGGGGGGCAGAAGTCACCTTAAATAGAACCTCTCACTATGGGGCTAGTGCAAGAAACTTCACTTTCCATCTGAAATGATCAAAAATGTACAAGGTTACCCATGAACAATTTATATATATTTTTTCAGTACTGTGCCTAAGGATGGTTCTAGGAGCTAAAAAGGTTACCTAAAGTCTGTTGTTGTGGCTATGCCAAATGCTTGACCTCATATACTATTTACTTGAACTTGTGCAGTTTATAAAGCATTACTTTTTTAATGCAACTGGTGTAGATACATGACTTTAACATGGCATCAGTCTCCTGCAAACCCCAATATAGCATCCCTCTGGGAGCCAATCATGTATGCTCCTTGCAAATGTGCTGAAAAGAAACATCCTGATAGGAGGAGAGAGAAGTAAGAACAGAAAGACAATCTCATGAGTTTTGCTGCTGCTCCTCATTATCCTATTAGCAGGCTGTATGTGGAAAGAGGACATCCAGCTGTATCCCTTCTACAATCTATACCTGTAACAGAGAATTTAGTGTCATCCACCCGACTGTGCTGTGTGACAGGGCTGCGTAGATCCCAGGAACAGAATGACAGAATCACAAATCCTTTGGCAGGTAAATCAGCTTCCTAATATGTATTTCATTTGTGTATGTAGCTGTTTGCCTGGAGCTAAACTTTATGTTTGCTAGTGAGATTTATTATTGTAGTTTGTCAGTGTGACCACAGAAAGGCACTAGATTATTACTGCCAGGCATTGGCTATTCTGTATTTCATACTGTAAAATCTAGATAACACACCCTGTGAAAAATACAGTGCACAATCTTACAAAATGTTTTCTTGTTCATTCAAAAGAAATAAAGTGGGACAATCTTTACCAATAAATAGAACACATTTTCTATTTAATGATGTTGTTTGTTATAGCCAGAGTTGCTTGCCCACACATTCTCCTGATTTCCAAACATTTTAGGCACATACACTTTCTCATCACTGATGTTTTGATTAGGATGGTTTGTATTTCTAGATGCAGCTATTGGCTGGGCATTGTTTTGTGATGATACATGTTCTTTAGAAACTGATATTTCATGAAATTGGCCATCTGGTTTCATGACATTTTCATTAGAGCTTACAGAAACTCTATTTTTAGTGCTTGTTCTATGTTCACATGGATACTTGGATTGTGTTTGCTAACAGGTCAGATTTTCTTTGTTTCTTTTGTTGTACACACTGCTGTATCAGCAACCAGTGTTCTTTATGAACAAATATTTATATGTAGAGGTGGAGGAATGTGTAATTTATGACATGGATTAATAAATATAATACCCTGTGTACATTCAGGATTTCCTACAATGTGGGGGATCTCTCCTTACTGAGGTCGGCAATATAGGATGAATGTAAATAAATAGCTCAGTAGGCAAAGCCTTAGCACTGACAATGCATGGACTCCCCACAAGCAGAACAACATGGACTCACTCAATTGGAAATCTTCCAATTAGAATACCCACTCAGATGGCAATTGTATAAGAAAGGATTTTCTTTACTTTACAAAGTTGTGTCTCTAAGACAGGTGGAATGGAAAAGGGGGCACAAATGACAATTGGTACCTTAGGGCATTGGTATGACACCTATTGTGTAGATGAGTAACATACGTGGTTGGTAATCATGGTAGTGGTTGCAGTCAAGAGACAGAGGAGACAGAAGTATTTAATATTGATAGGTCTGATATTTTTTTGTCAGAATATGTTTTTTATTATAAAATAAACGGCATGTATAATAAGTGCAGTGTTATAATAGACAGTGTCGGGTGACTATTACAAGTTCTTGTTAATATTCTCCAAACAAAATTCCAACAGAAAATTAAAATGTAATTACCCTTTGTGGAAGGCATTGTGTCAATGCATATAATTAGACAGGCTTAGAGTCAATATGTTTTCTTGAGATGAAATGACTTTCTAACATTATTCATAACATGTTTTATGTGTAGCCTGTGCAGTAGTAATGACAAAATAACTGCTTTCACAGAAAAGTCTGCCCAGCATGGTGGACACCTTGTCACATGCAAGATTTAATGTCACTGACATAACACAGACAATACTGGCTAATCATTGTAAGCACTTGTGATCATTTGCATTTCTGCTTGGAGTGTAGCCCAGAGTTTGGGGATTTTTGTTCGGTTTACCGGATGTATTGTAAGTTGTAGATCCATTAATAATGTACATCTGTATAGTTTTCACTTTTCTTGTTTTTTTACAGCCTTCGTATTTATAGACAATATTGTATAATGTGTTTATAAACTTGCAGTTGTTTTCTACATTCTAAAGTATCAATCTGGCCATAGCAGAATAACAGATCAATAAAGTTCAGTGTTATGACAATAATGTTGGAGAACAACTTTTCAGCTTGGAATCATTCCTCATGGCTTCTCTATAACAGGCAGGCTCAGTGAAAGTGTTACACTATATATAACATTCACGTCTCTGTTTTCTAGAGGCTAGACTCAGTCTACAATATTTTTTTAATGAATGTATTGAACCAGTATGTGCATTTACCGTATACTGTCTTATATACTACATAAGTAAGCTTTTTCTTTAGGTCCTGTATATTTTATAGATCCTTTGGATTGTCTAATAGTGATAAGTGATATTTGTCCATTCTACATAGACAGTAGCAATTCATTAGTCAGTGGTTTCCTAAATTGCCAGATTCTGTCATGATCAGATTAACCTACATGATGATATTTAGGAAAATCAAAAAGTGTAAACTCTTCCTATTTATTTAACCCTAGTGCTTAATAATGTTACTGCTTGCCAACTGCTTTGAACCCAACCATATTTGCAGACTAAGGGTATTTATACTAGTCTATGAAGGACCAATCAACATTACTCAGGGCTGTGATGCCAATAAGGCCAATATAGGTGGCTGCCATGCAGCACTCATAGGCATGATGGGCAGGGGGGGGGGGGGGGGGTGACATACTATACCAGACACTCCCTCCTCAGTGTAATTTTTTAACACTGAATATTCCTTAAAAATCCCTGCCCAGTTACTGTGCCTGTCACATAGGCAGATGCAATGATTTTAGACTCTTCAGTGAAGCAGAGCAACAGGCACAGTGGATGTGCAAAAACTTTTACTTATTGATGCCTAGTCTGCACTTTTAACAGAACCCCATCACTAAGCTAACTGCATGTGTTTTTGTGCTTATGTGTGTACATGCGTGCACATGTTTTTGCAGGCTCAAACACATAAAGGAGGTCATCTCAGTGATGTGGAATCTATTAAATGTGCAGGCTTAGTGTCAAGTAGCCAGCAGCAGTGACGCTGAGCCTGCTCTGTTAACAGGCACAGCGGCTGGGCAATTTTATCAGGTTCAGCTTTACTGTTCTGCACGAAGTATGGAGTGTGCAGTGTGAACACCTTGGCTTTAGTGGCACTCCCCACCTCTCCTGTATGATAGCTGCTTGAGACAGTCACCCCAATTGAATGTCCAAGTCCCATTTCACTCCTGACTGGTGAGCCCCTTGTGGAATAGGTGGGTGCTGCAGTGACAAATGGATGGTGTCACTCAATGTCAGAAAAGAAGGGGTCAATGGCACTCCAGAATGCTGATAAATATGCCTTTATAGACGCATGCTCAGTATCACATAACACACATTCACCTTAATCGGCCTCATTTTTGGTAAAAAAGGAAGGGTGTACAAAAATGTCCACCCCTGATGGCATGTGTGCCAAGCACAGCCCTGACTTTACAACTGTAACTGTAAAGTAATGCTGGTTTGTCTTTATTAAATATGATTCTGTGCTCATCTCATCAGCATAAACTTCCTACAAGACAATAATATACTGTATATACTATTCACACACACATTTCATGTGTGATAAAACAAGCTTTTTAACCAACCTTACGACAACACATGGCAAAACCTGAATCACAGTTCACATTGCAGTGCCATTTATTTTCAACAGCACCCATAGCACTAAGGAAGCACAGCACAACAATCTCTCTGCACTGTGTTGCAAAAAATGCTGCATGTCCAGTGTCTTTGCTTTACAGTGTGCTGGCAACCCATTCAAAATAAATGAGCTTTCTTAATGCAATGCACATGCACAATGCTGAATGTATGAATGCTGCACATTATCGCAACACACTAGTGTTAACAGGTCCATTAACAAAAAATTACTAGGTCAAAAGCACAAGGAAAGGTTGCCCATGTTTACATACACTGAATACAATTTGTATGCTCATTAAAATGTCCCTTCTATTATGATGAGCAGAGTCATGTCTTCAATTGGTACACCTGATGGGAACAGGTAGGGAAAAGATTTAGAGGGGGGATAAGGAACATTTGTGCAACAACTTGTAATCAACTGCTGTGCCTAACTGCATTCATACTGTTAAAGTCTGAGGAGTCATGTCTGCATAGGGTTACCACACAGCAAGAGAAGATAGATGTTACCAAAGTGCTGTCTTGTTGCCAGTGACCATGTTGACAAAGATAAAAGGGAAGTAACACAAGTAAAGGTGCATCTGTTTCTTTTTATACAAGGTAAAGCCCAGTTTGGCAGCACAGTTTTCACATACCTAAGACAAGCCTAAGTACTACTGAAGTCATTGATGTGATATCTATGTAAATTCTTTTTTAAATCTCCTCTTACCTTGCTGGCTTATGCTCAGTAAACAAACTTGCATGCCAATCAAATCCAGCATTTCACCATTTTTATTTGCACCAAAGGGCATTGCAGTGCGTGCTCTTGTGGTACTGTGCATTGTAGTGCAACACATGCAATGCAATAGTGCACCATAATAACAATACCCTTCTCTAAACATGTGCCTTTAGTGCAAGGCTTAGTGTGAATCAGCCCAGAATAGATAAAAAAAAAAAAAAATAATAAGGTCAGTTTTTTTAGACTGTGTAGGGGGAGTATTAGTACGGGGCATAACGTATACTTGTATATATTGACTGGGACACCTTGAGTGTACGTGACAACTCGAGGATTGGTGAGCCCCTATCTGTTATGCTACAGCAAGCTATTTATGTTGGATTTCGTGTTATCTATCGTTTTGAAAGAAAATAAACTGCATTGTACTTGCACCTCCGGTCTTCAGTGGAGTGTCCTTGTTACAATATATATATATATCAAAAAAAGCAAGTTTATTGGCTTGGTTTGCTTTCAAATAAACACAATTCTTTCCATTTCAAAAATTTGTATTCGTTTTTATAAACATTCATATACAAGACATACTTCAACATCAATAGTCTGCAAGGATAAACATATCCGTATCACCCTGCTGCCCTCCCCTCCAACCACCTTTTAAAGGAGAACTATGGGGTCACTGCTTTTCCCCATCGTTCTCCTTAGGGTAATGGGAGGACACAAACTAGCGTCCTCCCGTCACCCTAAGCTCAATATACCGCGAGCTACAGCTCACGGTATACTGAGACGCTGCAGCCATTGTTCGCTCACTTCCCGATCTACTGAGCCGACCTGTGACAGTCTCATTGTCACAGGTCGGCTCGAACTATGAGGTGAGTGAAAAGCACTCACCTCATAGTTCTCCTTTAACAAACAATACAATATAACTATACAACCAAACAACCAAACTGACAAAAACCTCAAAGCTAGCAAACAAACAAACAAAAAAAAACAAAAAAGTGGGGACAAGACACCAAAATCATTTCTACAGGAGCATCAAACTTTCTACTGAGATTGTTGGATGGGCATATTTAATCCAAGGTTCCCCAGTCTTCATAAACTTTTTATTGGAATCCAACAGGATGCTAGTCAGTTTCTTATTAAGAAAAAATGAATCCATCCTCTTTTTAACTTCCCCAAAAAACACATGTGGTTTTCTCCATGCCTGGGCATGGAGAAATGGTCTGTTTCGCCGTCAACATAACATAAGTTACCAATTTATGTTGTGAGTTAGTCAGGGATGAAGATTATTGATGTAATAAGGCTACCCATGGATCTCTTGCTATATTAGTCAAAAAAAGATTGTTAATCATTTGAAATACTTTTAACCAAAACCTATCAAGTTCCGAGCATGTCCACCAGGTATGGACCGCATCTCTCCTAGAATCACATCCTCGAAAACAAAGGTCTGAATGTGTCTGGTTAGAATAAATCGACCTGGAGGGCACTAAGTACCATCTAGTTAAAGTTGTAAATACAGTTTCCAGAAAATTTACATTAATGGAACACGTAGCTATTGATTTCCACATTTGTTGCCATTCTTTCGGTTGTTTAACAACTCCAAGTTCTTTTTCCCATTTCTGTATATATTTATGGTCACTGGGCTTTAATAACCTGTTTAGCTGGGAATATAATATTGATATAATTTAAAGGGCCGTAGGGCATTTCAGACAGATATTTTAAAAAATCGTTAATTCCGTTATAACTGGAGTTTCCAAAAGCATTGATATAGCCAGTACCTAAGTTGTAAATATCTAAAATATTCTGTGTCTGGGGCTTGCATGTTATTCTGAAAGCAAGACCATCTACCATATACCATCTACCATCATTAGGCACTTCCAGTCCCGGTGGAAACAGGGGGTTACCTATAATAGGAAGTAGCGGTGCATAAGAAGATTGCAGTTCACTGCTATATTTTATGTTATCCCAGATTTTGAGCATGTGTTTCCAGAATGGGCTCATAACCTTTGGTCATAGTCGGGCCAGCAACCAAAGGATAGCCTTTAGTGAAACAGGGAAACAGATATGTTCTTCTAAATCTACCCAGATTGGCGATATGGTGATTTACTAACCTAAACACACGCATGCACCAGGTGCGTGTGATTTTCACACAGCAAAACTTATTTATCAACCAAAAAGTCTCTAAAAGCATATTTCCACTAATGCCATATATGGAAAAATCATGCACATGATGCATATATAATGCTGCTTCACAGTTTAGACAAAAATGGTTAGCTCATGAATTTACATTCCTGCATTCATCAACGCAAGCAACACAACATAGAGCTAATTTACACAACATCACCTTGTAATTCATGCAGGTCTTTGCACAACACACCTGCTGGGTGTGTACACACTACAAAGGTGTTTAGATTCCACCCATAGATCATGCTGTGAGGGAACACACTACAGAGGTGTATACATGTTCGTGGTGTGTTTATAAGGTTAGTAAATCAACCCCATAGAGTCATATAAAAGTTTGTTAAAGGGACCAATTTTGCAGCTTGGTAGTATTTGTAAAAATTTGGGAGGCCCAGCTCCCCCTGTGTCCTATGTATGTACATTGTGCTTTTGGGGATTCTAGGATGTTTATTGTTCTATACAAAAGAAAAAACTTTGTTTTGGAACGAATGAATAATATATTTTGGAATACAGACTGGGATTGTTCAAAATAAATATAATACTTTGGGTAAGATTGACATTTTAACTGCGTCAACTCTACCTATCCATGAGAGTTTAAGTCTCGTCCAAGTCAGTAATAATTCCTGAATCTGGTTAAACATGGATACATAGTTGACTTTATATAGAAGTTGATAGTTTTTTGGGATGTTAATTCCAAGGTATAATAAATATGAAGACCTCCATTTAAAAGGAACATTTTGTTGTAGTATCTCAGCTTCAGAGTTTTGCCGCGAAATATTGAGAGAGGACGACTTAGTCTCATTGACCTTCAAATTAGAGATTTTTGCAAAACAATTTAAGCTGTTAATCAAGTTGGGGAGAGATATATGTGGATTGGTCAGTATGAACATCAAGTTGTCTGCAAACATGTCTAACTTATACTCTGTATGTCCCATCTTTACACCCCTCACACTTGTGTCTGCTCGTATAAGGCAGGCCAATGGTTCTAGAGTGAACGGAGTGACCTCCTTTTAAATGATTAAATAGTGCTGCTAAGTGAGGTGCCAAACTATTTGCAAACTTTTTGTAATATAATGCTGAAAATCCATCTGTGCCTTGTGTATTTTTAAAGACTTAATAGCGTGTGTTACTTCTGAAATAGAAACATCTGCATCCATAACATTTGTCATGTGTTCGGTCAGAGGGGGCAAAGATACTAAGGCTGGAACTTAAGGGTTTTACCATATATCTGGGAGAGAAGAACAGAGAATCTAGATACAATTGTTGCAGGGTTAGCAGTGATCGAACCATCTGGAAGACGTATTTTGATTTGGTTTGGCATCTTCGGTTTTGCTTTCAACATATTTGCCATCATTGAACCAGGCTTGTTAGCACATGCATACAACATGCGTTTAGACCAGCGGATCTGTTTCTCCACTTCTTTGGAGAAACAGATTAATTTCTGTTTTAACCGAATCAATTTTACTTCGAATAGCCACCTTGGGATTATTCCTCCATTCAGACTCCAACCCTTCTAGGCGGGAGGTGAGATCTAATAATTTTCTGCTTCTCTCCTTCTTTCGTCTAGCTGCTAGCCTAATAAGTTCCCCCCGTAAAACTGTTTTGCGGGCTTCCCACAGAGATAATGGGGAAGCTACTGAACCTTTGTTTTCCTTAAAAAATTAAGATATGTTTGTATGTGTTCTATTGAACCTGCAAATGTGAGGAGAGAGTCATTTATTCTCCAATTAAAATTGGGAGGGGTGGGAGAAAAAGATGCACACTTTATCAATACCAGGGAGTGATCTGACCAAGAGGTCATAAGAATGTGAGCTTTCTTAATTGAGGGAATAACGTTTGGATGTGTAAATATGTGATCTATTCTAGAAGAACGTTTGTGGGGACAAGAATAGTGAGTGTATTCACGTTTTGTGGGTTTTTTTCCCCTCCATATATCAATCAAATTGTGTTCTGCTATTATTGTGTGAAATAGTGTTGAATAAGTGCGGGAAGAAGAAAGTGTAGCTCGGGATTCCAATCTGTCAAGTTTAACGTCTATGACCAGGTTGGAATCCCCCATCATCAATAGTGTACCTTGTATGTGTTTATCAATGACTCCCAATAAGTGGGAGAAAAAATGTGTTTGCCTAATATTTGGAGCATAATATGTAACCAATGTTACTTTTGTTTCAAAAATGTTCCCTACTAAGATTAAATGCCTACCCGCTGGGTCTGCTATCTCCTTTTAAACAGGAAAAGTTGACTTAGAGGTGCCTGCCCGCTAAATTACAACCCCACATGGAGCTCCTCTTGACTGACCAGCGCGCCGCTGACTCATCCCTGCTCCCCTGTCCTGACTGGCCGCTGCAGGTTTTTTTTTCTACTTCTTACTTACCTCGCCGAGCGTCGCGTCACTGCTGCTCCGGTGGGCGGCGCTCCGGTGGGCTGAAAAACTCGGCTTATACTCGAGTATATACGGTAGATGGTTTAGAGAGCCTAGTTTTCTGTAAGCATACTACGTTTGCCTGATGTGATGAAAAATAATTAAATGCGACTTTTCGCTTCTGTGGGGAATTTAACCCTTGTACATTGTGTGATATTATACAAAATTCGTTAGTCACCATCTCAAAAGTGAAATAAAACTATGTGTCCTAAGTTCTGGAAATAGCTGATATAGTAAAAATTTGGTGTCTTAACCAGCCTACCCAAAAAAAACAGAAATCATACCCATATTACGTCAAAAAACATATACCAAAGATAACAAGAAATACGACACACAATTATGCTATAATGCATAGAACCTGCCAAGCAGGAATGGGAAATATATACAATTATTTAGCTCAGAGAGAAAGAGTAAGGAGAAGAGAATACAGTTCTTTCATTACTCCCTTTTAAGCTTTTATTTGGTAGCCAATGCTCTACAAATGAAGATAGCATGCATAAATATTAATGAAGGACAGAGGTCTAATATTCAGTAAGTGTTTGCTATCTAGCAAGCTTGGCTTGACTTAGCTTTTCCACCGCCTCATAACAAATCCATTAGCATGACTGCATTAGCTAAGATGAACGACAAAAAGCCTTCATTAAAGGGACACCTTTTGAAGACTTTCACTACAGAGCAGCTGTATAAGAACTTATATTAAATTATCAAATTGACTTAAGACTTAACAGCACAAGACAGTATAGTTTGCCAATATAAGGGGGCTGTCATTCCAAAACTTGAAATTCAGTTTTGGTAGATACTGCAATATTAAATCACCTATCACGTATTGACTGTACAGATACTAATGACCTCTGCAGTAATAACTGACTGACTAATGACCTTGATAACTGAGTTCTCAGATACACACACCTGCTATGTTGATTACAAGGGGACTATTAGATATTTCACTTAAAAATTAAAATATTTAAAAAAAATAAAAGTCAATTCCTCCCACTGCAACTGGAGGAGTGTATAGGAGAATGTACAATAATAGTGGTTTGAACAAGGTTAGAATACATATTTACATGATACTTACATTGGGCAAACTATTAAAATGAGCAATGTACCACTGACAGTGTGAAGTTGGTGAAAATAGTAAAGAATGAATATGTTTTCAAAACAAACGACAAACGCACTCAACAATTTGTTACATATATATACATTTATTTTCTATTTTTTATTTTTTTTAAATTGCTTTGTGTGTATGACAATTATGTTTTAAAACTTTATTTTGTAATATTAAGGTCAGACTGGATATTTGTTATAGTCGAAAAGTTAACAAAAGAGCCAACAGCATACAATCTTTTGTTGTTGTTTATAAAACAAAACTTTTAAGTTAGTAGAAGGAGTGAATTGGCCTTTAGCCAGCCATAGAAATTGTACAGTTAATCTAGGTATCATTAACTGTCCCTGTCATTAGGGAAAATACGGCATTTATTACTTTGCACCGTGCATTAAAACCAGGACCTTTAATAAGCTGTAAGACAATATTGACTCATGGCCTAACTTCTTCCTGGGCATCAACTAGAAGAATTATTTTTAATTACTTGTGTCTTAGAATTCCTAATAGATTTAATCATTTAAAGTATTATTCATAATAAGAAGCAGTTTATATCTCTTGCACTTCTGAGAATGGCTATGACATGAAGAATGTATCAGCTTTGTTTGCTTTTACCTCTAATTTGATTGCTCTTAGGAATTAGAATGTTATGACACATACAGTATAAGGTCACTATTAAAACACCCTGCACAGCACAAGTTAACGACTGCATGTATTATATTAGTATTATATTAGTATTCAGCTCACACTATCACAGATACAGTGTCCATACAAAAAGCAGTGTCATCAACAAATATCACCATTGCTTGGAAATTAAAGGAAACCTGTAGCCTCTGACCTGGTATATGAAAATCAGAAGATCTGACTTCACTTGTTACATCCTTTTATTGGTTAACGATTTAGAAAGTATTAAAGTCAGAACAAGATGGTTTGTTGGGAAACTACGGTAGCATTTTATGGAGAACATTAAAAATGGCAGCTTGTACACTCAGCACAGGTTTTTCTAAGAGGAAGGAGTTGGCTGTGGATTAGCCTTAATAGACACTAAAGGTGACCATACGTTACAAACTTCCTCATTGAATAGAGAGTAACCTGTGATGCTTAAATAAAACTGTGCTTGCCAGAATTATTTTTAGGGGATTATATTGAACAAGTCTGATTATAAAAAGCACCTATTTTTACATGGAAAGATTGTTAAGCTTGTGGGCACAGGTTCTTTGTGTTTTTATGGAGCTATGACTGGATCCTTCGGCTATTTAGTGAACAACCCTCTAAAAAATTTAAGCATATAATATAATGTGAACATATGCATGGCAACCTTAGCAACCATATGTGGCAATAAGGCAAACTTGATATTTTCAGCTGAATTGCTTAGAAAAAAAATATTTTCTCACTCTTTGCCTATCTCTTTTTCTGCTTGCCTCATTATTAGGTGGTTAAAAAGCAAACATTTCCCAGAACACTCACCCAAAAAATTACACTGTCAAACTACTAGGATTAAAAACAGAGATTTTAGTTGCACAACTTTTGCAAAATATGTGGAACCCACACTGCCTCGTCAAGGCCCCTCTGTGTAATGTGAGAGTAAAACTAACCTACGAGAGCCTCCATCTTGGAACACATATAGCAAAGGATGAATTGGGTGCAGGTTTGCCAGGAGGTAGCCCAATCTTCCGTAAAGGCACAGGGACACACCAAAAGCCCCCAGAGTGTCCCCATACCAAATCCAACAAGTGAAACAAATGGCAAGCACACTTATCAATTCATAACTAGCTTTAAAGTAAGGTGCACATGGAAGGGCTTTACACAGTACAAAAGCAAACATTTCCCAGCACACTCACCAGCCAGCCAATTACTAGGTGGTTTTTGCAGATTTCAACTACAAACATTAGTAATAGTCTCATGCACCAATTTATACAATGTACAAAGAGGATCACATAATACCAAGGATAACAAGCTTTGTTCACACTCAGTAGTTTAGCTCTCTCTCTGTGGTTGTGCGTTTTGATAGTTAAATCAATTATGTCTTGGAGAGATTGCAATGAGGATTTATTTGGAGAATGCATCAAGAAATGAGTATCATAGAATCACAGACTATATCTAATCAGCAACAAATCCAAAGCTCAGAATTACAGTGCAAAGCTGAGGTGATGCCCTCTTAATAATATTTTCAGTTCACATCAGATGGACCTGTCACTGGATTTAAATGGTATACACACCTGTTCTAATTCATACTTCATTATTCTTTATTGAATTTGCAAAACATATTTCATTTTGCAGCATCTGTAGTTTGTTTACAGTCACTTCAGCTATAATACAGAGATAATTCAAATGAAAAACAGTTACAGCTGATACTATGAAACGGAATAAGGAAAATAAACACTAAACACATTGCTACAAACAAGTGTTATGCTGGCATAGACCAGAAGTACCCATACATATCCAGAAGATAAAAACGTGACTCCCAATATTATTCATGTATATCAAACAAAGTCCCATTTATTAGATATCTTGTTAAGTTATTTTAATACAGTTAGAAAAAGACTTTGCTTATGTGTAATTGAAATAATTATGTTGTTCAACTATTCATTCAAAGTCTTTTGAAGACCCTCTAGTCAGTGAATATGTATGATATGTTTGTATTTTTTCTTAGCTGCTCCCTGTTATGCGAAATATGTCACATACTATGGCTGTTTTTTACAGACATAGAGATATTAATCTTACTGTTTTTATTACTGACTAGTGAATTCTGAGATTAATAAGGATGTTCATTATGACTACCCAATTCTCTCCACGCAGTTTGGGGTTAGTCAGACCTGACTATCGTCACATCAACAGCTGCAGAAACAGGTTGGTTTTGGAGACAGCAAACTTTGACAGAATGGGTTAACAAGAAACTATTATTCCAACCCTCTGCATAAAACAACATCTCCAACTGGCTCTCCTATTTAGCCATATGGAACTTTCCTCCCTGGGAAATCTCCATTCTTAAAAGCCTGTACATTTGAGATGTATTGATTAATTTTAGTTTTTGGAGAACCTAACCAGGGAATCTGGTAGATTTGTAAACCAACAAATATGACCATATTTCCCTCCTGCTGAGTCACTATATTATATTAAGGGACAAATAATCTTATCAAAATTACCTATTGATTCACTCCTATCTCTGGACCAAACTCTAGGTTTTCCAGGAGAAGAACTGGTCTAGTCAATAACTGTCATTGGACTATGTACCTATCCCAGATCCTTAGAAGTAGATGTGAAAGATAAGGTACATTTTTAGTTATGGGGCACCTCGTGGGAGTTATTCATGGCATGGTCTTCTGATCCAGAGATGTTTTATTATTCTCTATTTGAACATACTGTAGAATTTGAATGAGGCATTGTGGAATCAGTCACTTTAAATATTTTTAACATATTTTAATATTCTTACACTTTTTTTTCTCAATTTACTAATATCATAATGAATGGGGAGGGGGGTGGGGTTGTGAGGAAGAGTGGAGAGCCACATGGATTATGTTAATAATGCCAACCATTGATTAATAACCAACACTTTGCCGTCCTTCTATGGAGATCAGAACAATCTTCAGAGGGTGCTGAACCTGCAAAGAAGGCACTTTAATTAAAATCCTCCCTCTACAGGAAACTTGTCAGGAGAATTTTAATTTACAGTGGGGAATGGAGGGAAAGTTTAAGTGTATGTTAGGGCGCAATAAAAAAAAAACAGTTCTGTAAATGTCTCCAGTACTTGCACATTTACCTTTTTTTTTTTTAATACTGCAGAAAAATACCTCTTACTACTGCCACAAATCCATGGAGATTTTAATTTCCTGTACACTCTGCCTCTACAGCACTGAAATTCTAAATAGGGTTATCATCCCTGCTTTGTTTTCCTATGTGGACTACAGAACAACTCATACTATGTTATGGCGATAATGAGGGATGCCCTGTAATCCAAACCAGAAGCCAGAAGCATAGGGTTAAAATGCTGCTCCTCCGCGGATACAGTGCAGTAAGTGATCATTATTATTTTAAGACAGGAAGTGTGTTACTGGCAGGATCAACAGGTAAAAATAACGGGGAAAAAGTATTTAAAAATGATGCACCCCATCTAAGGACTTAAGTATAGAGCTAACATATATTTCTGTTCTTGGGTTTGGATGTATTTTAAGACTTGTGCACACCTAGACTTCAATCAAGCCCCAACACCAAGGGAAAAAAACAGCACCAGTTCGGGCAAACTATCAGCTAAGCTTCATAAAGATCAGTGAGATATCTTGATTACACAATAAATTGGAATTGTACTTTGCATGCTGGGTGCTAGGGATGAGCTCTGGGTTCAGCTTGACCCCAACTCAAGTAAACTGCATATTTATGTGGTGAGATGCTGCTAAATCAACTAGTTACCAATTACTTAGTAACAACCAAGCAATCACATCCTGGCATTCAATCTGCGATCAGGTGGCTTAGAAGAATCAATAACGGGGGTTTTCCTTTGTACCAGTTCCCTGCCAAGAAAAATTAGGGCTCTTAGCAGCCTTTTGTCGGTGTCTGCGTCACTTCTGATCGGTCATTCACTCGGCTGCCCTCGGCAGCTTTGTGAATAGACCCCTTAGTCGATAGGGACAGTGTTAACAGTGTTGTTTGCAGGGAGAGATAGTTTATATTATGCAGTGCTGTTAGATGCTGCCCCCTTGCAGTTTTTTGTGTTATATTTCTTTTTTATGGATGAAAACAAAGGATAGCCTAAATGTATGGCAATAAGAGGATTGTGGATGTTAGTGCACATCACAATGTGGCCATTTTGTGCAGTAAACTTGACAGTAATACTATGTGGAGATGTGCTGCTAACAAAGGGCATCTTTGCCTTTGTCAACAAGTTGACAGTGTTAAAAACCTTATCAAAGTTAGATTGTTTTAGTTAAAATATCCCTCCATAAAAAATAACTAAAACACTAAACCCTAACCCTGAAACACTATAAAGCAAGCCACTTTTTATATACGTTTTATTTATTTTTAAAATGTATTTATTTATTCACTTAATTTACTTATGTATTTGTTTATTTTGTACTAGCAAAGACTATTGGAAAGTGAAAGGCAATAAATAAACTCAATAAAACAAAAAAAAACCCAAAGGGGAACATCAATACATGGCAATAGAAGTTGTTGCAGAAACAAGCAGAAAAAGGGTAAACTGAAAATAAGGGCTGGGTCTCTTCACTATGAATAAAATAAATGGTACACACCACAATCCAAATAACAGTAAAGGAGTATTGAACAGCAAAGTGAATACGGGGGAGGGTTACACTTTCCTCTCTGTAGCACACCACACTGCAATTGACAGTAATGTAGCAGTGGCACTGTAAATTGCACTGTAAAGCTCTGTAGGTCGCACTCTACAGCAGTCTCCCTGAAATCACTCTAAATGTCAGCTGTTCCTATCTACTCCAACTCTAACACACACTGGCAAAAGTCTGATAGGAGAGTTTTATAGGGGGGCTAGCACAATTGCAAACCCCCATTATTGGCCATCTATGCCACCTGACCACAGTTCACATGTCATGCAGCGCATTACAGGGTTTACTTTTTGCGCTTTGGTGAAAGCACCCATGAGTTTGCAGCTCAGGTGAACTGCAAACTTAAACCTTATCTACCTATCACTATACCTGCTACTATTACCATCCACATCCACCACTGCTGGCCTGTTTCAATTACCACTTCATGCTGATAGAAAATGGGCAGTGGCAGGTCATTTTTGCAACAGCACAAACAGGGATAGCCACAGCGAACTACTGGCTTATTTCTCTTTACTGGCCAAAGTGGGTATATTACAATTTCATTAAAAAGCATGTGTCGCTGCTAAGACTCAGATATATCAAATTGAGGTGCTGCTGCTGCTGTACATAAGCCAAGAAAATTTTAAAATAAAAAAATTAATTCCACGGCAACTATATGCTGCCTGAATTTTCACTGAGACTGTCCGTGAAAACCACACTGTTACATAACACCACATGCAGCATTTTTACATTCTTCAAGCATGTAAATTAAAGGATTTGTGTATTTTCAATGTTGCCCTCAAAGCCACATGAAAAGACCCTCTCCCCGCAGTCTCTCTCCCCATTGGTACATGTCCACCATAGAAGTGCCCAACTTCTCCCAATCTTATTTTAGCATTAGTTTGTCTATTAGCCTTAAAATTGCCCAGAATTTAACAAGATTTTCTCTCCATACAAATCAATGGGATTCACCCCTAAGATCTGATTCACCAAACTTCAAACAAAATCTGTCCTTGTCGAATATAACAAAGACAGATTTGCCCATCCCTAATGTGTTGTTAGTCATTTTATGTTTTTATTTTTTTTACTTAAAGTGTTTGTTTCCCTGTGTGTTTATTACCACAGGTAACACATGAACTTTTGCACAATAAATACTGTAGACATATTGTCATCTCTGCATTTTCAAACGTGGTATTGCTTCTGGTCACACCTGATTACTTTAGCAAAATGTAAGGTCCAAGCACTACTGTTTAAAAAAAAAAAGTATTTTAACTTGTCTGTCTCTGTTCACATATCTGCATGTGTGCACACATGCATTGTTTTCTGGAATTAATCCATTTGATATGTATCTAAATGGATCAAAGAGCTAATTTTGAAAAGTTCAGCATTTAGTTAAACTATGGTCTGATATTCCTTATTCTGAGAACACAGTCACCAATGATTTCTTTTGCCTCCTTTGGACACTGATCAAGTGGAATATTTGATCTGTTTGCAAGAAGATGATAAAGCTTATTTTTATAAACAGTTGTCTATGCACCGCAGAGAGTTTCTGTTAAAATGTATTCAATGTGTCAGCTTTCAATGTGTCAGAGAAATTTATGAATTTAAGTATTATCTGGTACGTAGTAAACACCAAGCCTGATGCTGCCTTTTCCAAACATGCACCCCAGGTCTCCCACATTTCAGCATTCTAAGCCATCAAACTAACTCCACAACTCCTCTGCTACTGCTGACCATTATTTCACAATTCCACTCATGTTCCTGTCACCCATGACAATGTGATCTAAACGCAGTTCCTAAAATGTACTACTGTACTGTAGTATAGTACCTCAAAGCTCCAGACACTGCATTACACTATTCTAAACCTTAGGCTGTTCTAAATCAGTAGACTTAGCATCAAGCCATAGTTCCATTCCCCATGATACCTCCCTAAACTCAGCTCATCAGGTCTCCTACTAACAAAGTTCTCTCTTATTTTCTTATTTATAAATGTTTTCTTATTAATATTATTATTTATGTATTTATTTATTTATACTTTTATTTTCTAATTACCATCCAGTGACCTATAGAAACTTTTTTTGCAGTCCAGTACTCCAGGCTTCTAGTCACTAGAGCTTGTAAAGTTAATCTGCATCTTTGGCAGCATTGCAAAGTGCTGCTTTTACTGTACATTGACATTGAGACCTCATCAAAACTTTGATATAGAAGGATGTAGGGAGTAGATTTCTGGGATCCAAACATGCCAGCACATGGGAACTATAATGCAGACATCCCAGTACCTGTGTTTTAGGGTCCAGTTATCCCAGCCTCTCTCGTCTGGAAGCCAGACATCCCACTATTTTTGGTCTAAACTCTGAACCTGAGGATGATTAATTGTTTCCATCTTGTCCAGAGAATATTTATGAGTTGTCAGTTTCTCCAGGAGCTATGTGTGACATGCCAGTCTTTTCAAGATACAGGCTGCCAGTCTCTACATAGATGTGCCTGTCCAAACTGCTAATCCCTCTGGGTAATGTCGCCTTGTTCAGAAAAAGCCCTGTGTGAGCCATCAGGCTTTCTGTCAGCTATCCTGTCTTGTCAGAGACAGTACTGTCCAAGCTTTGCATTTCCCCTAAGACTAGAAAAACTGCCTGCCTCACCTGAGATTCTCAGCTGCCTTTGCTATCTCCTATTGTTTCAAAGTTTAGTGGTCCTAATGTCAGCCTAGAGTTTAGTATTCCAGCTATAGAGACACACCTGGTTTCAATAACTACTAAGGGGTAGGAGAAGTACTTTAAGTTTTGTCTCAAGAGGGCAGCTGTTCTCCCAGGTACTCCAGGTGACCCTTATTGGTTTAGCAGTTCCTTAAGGAGGTCTAGGACTTTTTTGAATGATTTGATACTCCCTAGTTGCCAAACTTGCAGAAGACCTGCCATTGTGCCTGCCAGTATTATACGCTTTACAGTAGGTTTTCTAGTGTTGCAGTATACTTCGACATATGAAAACTTTGAATACAGAAGAACAATATCTAGTTCTGTCAAAGACTCCACACCTTAGCAGTCGGCCACCAATCTTTTTACCAGACTTTGCCTAACCCAGGTGTTAGGCCACCCAGCTTTTACCCAAGATTTGGCAACAGAGCTTCCAGTTAAAATGTTATGTGCGCTAAAAACTAATATCTAACTTAATTTCAAGTTATTTAATTAACAAGGTATTTTATGATTTTGCCATGCTTTCAAGTATATTAGGTATTGATCATCAAAACTCTGTGAACATAAAACTTACAATATTTTGTATTCAAGTTCAGTCAGGTATAATAGGAGGATCCAGAGATCACTACTAAAGAGGAGTTGCTGCCTGACTAAACTAACTTCACACTATGCATAGATGGAAGGCAGCATGTGAACTTAAGGAATTGACAGGTTAGCAAATGTCAAACTTTATATTACCTCTGACTCTCTGCCTCAGCAATGGCAGTTCAAATATTTCTATCCTCTCAAGTTCCTTTTAATCAGCATCTGCGACTCTCTGCTGAGTGGTAATATATCTGTCCCTTAACACTCAGGGGCCTAATTATATTGGACAGCAGGTACATCTATTTGCTCTCAGCATGACACCACAATGTTTACTCCACACTGCACCTGCATTTAATAATCTCTTCATAAAATGCAAGTACAGTGTGGACCCTGCCTTGTCCCATGGAGATTTGCATGCAGAGAGTGATAGGAGGAGAGACAAATTACATGACTTTGCCAGATAGCATGATCAAGTTTTCCTCCTTTCAGCTTTTTTTCATTTGTTTTTTTTCTATTTGTTACTAAAGTAATGGCATGGCTGTGGTAGAGCCATAATATTACTTTATAAATTGCATCCTTATCCTATAACTCTGTTGGATCCAATGTTATTCCGGGTGTGACGGAGGCACCAGTCTCATTGTACATCAATAACACATGACAATACACAGTTTCAAACTGACAGGAGCCATCACAAGGATGTGGCGTTACCACTCCCAGCCTCACTTTGCACAGAGATTTGCCAGCTCACAGGACAACAATCTTAGGTCAGCAAACTGAGAGATATTGTCACTAGGGTTAGGCGCAATAGTCGTTTTCGCACGCAGGTGCACCCAACGCATGTTTAAGTGTGTATGTGGGGGGCGAGGGACTTTAAAAAAAATTATAACTTTTTTTTACACTTAACTTTATTGCTATCAGAAGGGCACTAAGAAGCCCCCTATGTGATAGCCAATTTACATGACAGTTCCTATGTATGGAGACATTAGGGGTCTCCAAGACCCCTAATGGTCATCTAGGGACCCCCAGAGAAGCTGATGAAGCAGAAAGTGATGTAATATACATCACTTACTGCATTCTTACTGCATACTGCATTCTGGAATGGAGAGTTCAGAGGGAGATCGTGTACCAAACTCTTTTTGATCTCCTGTCACAGATTAGCCGTGCTGGTCCCGGCTGCACCGGGCACAGCGGATCTCGGGATCACCATTTGCAGTGACAGTGGCTGCAGTTCGGGGAGAGGGGGTAAAACAGCACCTACTACAAGCGATCGGGCGTCTCTAGAGACGGCCGATCGTTTGAATGTAAACAGCGCTGAGCTTAAGACGCCCTCCCTCTCTTATAAGGCTCCTGTCCAGCCGTTTACCTACGGCCAGCAGATGGGAGGTAGTTAGAAAAGAAATGATCCAGGAAAACATATGCAAAAACAGATGTTACAAAGAAGAAGAGACAAACATATAACAACAGGGAAAATAAAACAAGAATAAAATAAAAAATACTTAACAGTCCTAGGTTTTATAAGTTCTGACAGAGTCAAGTTTAATGCACAGTAGATAGATTTGAATGGCTCTCTCGCCAAGTAAGGCTTACAAAGGTTCTGTCTTGCTGTTAAAGGGGAACTCTTCTTGGATGATACACAAGCTTCTCCTTCTGATGTTACAAGCTTTGGTGTTATGAGCTTCTTGATGTTACGAGATACTCCTGAATGCCCTGAGCAAACACATTTTGTCAGTCCTCTAGTGGGTGCCCACTGTTAGTTTTTATAATTCTTGACATAGTTTAATATTCTTACATATTACTGTCTGATAAGCCTTAAACTATTGTGTGTCATGAAATTTGCTTCAGATCAGTCCCAAACTTGGCATAATGAAATGTCACCATTTCAATAAAGTTCTAGCAAAAACATTTTTTAAAAGTGTGTGTGAATTATGGCTGGCCCAGGAGGATTAATGTGGCTTGTCAGGCCTCTGACCATTGTAACCCACCCATAATTGATAAGTGTGGATCTCTCTTGACGAGACACAGCTATTAATACTCTTCTGCTCAGATAATTCCTCCAGGTTATGAATTATGAATATGAGGTGATGTTGGGACTCAGGTTTTATGGCCAAATTTGGACTAAAGGTCACTTAGTTTGTTATCAATCCAGACAATCTCTAGCTGAGGTTGCCAAGTGCTGGCTGTTTACTTTTCAGTAAGGATAGCCATAAGAAAGTTACAAGGGTATGTCTGGTACCTCACTTACTGTAGGCCCATATTAGCAGATATCTGTTTTCTTTGGAATGTTGAGAGGCTTAAACAAAATGTTTACACATTAGTGTGTAACACCCCTAGTCTACTTATCAGGATCTCAACTGCGGAGGTGTGTAACATCAACAGTATGACACACAGCCAGGAGTACGGTTGAGAACTAACGGCTATTCAGTATGGATTCCAGGCGTCTCTCTCAGACTGAATTACAGAGAGTTAGGAATTGCTAACATCATACACCGGTTTAACCTAATTAGCTGGGGAGTACCTCAATTTGTAAGCCCAACTGGCCCTGGGGGAAATATAAGGAATCTATGTGAGGCGACAGTCTCTGTTAACTGGCACAACTGATTACAGGTAAGTATTCATACAGGAGGTTGATCCAGTTCCCCTATTAGAGGGTAAGGTAGTCCATAACATATAACCACTAGTATACAGCCTTAAGTAGTTGGTGAACGCTCAGACAGGAGTCACACAATAGTAGATACTATTAATATCAGAGTAAACAATATATTGTGTCATAATTACAGGACGTTAAAAGTTCGTATTTGATGTAGTGTGCCTTTTCATACTGTGAAAACAATGTATTTGTCTGTATTTGAAAATAAAAAAATTGTTTAAAAAAACAAAACATCAGAGTAACACAGTCCACCAGGCAGTCTGTAATGGCTGCAGAATACTTGCGGTTTGAGGTCTGCTTAGGAGTTCCTAAAGTGGGGGAGCCCGATCCTTGAGAATGAGGGTGTAGTCACCGGGTCCTCCAGTAGTTCCAAGGAAGGTAGTAGCTTCTTGGGGTATAGGAGCTAGCAGGGCACACACTTCATTAGTGGAACACCATGTGTAGCTCATTCCCTGTATATTGGATCTGGGGTCGTGCAGGGCGGAGTCTAGTGACGGCCCTACGGCCGTTGCATTCCATCCTGGAGCGCAAGCCGTGAACGTCATCACTTCCGCAGAGACGCTGCGCTCCACTATATGGAACCCAATGCGCGGCCTCATTACATAGTGTCAGAACAGCCTGTTGATTCGAACTAAGAGTTGCAGCAAAATATGACAAAGATGGGATGTTCAAAATAATATTCAGATGCTATGACCTCACTTCCACAACACTGGTTACCTAATTTTCCTGTGATTGGTATTCTTATATTTTAGTCTTCAATCCTGTCTTATCTAGCTAGCTCCCAGTCCTGCCTTACTTTTCTAGACCATAGTCCTGTCCTGCCCCAGATTGTTTGTATATATCTGTATAAAGGTTGATTTAGCACAGTACCTCCTTATTATTGTTGTAAGAAGTTCTGGGTTTAGTCTGTGTTTGCTTTTGTTTTTAGGTGTTTTCCTGTTGTGTCTCCTTGTTTATGTCCCTCTCTTTATTGTGACTGACTGGATTTGCACGTTTTAATAGTAAACACACATATTTCCAAGACTGCATTGTTGGTGGAGTTTCAGTTCTGGTCACTCTCTGCTTTTCTCCTGATGAGAAATTCCTGATACTCTTACAGTGGCTTGTAAGGTGCTGAGTGACAGTTGAGCACATTACACCTAACTGTTCTTGCTGAAACTGCAGTGGTAGCAGTTAGTGATAGTGATGTAAACCTTGGTAAAAAGAGACTGCACAATATTTCAAGGACTTCTTCTGCTGTGTTATCCAACTCAGAGTAGATTAATTGAAGGATTAATATTTAGCTTCGTTAGAAAAACACTGCCAACGTGACCAGCAAGTGCTAGCCTTGCAGAGGGAATGTAAGAGCTGTTAGAGCTACAGGTTAAAGAAACAACCAATGACAGTTTACCGCTTACACAATTACAGCTATTTCTGATGCTGCAGATTTTCCAAAGCACAATTATGTTAGCCACACAGGATTGCTGACCAAGGACATGCAGTATAGTAACCCACAACATTGCATTAAAAAAAAAGATTTAAAAAAAAAGCAGGTCATACATGGTCAAAGAGGACAATTTAAGCCTCGTGAATAAATTGTGACCTGTGCAAACAGCGCTGGCAGTGTTATAGTTTGTCTGAACCACTGTCACCATCACTTTTGCTGGACAGTCTGCATAAAAAAGTGGAGACAAAAATATGAATAAATCCATGTTAAATTATGTTGAATTTTATCATGCAGTTATCAGAACTTATTTTTCATAGTTGAGGTCTTTTGAAACCGCTCTTAAAGAACAAAGAAATATTATACAGCACCACTTATTTACTATTCTGCTAGTCCAAAGCAGGTTTCCTGCACTACCACTATGATCACTGATCTTTGTGTCCACCCAGTTTTGTGCATATCACTTAAAGCCAATTTAGCTTTCAGTTTAAATCAGCTAAATAGATTTCTGGTGCATCAAAATAAAAGCTAGCCACATCTTATGTAGAAAAGTATTTCCATTGATAGGTCAGAGATAGAGCTCTACAATCAGCATGGAGCTTTGCTAATTGCAGTTTTATATATTTTAGACTAAGTAAGGGCCTTATTGGATTACAGAGAGACCACACAGAGAGTAAAAGTTTTTTTCTGCAGCATGCTGACAGGGGACAGGCTTTTCTACTCACTGTTGCTGCTTTCCAAAGAAAACAAAGACTTTCAATCTTTTGTTTTGATGCACCCGGACTGTATTTAGATGATTTCAGCAGAAAGTTTAGTTGAACTTTAAAAAAGCAAAAGCATTATGAAGGCACATGTACATTGATTTCCTATATTTTTCTTACAAACACAAATGAAAAAGAGAAGTAATATTAAAATAAATCAGTGGTCATACTGATGCTTGCAAAATGTTATAACCTATGCTGTGGCCTTTCAGTAAATCCAGGCCTGCAAATTCTGTATTACAGTTTTCAAGTCTTGTAATACAGTATCCATGTGTTGTATTACAGCTGGAGGGTGTGTTCACACCATCTCAAGACTGGTGCATTTTATATTCACACCAAAAACATACTCAGTCATTCCAACAGTTTCAAATGAGGCTAGTTCTCACTATTGCTCAGTTCCAGAGCTTTTAAAAAAAGTACAGCAGCATGCCTATTTTCGCACTAGAATGTGCAAAACACATGTACATGCATGTAAAGGCACCAAAGTGCACCAGAATGCTATTAAACCTGAGCAAAACCAATAAAAGAGAGAAAAATGCACTGGAACACATAAAAAATGCACATTAACGTGTATGCGGAGATTTATCCTGAACCTGTCTGGAGATGGCGTGAACAAGCCCTGAAAAGAGAAGTGCAGAGAGAGTAAAATGTACCTGCATCTAAAGGTACCCATACACCTGCCGATTATCGTACGATAATCGCGGGTGATCCGTATTGTACGATAATCGACAGGTGTATGGAAGGCGTGCGACCGTTTCTACTGTACGTTCTCACGTCTTTTGTCTTCCGAGCACGTTGGAAAACCTGCCGACAATCGTAAGAGTTTCGGCGGATTAGTGGCGTGCTCAGAAGACAAATGCCGAATGGGCCGCTGTGCGCAAGTGCACACTGCCGGCTCAGCATTGGAATCATTGGAAGCCCTCCCCGCAGCGGAGAGGGCTTGTGATGATCGCAAGTACGATCTGCCTGTCCAAGATGGGCAGATCGTACAAGCTTTTAATTACCTTACAACCATCGCAGGATGAAAGTTGTGCGATGGTTGTAAGGTGTATGGGCACCTTTAGGGCTGGCGTGAGATGCTACAGTTTTCCTAAGCTGAGCTGAGCAATTATTTAACCACTGATCACTCAGCCCATGGTCTCTTCTCTGACAATCTGAAAGTAAGTGCTTTCTGAAGAAATTCCCCCTCCCACCTCTGTCTCTTCAGAGATAGACAGCGGAGGGGGTGGGCAAAGACAGGTAAGGGGGGTTGGCTTTACTTCTCTTTTTACCATCCTTTATTATAGCATCCATGCTTTGTATTAACTTTTAAATTCTGCATACAGCATCCTTGTTCTGTATTATAGCATGTGTGTTAAATATATTATTATTATATATAATATTATTATATAGCATTAATACTTTGAGCTTCATGCAAAGAAGTCTCTGAAAGGAATGACTGTGTCTGTTGCCTGTAGCAATCATTCATCACACACTTTTTAGATTACTATTGAACATTAAGAAATAAAAGAAAGCAGCTAATTGATTGCATTTGTGTGGCCTATGTTTGCTGTGATCACTTCCTTCACAAATGTAACATTAACTGCTCAGCAGCACCATTTTCCTGTCACTTCTGTCTACAATTACTTCTTTTTTACTTCTGTACCATCCGCTACTAACAGCTATTATGTACCTTAAAGTACAACTAAAGGCTTTTGTATGACAGTCTCAACAAGTACCAAATCCAGTTGCTATTGAATGCAAAAGCCTCATAAGTTAAATAAATACATTTCTTAACCTTCCCTTACTGAGCTAAATCCTCCTTCATTTGTCTCTCACACACTCCCCCTCACTGACACTGCAGCTCACAATGTGGGGATTTCAGCAACAGAAGCACTACTGTCAATCCAGAAAGCAGTGGGCAAGACCGGGTGTGGTCAGGTGCTGATTGACAAGCTACATGCTTGTGAATTAGCAGTGAAAATGCTAATAGCCACACCCTGTCAGGCTTTCTTACCCCTCCTCCTCCTGTCGGCTGTGCATGGCTTGTTTTGCAGATTTGGCACTGATAAACATAATCATTCGGCATCTACTGACAACTCCTGTCAAATTCCTGTCTCAGAGTGATTATGCAAACACCCGTTCACTATTTAGCTTAAGCCTGTCTTTTCAGTGGCTGCCCTTGCGTGTCCGAATCCAACAAGTGCTCTGCTGTTGTTCCTGTTCTCTGGGTTTGACTCTGACTCTGGCAGACAGATCTCCTGGTTCCCTCACCTGGTTCAGCTGACTACCTGCTTTGGCATCTGACCTCTGGCTTGGCATTGACTATGCCCTAGACTTCTTCCATTGTTTTTTGGCATTTTTGTGTATCGTTATTATCAATAAACTCCTATTTTTTTTATTTGTTTATTGAACAAGTCTGAACAAGTACAGTATACACGTATTGTAGAAAGTAGCATAGGGAGACATAACATACAAGTACATTCTTGGCATATTCCCAGAGCCATGACTACCCCTTCAGGGTCTGTAACATCAGGCCCCGACACCCCATAGAACAGGTGACTGCAATAACAATAGCGAGATTGTACAATAGAGTATGTCCCTTGGCCGTGTCAGGTATATAAAGTAAAGGTAAGTTTGTGTGTCCAGTGCCGGACCAATTCTCGGTATCTGTGCAAGTATCCTGAGAAAAGATATGCGAGAGGAAGAGAGAACAGCCAAAGAAAGGCAGAGTCATAGAAGTGCAGGATTCCCTTACGGGAACAGGTTTGAGGTTGTAGAGGAGGACAGAGGAAAGACAAAGGTACCCGGACCGCTCCCCTTAGGTCTGCAAGCGGGAGCCAGTAAGGTATCGCGAGTGTTGGAAGTAGATCCAAGCCCCCCAGGTGGACAAAAACTGCTTCTCCGTGTTCCTGAGGGTGGCCGTCAAATCTTCCATGGCATGTCTTGGCATGTCATGGCAGTCTTCCCGCACCTTGGACAACCATAATGCGATCAACGGGGGGTGGGGTTGTTTCCACAACAGAGGGATGGATGCCCAGGCTGCATCCAACAGGAGGCGTGTGAGCGAACGCTTGTAAGTGGTTAATGGGGAAACTCCTTTTATTTTTAACCTGCACTTAAGTTTCTGGTTTCTTGTTTTTCTAACAGCCCCCTACAATCCCACTGTAATGCAAACAGGTACAGCCTACATGAGAGGGGCAACTATGCTCTTAATTTAGGAGCAGTGCAGCATTATAGCCACACCATCACAGAAAGGTACACTAGGTGGGCTTAACTGGTAGGCTCAACATGTATTTGTGGGACTTTGCAGGGGGAATAAGGGCTTATTTACACCAACCCATATTCCAAAATGATCTGTTGTAGCAAGCAGGCTTGCATCCATTGTATGTCAGAGAGGGGGGTGGTGCCTTGCTGTCAGGGACCATAGCACCTCAAGGTGGTGCTGGAACCAGGTCCTGCAGTTCCTGCGGTCACCTGCAGGTGTTTCCAGGCAGCCAGGAGCTGCCAGGTACCAGACCACCACTGGGTGGTGTTGGAACCTGCAACTCCAGTGCTCACCTGCGGGTGTCTCACAGCTGTCAGCGATTATTCACCCCCTGGTGCTACCTGGGAGGGTATTTAATCCCTCCCTGCAGTCTGGACTTTTACACAGTATTGTCGCCATGTCCCGAGTCCTGAGTCTTGTATCCTGTCTCCTGTTTCCTGCATCCTGGTGCCCCCCTGTACCCTGACTATTGCTCCGTGGCTCCCCTTGTGTTGCCGTGCTCCCCAGGTTTCACTTGCCCTTTGTATGTGGTTTTGTTGTTTGCATCTAGTGGGTTATTGTTTGATACTTGTGGGTGTTGGTGGGGTTGTTTGTGTTTTCATGATTTTTGTGTGTTTAATAAACCTTGTGCTCATAAACCTTGTCTAGTGTGGTCACACATTTGGTCTTCCCGTAGAGATACCTGTACGCGGTGTGGGGACACCCGTGTATGGTATCCCTGACACTTGCATTGTTTTTTCTTTTTTTTGTTTAAGCTTTATTAAGATGTAAAAGTGAATAGAAAACATCTGAAAAAACTCCAGTCACTGCTCATGGTGTAAACAAGCAAATGCACTTATAGTTAAGTGTTTAAATTTTAGTGAGAGGCCACAGTTATACTTTAATAAAAATAAAGAGCAACAAAAAGGTCCCTGGTACCACATATTGATGTTAATGGTTTTACCTTCCCTGTGCAGCTCTGCACACTACCATGTATAAATGTATGATAACAATTAGGTATTTTAAGATGAAGGATTCTTGCGTTAATTCAGCCCAAGTGGGCTTGTGCATCGCCTTCCCCTCTGCTTTTTCCTTAGTGTTCACTCCAGCTTTCCTGGCAATCCCACAAATGTTACACTATTCTGCTATGGCCCCTTCTCTCACTTCTACTGTCATCCTCAATATTGTACTTCCCCCTACTGTGGCCCCTTTTCCCCAGCTCATTTTTCCTGCTTCTCACTGTCCCTTTTAGTGTCTGCTACCCTTCTTCCTGGAGTGATTTCTTATATGCACTTCTCCAGAGTGTCTCTTCTGTTACCTTTCCTCCTGAAATTTTCCATGCCTCTGTATCCATCCCTGCCACTGCTTTGCTCATGTATGAAAATACTGCACACTTGAGTGATGTGTTAAATAACACTCCATTCATGTTAGATTCACTCCACCTCCCATGGCTGCCATAGTGGAGCCAGGCTACTAAGTACAAGTTAAATGTTGTCTGACATTTCATTAATGTGTCAGAATCCTGTTAGTGCTAAGTCCTGCCCATTTAAATGATATCACACACACCATATGTACAACATTCTGTGTGCAGAACATGGATTGCTACAGCCTAAAGATTGCTACAGTGAGAATCTTAATAAAAGAACACTTTTGTTTTAGTTTATTTATTAATACGATTATTTTTTTTCGATTGGGCTGTCAAGTCATAGGGTACCTGTTGTGAGAAAAATACATGTGTTTCCATCCCGGACTGCTTTCTAAATTGCTAAGTCTTGGCTGTGGTGCTGAACTTCCAGCTTTACTGGAAAGCCAATGATATAAGTAGCATAAGATCCAGATTCACAGTAGTACCATCCCCAAACCCAGTTTTACCCTGTACGGCTGTAGAGTGACTAAAAGTTGCCATTCCTGTAGAGTGACTAAAAGTTGCATAGTGGCAATATGCGCTGGTGAACAAAACCCAATGCATCCTGGCACCTAGGGCACAACTCATCTGTATGGAGGGGAAACAGGAAAGGAAAGTGGAGGAAGTGGCAAAGCTCGGAGCCATTAAAGTGAAAATCCCTATGAAGATTAGATATTTCTGATTCCTGACTAAAATGTTGCTATTTGAGAGATGGGAGTTTTAAAACATATAATAAGCAACACCATGTTCATGGGTTCATGTATTGTGTGCTGGGTAAATCCAGGATGCATGGTGCAATATGCTGAGTGTACTTAGGGCACATTTTGCAATGTTGTGAGTATAAAGATTGTATTTATAGCTCTGGTGTGTAAGTGTAACAGGACACATAATGTGATATATTGACTGGAAAAGGGTGCATCGTGCAGAGTGTTCTTTTACAATGTATTTTTTTTAAATGCATATGTGAAATGTAAAAAAATAGGGCTATTTTGGGGTTAATTAGGTGTTACTTAGGTGTAATTAAGCACCTAAAATGAAACCAAAACTTTTTTTTTTTTACTTTTGGATAGAGTGGAAAGGGATTAGAACCCCTTTCAGGTTTTTATTGCTATCTTTGTCCCCATTAGGGAGATTCACCCTCTCTATTTAAAATGGTGACCATTATCAATGAAAGTGAAAGAAAATCCAAAATGTTGGGTTGTCATCAGAACAGGAATAGAAGGGAAATTTTCAAATGGGGTCTCTAGTTCTCGTGGCCCTGCTGACCATGAGGATTGCTGTGACTATCAGATAAGAACTGATGAAATATCTCTCTAAAGGACACAAATAGCAAAATAGAGCTGACAGATTATAATCCTCCTGTACTCTATCCAAATCTAAAAATTGAATAGGAAAGAACTTTATTTATTTGAACTTGCATTTTTTCAAATTTGCAGCATATTATTTGAATGCAGTAAAATACAAATACATTGTAATTAGATGCTCCTAATAGCTGGTGCTAGTTATAATGTAATGTAATTGTTACCTTGTACCTAGCAGTGATTAGGACAATATGCTTATACTTATCGCTAGGACTAATGGCACTGTTATCATCTCTTACACACAAACCTATAATGTAGAGAGTAGCTTTTCATAGAATGCATGTTTATAAGACTTGTAGGGCAATCTTTTTTTGTGGTTTTCTTTGTCTCAGTGTTTATTATTAACTTAACATCTGTACGTGAAAGATACAACTTTCCTTTTTGTGATCCCTATATGGGAAGAAGATGCATGTCCTTTGTTGAATTTCAGTGGACTTTCTGCTTGTGCAAAAGGAAAACACAACTAAATCTCTCCCTTTTTTATATTCAGTATTTGATCAGATAGTATTATTATTATTATTATTATTATTATTATTATTATTCAGCATTTATATAGCACCAACAATTTATGCAGTGCTTTACAAAATAAAGAGAGACTACACAGTCACAAAATAGTTCAACACAGGGTTAGGAGGGCCCTGCTCGTGAGATCTTACAAGGGGTAAGTTATACAAAATGTAATGGCTGTAAGGTGATGAGTTGATGGAGAAAGTGTGCCGCCCCAACAGGGGCATAGAATATGAGATGCATAGCCTCAGTTAAGATTAGCATTGTTATATAGGTTAGAATTTATATAGTGTGATTTGCCTAACCATTTTCTCATAGCTAAATTCATGTGTTATCCTATGCTGCCATCTAGTGGCCTTTTGTTGTAACAAACATGTTTTCTGTAATTATTCCTCATGTGACGATGTATTTCCCCCTAGTGTAGCCCCTTCCTGCTTCCTGTGTGCAGTACTTCCTGTGTCATGGGCACAGTGGAAAGCCACATGTAACAAGGACACACATATAATCTGCACAGTACGTAGGAAAGGCATCATTTTCTGACCGCACAATACTATCACCGTTCAACTGCTGTTCCTATCATCTGCTGTAAAGAATAAACACCTCTTTTGAATGAATCGGTATTGACGAGTTCAGCTATCTGACGAGGATTGTCCGCAGTGAGTATATCTGCTTACACAGGCCAGGCATAGAGGTCTCAGCAAGGGATATATTTGCTATCACAACGATCGGAGTCAGAATAGAAAGTAAAAGTTCAGTTATTGGGTAGAGACATGATAGGATTCTCTAAAGAAATGAGTTTTCAGGGATTGCCTAAAGGTGGACAGAGTAGGTGATAGCTGGATAGATTGGGTAGGGAGTTTATAAGGAAAATCCACTTTTGGTCAGTTGTCACCAGAACAACAAGAACATTTCTCCTCTCTTTCTGTTCTGGTGACACCTTAAAATTGGATTTTCTATCACATACATTCCCAGTGACAATGGTCATCATGACAAATAGAGAAAATAAATCTTCCCAGTGGGGATACATATAGTAAAGAAAACCTGACAGGGGTTCTAACCCTTCACCACTGTAGCCAAGCCTACATTAAGGTTTTGTCTTTAGATACACTTTGTTTTTTTTATAATTGCTTAAAAAATAATAGCAAATGTGTAAAATAATCATATTACTTGTATCTGATTAATAGAATACATATGCATAGTGGGAATGTAATATGCTCACTGCAGCTGGTTTAGATCTCATATATAAATTGTTCATTCATGGTTAAAGTGATTTTTTTTTTATTCTTAACCCCATGAGACTTATGCCATGAATTTCTGTTAACTTAGCTGAGGCACAGCTGGTCCGATGCCATGTTGGATTGCATTGAACGTCAGCTGGGTTCAGGAGTGCATAAGAACCCTAAGCCAGAGGCTGATTAAAGTTCAACTTACTGCCAAGAAGACATATTACATCTTAGTGGGGCAGACACACAGTTGTTGCACACATTGTGCGTACTCTTAGAAGCTGTATTTATATTAAGGGATATCATTAAAATGTTGTTGGTTGTATAATGACCTTTTTATTTAGAATTTTCTGTACAAATTGACACTGAATTTATGAAATGCAATTTTTAACATTTACACCAAGTGTTTTTATGTCAAATCAAATTTTCTAAAATAAGATAATTGTTAAAGTGTATGTTACCCCAAAAATGAAGATTCAATATATGTGTTAGGGTAATCAAAATATATAGAAATTAACTGCGCCAATAACGACTACAAGGTACTGGAATGTACACCCACTGTGAGAGTGTATACGTGAAAAATGAATAACTAAATGTGCCAGGTTATTCACATATTGTTTAGCATATGTAGACTTTAATGTTTTCAGTTCATTTTTCAGTTACTGTATGTAGCTGCTAAATACCTGGATGAGCCTTGCAGTTACCTTTGGTTCCTGTTTTGAACTCCAACTTAGTTTGTGTCCCTGGGATTGCTCCTAGCAGTTAAAGGGGTGCTGCTGACATGCCCCATCCCTGATAACACGCCCCCTGCTTGAGCTGCAGCGTCTCTTTCCCATGACTGCCTTTAGGAGGGAACGAGTTGTCCTGATACCTTGTAGACAGACCTGCTAAAACTCAAGCTAGTGGGGGGGTGCCAGCAGCTTTTTGCATGTAAAGCTTTTGGCTGTTCTAACCCATTATTATTGCTGTATATAGGAGGAGAAATATATCCTGCTCTCCCCTGTATGCAAAGCTACTCCGCTCTTTACATGCAAACTGAACAGAACACCCACATACAAGGTCAGCCCTGGAGCTGAAATGTCCATCCCATCTGGAGGGAGGTGCAGGGTCGGGTTATGGGGTGCAGGGGGGAGTGGCGTGCAAGCTGAACTCCTGCAACAGGTGGAAGGTTTCTGACATCTACACAAGCTATGCAGTTCCAGCTGAATTCTCCTCTGCTTGCTTGTTCTGCTCTCAAAGTATAGGAAATGGAGTTGGAACTCAAAAGCATTTTACACTAGGTTGCAAAAATTACCATTTAATGAGGGATACCTGCGAGGGCCGCAAGGATTTGGGGATAGACACTGACATTATGCTGCTGCCACGCCCCCTCCCAGCCCTTCACAGCTTGAGTGGCAGATGCTCTTGGCTGGAAATTGCCAAGCAATGTTTTAAGCCTCTGCCCCAGTCCTTGGTTATGTGGGGAGATGAATGGCCACTATAAGTATTTTCAAGATTTTCAACTAAAAGGCCTAGTGAAATATTGTTTTTAAATGATGTATACACTATGGTATGAGTACACACATACTTTAAGGTAAGATGAAGTAGGGATACATACACACTGCTGTGTGCCTTTTGATGAATCTAACAACATTGTAATTTGTAATTTATCCTGATGATGATTTTGGATTGACCACCTGAAATCACCAAAGCTTATAAACAAATACATTTTTAAGATGCACATGGATTTACTTTCTGTAGAATAGTTATTCAACTGATCTTATTTGAAAGTCAGTTATATGTTCTAACATACAAGTCATGATAAAGGTGAGACATGGGTAGCAAGTGACAGCTAAAAAAAGCAATCTATAAAACAGCAAGCTATTGGAGGGGACACAATCCCCAGGCAGTGCAAAATTAATAGGGTAGAAAAGCTTCCAGTCCTTATCTTTTACTTACTGAACTATGCTTGTATTAGAAAATACAAGTGGGTTGAATGAGAGAAAACCACTCAATTCCCCTTTCTGTGCTAAACAGTGTGAATGGAGGAATGTTCTACTGCCAGCCTCGTAGGAACAAGGCTGCTTCAAAACCCAAATGGTGACTGAAGCTTATTGGCTGCAGTAAGTGTACGGCTAACAATTTTCCTCCCGGGTCTTAGATTTTGCAGTTTGTCTACCCTGGTGGAGCCGACAGGGCCACCCAGAGCTTGAATGTTGCCCAATTCACAAGAATTGGCTGTAATTTGAGCTGCGTATGGCGAGCTTGAGAAGCAGAGGAAAACTGAGACCAGAGTGAGATTAAATAAAATTGCTAAACAAGCCAGCATTGCTTTGTCAGCATATCACTGTTAAATGACAGCTATGAGTCTGGTCACAAAAAGTGTACAACTTGCATACACATTGACATGCCCATTTGCAAGCACGCTCACCTTGATGCTCCAGCTTTTGTATGTGTGTCAGGAAGCAGGGGATGTTACCTCTACTCGGGGACCACGGGCACGGCGCAGGGCACAGGTTCCCCTTCAGCTGGGTAGAACACCTGGTGCCCGAGGTGCAGGTGCGCATGCGCGAGTCATGCGGCGTGGGCGCATGCGCAGTACGCAGGCTGCGCGCGCATCCCCGGGAGCATAGCGTTCTTGCATCATCTGGCTATCAGGTGTGAGCCTTGCTGGGGGAGGTTCCCAGTACACACCTTTCATCTTCCTCGCCTGCCATTGGTTCCCGGGGAGGGAGGCCTCCTGGTTGCCTCGGTGACCAGGGGGTGGTCCTACCTCCCCTGGCTATAAAAACCTGGCCTGAGCTCTGGCTTATTGCTGAGTTATTCCACCTTATGGTGAACACCTAGCCTCCCTGCTGATCCTCCTATTGCCTGTTGCCCCTTTGTATCCTTCCCGATTACCGACCCTTGGACTGTCTTCCGCCTTTGAACCTTCGCTGCCTGCCTCGACCCGGATTGGACATTGACTACCCCTCTTGGATTATCCCTAAACTTGTACCGCGTTTCTGGACTGTCAGCTGCTTATTGCCAGTGGGTTCCTCATCTCACTACTAGCTCCCTGGGACGTCTGACAATGTGCACATGCACAAACTTTTATAACTTTAAGCAAAATGAAAAAAACAAAACAAATATAGTACTCAATGCATATGTTTCCGTGTTTCTCTTTAAAAATGTTGCAAGTACAGAAAAATACATCAGTGTCTTGCTGGAAATTCAGTAAGCCTTTAGCTTCCGTGGCTCTGATGCAATACAATTTCAAGCAGTGTTTTCAATCCTGCCCGGTTCACCTCTGTGGGCTACAGGAGTGAGCAGCCTAAAGTGACAATACTGCTTCTCTATAGACAGAGTACAATGAGTTAGGTCATCACCTTAGGACATAGACAAGTACTGTATTACCAAGGTTCATCAGGTAAAAATAAGAGGAAAGCCTAAAAAAAAGAAAACTAATGTAGCCACCACATCTAAGGAATGGTAAGCACCAATATATAACATCTTTGTTCTTGGTTTTAGATAAAGTCATAGTATTAATATGTAGAACTACTTACCTTATAGCGGCCTTTAATTAAATCTGTGGCAAAATCTCTCTCTCTTTCTACCTCTCTCTCTCAACACTGAAACTGGGATTTTACTTGTATCATTGGGTAGAGATCACTCTTCCTGATGCTACAGTCTTTATTTCAGTGTTGGGTGCTGGAATAGACAGTGTTTCTGTGCCCAACACCCTCCCCCCACCCCACCCCCCCCCCACTGTGCTTGTTCTGCTTATAATAATAAAATTGCAGAACATTTTTTTGAGTATTTGTGTATGACACTTAACCAACTTATAACTTATAATTTATAAATTGCCAATTCCTCTTTTCTATCATATCATTTCTTGGCTTCCTGTTAGATTGTAAACACTGTCATGAATGCAGTGCTTTTATACCTTTTGTTTCCATTTATGTTTGTGTTGTTAATATTGTCTTTTGTATTCTCCTTTGTACATCACTGTGAAGAATGCTCACTTGTTGTAAATAAAAGATTAAAAACATTGCCACATTTTAAATGTGCTTTTTACCAAAGGAAGATCTCCACAATATATTGTATATGTTGATTTTAAACCCAGTACTTGGTATAATTTTTCTTCAACAAGCCATGTCTCTTAATGAAAACAAATCACTCTGCATTGTGAAAGTCTTCTGTGGTATGTAGACCATTGCTTTAGAGCAGCGTTACAATGATGCTTTGAGCTTAAGGTTGTATGGCAGTTTCACTGTAGTTATATTTATTGAAACTCAATGACTTCTGCAAAGGGCTATTGGCTGCAGCATAACCATGTATTCCTCACAACTTGTCTTTCACAGATCTGTTTTGTGTTTCTGACAAGGGACACACAAAAAATTTAATTTAACTGCAGGTTCTCATAAATACAAGCTGGAGATTAAATCAATATTTTGAAAGCTTTTACAATTTGTCCCCTATGTGTGTATTTGAGAAAACTTTCTTGTCATTGTAAAACATTAAAAACACTATTTAAAAAAAAACTACTGAGATTTAATATAATAAGATGTTTTTGATAAATGAATAGTTTACATGTTAATGACTGGGATATTAGTTAATGTTGCAAGCAGAAGCATGCCTCTTGCAGAAATTAGACTGTCTTCATCACTAAATGTAATTTATGCATTTCATTTTGTTGATACTGGCTTTATGTATCTTATCAGTATAGTATTATTATGCAGTTACTAAGACTTAATTATACTAGTGCAGATTTTCATTGGAAAAATTGCTACTGATCAGTTTATTGCTATAAATCATAAAACATGGATACATACTTCTGATATCGGATTAATCAATCCTTTCATGGAGAAGAGGCTTCATGTGACTCTAGTACATGCAGCTTGTACAATACAGCTAGTAAACACATTTGAAGTAACAGACAAGACACAGAAAGAATAAATTGTGTATGCACAGATGATTAATAAAATAAATTCATTAATGTTATAAAGCAGTGTTAGTCACATTGTTTTATGTATTGGTTGACCACACAGCATCATTCCTATTATGAGTCAAAAGGACATTTTTCTCCATCAAAAAACAGCTCTTTTGAGTAGCAGGAATAGGTAAATTAACACAGCAATGCCAGTATATAAAAATATGATTATTATAATTATTAATGCAGAGTAGCATTGGTATAGTCTGGAGAAAAAGAAACAAAGTGGAAATGAAAAATGTTATTGTACCTTTTATTCCTATTTTTACCTTCCTTCCCTCCCTACTTCCTTCCTTCCTTCCTTCCCTCCCTACTTCCTTCCTTCCTTCCTCATGCCTCTTCTGCATTTTAATATACAATATTACCCTATTTTCTTTACTTCCCTGTTTGATCCTCAATTATTTTTTCTCATCTCTAGATTAGTTCCTTTTTTATTCTTTGTGCCTCAAATGTCCTTCTTACTTTTTATTTATTCAATTTTTTCTAAATCCATTCTCTCTTGTTTTCCATCTTTATCCCTCACTTTCTATTTTCATTTTTTTCTTTATTATCTCTAGATTTTTTTCTCTTTAAGTTGTAATTTCCTTTTATTCTTCCTTTTTTTTTCTAAGAGGGTGTAGCAGGATCTTTGAGAGATTTAATTCTACTTCCCCAAGGGATGTCCTAATACCATTTTTTTAAGACCATGTACAAGTACAAGTACTTTCCCTCAGGTACTTGCCAATTCCAATTACCAATACTTTTTCTTAAAGGGACATGTGACATTTTTTTCTAAAACAATACAGACTAATGATTTTGGGGCAGTTTCTCACCAGTCTGCATTTGCGTTTCACCGGGTCTGTGCTTGCTACTCATGAGGCTGCATACAGATTTCACCAGGCTGCATTTGAGTCTCACCAGGGGAGTGTACAGTTGTCACCATGCTGCCTTTGCATGTCACCAGGGGAGTGTACATATGTCACCATGCTGCGTTTACATCTCCCCAGGGCAGTGACAGAAGTAAGCAGGCTGCATTTGCATGTCACCAGGGCAGTGTACAGATGTCCCCAGGCTGTGTTTGCATCTCGCCAGGGGAGTGTATAGATGTCACCAGGCTGCATGTGGGTCTCTGCGGGTGGGCATGAACGATTGAGCATGGGGCTGAACGATTGGGTGCCAATCTTCTTCCAGCTCCCGGGCTATTTGTTCAGTGTGGAGCTGTCCTTGGCTATGCCTGCATCGAGAAGGACGAGAAGGACATATGGGGCCAGACAGGCACTGCCAAGGAAAGCTACCATCAGGTGCCCAGCAGGCTGCCGAGGTCCCCACAAGTGTGAGACCTCGGCAGCCGATCCATTAAAAAAATTTAAAGGGCCCGTATCAGCCTTTAGTATCGGGCATTCTCAGAAGTACAAGCACTCATTAACCTCCTGCCGTCCGCCCGTTAAGAAAAAACTGAAGGACGGCAGACTCGCATTGGCGGGTTGCCGTCTCCAGGCGGCATTTTTTTCCTGCTCGGGCAGGAAAGACCCGCTCGTTTTTACAGCCGTTAATGGCTGTTTCACATACAACCTCCTGACCCCTCACTTTCAATCCAGGGATCCGCTAACCCATCTGCGGCCCGGCTTGGGAGGGTGTCAGGAGGTAGATGGGAGGGAGATCAGCATCTTCCTCCGTGCTGAACTCCCTCCGTGCTGTGAATGCAGAAGTAATGTGTATTAAATCACTTCCGCATTCACCTGTCAGTCATCTGGCTGCTATAGCCAGAGAGAAGAAGCTGATGAAGCAGATCTCTGCTTCATCAGCTTCTTTTGGGGTCCCCAGGTGACATTAGGGGTCCTAGAGACCCCTAATGTCTCCATAAAGAGGACCTGTCAGTGTGCCTTTGATAATATATAGGGGGATTGTATCCCACTATGTAATAACAATACCAATAAGTGTAAAAATAAATAAATAAATGTAAATAAAAAAAGTTAAAAAAATAAGAGACACAAATAAAAAAGTAAACCCCCAAAATGTTTAAGTCCCCCCCCCCCTTCATTTACGCACATATAAATGTAAATATGCATCAGATGTGTCAGTGCGAAAACGACAATTACGCTACACATGTTCCATATCGCCTCGAACGTCGGAGAGAGAGAGCAATCATTTTAGGGCCATCAATCACTGATAACACTAAACTGATGAGCGGTAAAAGCTTTTAAATTGTCGCCTATGGCCAATTTTGGGTAATGTCGTTTTTTGAGGTTTCGCGTGCGTGCGCAATTTTAAGACTTGACATGTTTGGTTTCTTTTTACCCGACGTGACCCCGTCTTTTATATTTTACCAAAAAAATCTGTTTTAGAATTTAATATAGGGGAAACAGTTTTTGTTTTTTTTCTGTAATTTTGCCTTAATATATTAAAAAATAAAAACCCCAGTGGTGATTAAATACCACCCAAAAAAATGCTCTACCTGTCCCCAAAAAAGGGTATAAAATTCATTTCAGTACAGCGTTGCATGACGGAATAAATGTCAGTCAAAGTACCGCAATGCTGAATACTGAAAAATGTCCTGGATTGAGAAGTGGGTTGAACACCCCGGATTTCAAGTGGTTAAAATGCACAGTATCGGTCCTGATAATGATACTAGTATCGGTATTGGGACATCCTCAACTTCCCCCACAGTAACAGAATTTCTGTTGTCAAATTGGTGGAAATAGTCCTTAAGCCTTTTGCTGTGGGGTAATTTTTTTGAGAAAAAACATCTTTCTACTAGAGGTAAGAGATAAATAAGGTCTTAAGGGACTTCCCCTTTCCTTGGGATGCAAAGAGAGGGACTATATTCTAGAGATTGTGGAAGCACATTAAAGTTTCTGTTTAGCAGTAGTGATGGGCTCGGGGCGTGTTCGCAAGCGCCTCTTGCCGTGCCTGCCGGGAAGCTGTCAGCGCGCAGGGCCATTCACAGGCACTGAGACATTTCCCGATCTCTGCAGCTGCGGAACGGAAACATGTCTCAGTGCCTGTGATTGGCCCTGCGCGCTGACGGCTTCCTGGCGGGCTCGGCGCTTGCGAACACGCCCGAGCCCATCACTAGTTAGCAGGACTCTTAAACAGCATGCAATTTGATCAGGCAGCTGATGATGTTATTGCTGTTGGAATGTGTGACTGATCTGAGTATGAAGATGTTATGTGGTTTTCCCTCTTGCTTGCATTTCAGCTCCCGTAGACAAATAATTAGGTTAGATGTTGTCAGCAGACACACAGACAGCAAAATAAACCAAAGAGAGTTTGTTCCCCATCCCCAATCCAATCTAAAACTGTAACAGAAACCCAGGCTGCCCTTACACTTTAAAATTTCACAATGGTCCCTCTAGCAAAGTAGCAATTAGGAGGAATATGTGGAGGTGTGGCTTTGAAATTTGTACTTTGTCAATTCTAACAAGGAACAGGCAATTCCTGTATATTTCTGCTCATATACTGTAGGCCTTAGACTAAACGTTCAGTTAAAAATAAAAGTGTAAATTTTCAACATAGAATTCAGGAGTTCACAGAACTAGGGGGTACATAAATAACACATATTTTGGCATAATTATCTTTTTTTATTTTTTATATTTGCTTGATATAAATAGGACGAATGCTGTGAGAGGGATTCTTTTATTTCACAATACCCTAATCAAGATGAAAGAAAGTTTTTTCCCTTTCTCTCTCTCTCTCTCTCTCTTGCATTTACCTTCAATCTCAAAAATATATTTGCTTCTTTTTCAAACAAAGTGATTTTTGTATTTATACAGGAGTAGAAAATGAATAGTTTGTATACACAAACTATTGGAAGGCAACAATTACTTGGCTCTCCCTAAGAATTCTTTTTCCAGATCAGTAGCTCAGAAATTATTAAAGCTAGGGAGGAGAGCCAGACAATCGGTCAGCAATGACAGCCTCCATATTGCTTTCAGTACAGGTTTCCTTTAATTTGGGGACAGGCAGAAGATCCTTCATTAGTCCCAAAGACTTCCAAAAATGCTTCTAAGAACTATAGTCTAACTGAAACACAAAAATGCATATTTGTTCCCCTTACTTAGTTCATGTTTTCTCTCCCTGCACATCCTAGACTCTTTATATGAACTTCCTTGAGATGTACAGTATGTGCACAGCAGTGGGGCCTTAATATAACAGTTTTACTGGAATGACTATGGTGGTGTGTGTTGGCATGGGTATTTGCAGTCCAAATTCAGCATACAGAAAAGCCTGAATTAGGAAAGCTTTGCCACCCTGGAAAAGGAAGTACCTGTGGTTTACATCTTGCCAGGATCACCAGGAATTATTTAATTGAAAAGAACGTGTCTAACCATATATTTGGTTTGAGTGTTTGGGTTTAGTTACACTTTAAAGTGTTACTTGCACTCAGGGGCTGACTGGCAACTTTTAGCCCAGGGGGCAAGTACAACCCAGAGGCCCATGGTGCAGCAACTTGGCCCCCCTCCCGCTTTCCCTCTTCCCCGCCTTCTCCCCGCCCCTGTCTGCCACTTTTGCCATCCATGTAACAGTAGTGTGAATGTATTTATCGGTTTAGGAAATTTAAAGCACACTGGTAGTGGAGGGATGCCTCGTCAGGACTGTGTGCAAGCATGAGTGCTGCGACCCTGGTAGTTCTGCCACTAACTCAGAAATACATTGTACAGCATTGCAGAATGGCATTGGCTATAGAGAACTACAATTCCAAGCAATACATTACACAACAATGCAGAATACCATCAGCTATAGAGGACTATAAATCCCAGCAATAATGACTACCAACAGCTATAGAGAACTACAATTCCCAGCAATACCATTATACAGCAATGCAGAAAAGCATCAGCTATAGAGGATTACAAATCCCAGCAATAGTACATTATAGCTGGTTGTTTTCTGCATTGCGCTGTATAATGCATTATTGCTGGGTTTTGTAGTCCTCTATACAGCGCAATGCAGAATACCACCAGCTATATAGGGATACAACAAATTCCAGCAATACATTATACATTGACTGTATAATGTATTGCTGGGATTTGTATTCCTCTATAGCTGATGGTACATTGCTCTGTATATTATACAGTACAGCGCAATGTACCATCAGCTATAGAGGACTACAAATCCCACTATCCCAGCAATACATTATAGAGCACCATGTGGGGGGGTGCAGGCTTACCTGAGCAGTCTTCCAGCAACTTGGTTCTGAGATTGGGACTGTCATCCCCTAACGCCTGCTCCTCCTTACTTCTTCTCCCCACGTCCCTGTGCCGATTGTGGATGTGGGGATGCGTTTAGGCGAGGAGGAGGTGCGGCGTGTGGAGCGTGGATGCCGGCGGGCGGGTCTGGCAGCAGCAAGCGTGAGGTGGGGAGGAGGTGCGGCATGTGGAATGTGGATGTGGGGGAGCAGGTCTGACAGTGGCAAGCGTGAGGCGGGGAGGAGGTGCGGCATGCGGTGTGTGTGAAGCCGTGAACAGGGCCAAGTAATCGAAAGCTGATTAATCGATGATTGAAAATGTTGACTTTTTCAATCATCGATTATAATCGACTTGGTCGATTAGTTGTTGCAGCCCTACATTCATCCCAGATTTCTGGGAACAGTCCCCGGATTGAGGAGACTGTCCCCTGACAAATTATGTCCCTGGGAACATAAAATAAACCAATTTTTTTCTTTGTAATACTCACCTGACCCCTAGATCCACCGACAAGCGCAGCCTCCTGTCTCCCACGCTGTTAGAAGCTGCATACAGCGTGTGCCGGTTACTACTTAAACCTGGCACGTGCTGTGTGCAGCTTCTGAGAAGATACGCTATTAGCATAGCGAGGCAGACGGCTGCGCATTTTGCATCGCTCCCGCTAAGCTAATAGCGTATCTTCTCAGAAGCTGCACACAGTTTAAGTAGTAACCAGCACACGCTGTATGCAGCTTCTAACAGCGTGGGGGACGGGAGACCGCACTTTTGGTGGATGCAGGGGTCAGGTGAATTTTTGTAAACAGAGGTGATCTGGGCTGGCTGTACCAGGTAGACGCGGCATGTTAGAGGGCCCCCTGCTGGGGCCTCCGGAACAACCCCTTGCGGAGCAGCGGCCACACCGATCACAGAGCCGCATCGGATGCGACGGGCCGGCCGCGTGCAGGTGGGGTGGCAGCGGAGTTCGAGAGGCCGTTTGTGACTGCATCGCAGAGGCCCAGGGGGCAATTGCCACCCTGCCCCCCGGCCCAGTCCACCCCTTCTTGCACTACAAGCAAGATATGCTTATTAACTGTACTCCCTCTACTCCCCCATGCCAATATGCTGTGAAAAAACCCCAAAACCTGAAGGATAACACAATTACTAAATATACTTACTTTCACCCAGCTTCCATACATCAGGTGATGACATCACGCTCCTTCCAAAAAGATCATGTTAAACCTTGAGTAGCTCAAATCTGAAAAGATGAATGCTTAGTTCAGAAGCAGTTCTCTTGAGCTTTGGGCTACTCAACATTCACGTGGATCTCACAGGAAGGGGCATGACATCACCCTCACCTAGGCACTTTGGATGGAAACTGTGGTAAAGATAAGTACATTTCATGCAATATGTTTTGAAGCATTTTGGTACAGAGATGGGGGAGTAAAAGCAAATAGAGATACCTTGTGTTTTTTGTGCCACTTTATGCTTACTTGTCAATTTATACTTTTATTTGTTTTATCACAAAGAGCAAGTAGATTTTGTGAATTCTAGAAATAATACTCTAAAATATGAAAAATATTGTGTATGTGTTGGTCACTTCCACTGCATCAAACAGCCAGCCAGCCTGCTTTAATGTAATACAGTGAGGAAGCTCTTTTTCATTATGGCTGCTTTTAATTACAACCTGGCATGGAGATGTGAACATATATTAGGAGCACAGAATCCACATTCATTAGTGGGAAGGGTTAAAACCTATGTCAGGATTTGTTTTGCTTTCCTATTCGGGAGATTTCTCCATTCTTCCTGCCCTAGTGACAGGTGCTCAAGTGGCAGGAAGATTGAAAAATTCTCCAATTGGGATAGAAACGGCAACAAAAAACAGTTTGTTTTAATAGATTGCCCTATTTTGTTTCTTTTATTACTGTTACCTCTATATGGCTGTTTTTGGAGAATATAAACTCTGTCTTTCAGCTTTGGTAATTTAATATCCCATGTAGTGTAGGTGCTAAAGGACAGTAAAGAAAATATTTTTGACAAAACTTCTAATGTGAGATTTAAGAAATTACTGAAGCTCTTCTTTAGTGATAATTTGTAGTACCCCTTGTAACTCATTCACAAATAAAATGTAAAAAGAAAATAAAAACAACCACACTGTGAAAAATGTCCTATTGGAAAAAAGATTAAAAAATAAACCATGCCTCATGATGTAAATCTAATGTCAACACATCGTCCTAGATCAACATCAATCATGACGAGCACTGCCCAATAATGTTGACTCACCACCACAACCCCATCAACTGACAATGCTGTCTTGCCACTACTCCCATCACAAATGACAGATCTCTGCTGGTTTCTGTTTGTAAAGAATATGTGGTCAATAACATCACAGAGGATGTTAAAAGCAACTGGGCATCTGTCATTTATTGGTGGTAGTGCTGTTGTGGAAATTTTACTAGGATGTGTTTTTTAGTGTATTGTAATGTTTTGTCATTAGTGTCTCAGTGTCTAGGTAAATAGACACTGGGGGATTAATCCATTGGAGGAGATATCTTATGCGCGGCGGAGCAGTGTCTTCTTGGCGAATGTATGGACGCCGGCTGGGGCCCCCCGTGCAATGCATGGATTTATTGGCTTGCGTGGATATATTTGTTTGGAACGCAGTATATGAAAGGAACGTGCGTTTGTTCTCTCTGGTGTGCCTGATCAACACGCTAGGGATAATGACGTTGTCCCTGTGAATGAGCGCGCATGAGAATCCTAGTAACGTTATGTGGCATTGATCACTGAGCCGTGCTGGATAAAGTCACTCCGGTGGTGATAGATTATTCTACTGCATGTGATTGTTCTACTAATGTGTTTTGTAGACTGGCTATGTATTGAGGAAGTGCTTGTTAACATCACTTCCTGGCTTGCTGGTTGTTGAAATCATCTGTTTCCATCACTTCCTGTCTCGCTGTTTGAGACACCCCTTCCTGTCTGACATCACTTCCTGTCTCGCTGTTTGAGACACCCCTTCCTGTCTGACATCACTTCCTGTTGGGCAGGTATAAAACAATAAACATACCTGCGCTCAGGTCTCTTTGTCTGCCAAAACAAGATACAATTGAACAGAGATTAATGATAATAAAATGAAACATTTGGTACCTCAATATCTTAATCTCTTAATTGATTTTATGCAATTCATCAAGAATTACAGGGCTTGCATATGCCTTTCTGCTTTTAAAAAATGGAATTTAATTTATAATTTAATGTATAATTCCATTTCAGTATACCAGAGAACATATTTCTACAGTAACAAACTAAGAGTAATATGTTGCATTAGCATAAAATAGCTTTTATTTGTTTGCTTTCTGAAAGGTAAATTATAGTATACCATCACTTTCTCCGCATTAAAAAGGGAGCAAAGTTTTAATATGCAGCAAATGGATCAATATAAACCTTTCTTTATGTTTTATTTAAACTGCAAATGGACAATATGCACGGTTTTGGTATTTACTTACTTACTAGACTCATTTTTGTTTCTAAATGATGCATTATAAGTATAATCATGTACAAGTGAGTTCTTTAAAGAAAACTGCATCCTTTCTGCTCTATCTGGAAATGTCTGCAAATGCCCTCTAACAGTACAGACCAATATTCTATAAATCATTTCAAATGAAAAAATTAACATGACATCAAATATTTATAAATATTAATGTGTATGTTAATATAAGCAAAGCTGTAACAAACAATACTAACCTTGCCAAGTTTCTTAGGACAGGCGCTGCTGATATGATATCCATTATTTCTCAAGGAATGTGCAGTTGTAGAATTTTGATAGTTCTGCCGTAGTTGATCCCTTGCCCCAGTGACAATATTTAATCTTCCATGTGAGTTTTTAGCATTTAACACCTTGACAATGCTTGAAAATCATCATTATAATTGTATCAAATTGTGAACGAATAAAAATATAAGACGACTCTTGTCTTTCAGTTCTGTTGCTGTTAGTTATTAAAGTTTAGGTTATACATGAAGGCAGAAAAAGTGTTAAGCATTATGTAATCAATGTAGTGGACCAGTGATCCTGATTTACCAGTAATTATGCTCATTGTTTTTCCTGATTCCCTTGCAGTCAATGGCAGCCCTTTGCAGAGCATCTAAGAACCTAACGGTTGGGGTTTGCCTGTACCTTGGGTTTCCGGAGTTGTGAACTTTTGCCCAAAAGGTGCAGGGCATAACGTTTCCCATGGTCAGCTATGTCACGAGGAATGGATAACACAGACTATTCTATTAAAGGGTGGGCTCCCAGCAGCCACTAAATTAGCTTGTGTGTGGGAGTTGTTAGACAGTAGGGATGGGCTTGATGTTCGAGTCCAGCAAAAGTTTGACTCGAACATCAGCAGTTCGTGTGTTCGGCGAACACACAAACTATCAGGGCGAATAGCCCGCCGAGCACCCCACAAGACACTGTGCACCGCTGGGTGCACATCTGGGTGTGATGTGAATAAGCCCCCTGCCCGCACCTCAACAACCAACACCCTAGGACTTGTGGGGAAGAGGCCCCTGCCCCCATCGGCACAGGGGCATAGTGATTTTCCAGGGGCAGCCCTGGAAGAGCACCCTCCCAGTGCCAAAGGCATGTGGCCTGGTATCATTTGTGCCCCCCCCTTCCTGCCCTGAGTAACCTCATGTTTTTTTTTTTCGTTTTTTTTTTAAATGGTGTCCCTCCTAACATTCCTACCAGACCTTTATGGACAGTTTATGGGGACCCCCAGGAATAATATTTAAAGTATTTTTTCATTCTTATTGTTTCATTTTAAGTAATGTTAAAAACACTGCTCCATTAAAAACAATGTTTTTTAAAAAAAATGTAATTGATACATGTCCCCAGGGCAGTACCCGAATCCTCATACCTTTTTTGGGCAATAGCATGCACATAAGGCTTCAAAAAGGGAATGTTTGATTTTCAAAATTCTATCCCCCTAGACTTGCATTGAGTTTGAGTTCGAATTCAAACTTTCTCCGTGTTCTAAAGTTAAATTCGAACCAAACACGGGGGGGGGGGCAGGGGGGGTTGGCCCATCACTATTAGACAGAACTGACAATTTTGTGCAGAGAGATACATTTTTTTAATTTTGGTATTGGTACACATCCCCTATGGCAGTACTGAGCTTCCTATGCCTTTTGCTTGACAATAGCTTGCTTATTAGCCCTACAAATGGCCAGAATGTATTCACAAGATTTGCCCCCCTCATAGATTTCAATGGAGTTCACCACAAAGATTGCAAACTTTTCATGCAAACTCTCCAGCAAGATCTACAAAACTGTTTACAAACTGAACCCAGCCACAAATGCTCATCCCCAGAGAGAGGCAGCTGATATAACACTGCCTACAAGTCAGATAAGTTCCCAAGATAGCGGAGTCAGAGAAAGTGCTGGTCCAATAGATCAGCCTGAAGTAAAAATGATTGTTAATTGTTGAACCTGAACTAATCTGACTTCAGTTATTAAAAAATAAATAATAAAAAAATAGTGTTTTGCCATTGGACTGTACTGGCTTTTGGTCAGTGTCAGAAGGGAGTCTTAAAGTTGTGGGTCAGAGTTGCTTCATTGCTCATTAGAATTATCCAGTCACACATAAATATATCAGACATATCTATGCACAGAAAAGGTAAATGGTGTAAATGAAAAACAGCAAAGGGAGAGCTTCAAAGTTGTACGTCTACTGAACATAGCTGCACAGAAGAAAATATTACCTCATTATATATTTTTTTCCTTCCTGCCAAAAGCAAATTTTGAAGAGCTTGTTTCAATCACAAACTTTTTCTTCTCATATTTAAAACCTCCTTTGCTGTGTTATATCACTCACCAGAGATGGACCCTTGACAATTTTGACCATAGCTTTTGTCACAATCAATCATTTTAATTTGCTATGCTTGTTTCTAACTTGATGAGTGCTTTATTAGCGAATTATTATAAGTGGGAATACTCTGAAAATACATATACAGTTATTCACTAATAGTACACACAACCTATATGAGCTAAACATGCTCATAATTACCTATAATTGAGGCTCTTTTTTTTCTGTCAAACTG